>NC_139019.1:102008094-102425926 GCF_964374135.1 Grampus griseus
AGGGGTCCCAACACCCAAGAGCCTGAAAAGACCAGGTATCGCAGAATCTCATCTCAGAACCCCTCTCCCCCCAAGGCCCTCCCAGAGTCTTCCCACTAGAGTGGCCCACAGTCCCACTCCCAAAGGAAATCTGGACCTCCACTCACCCCACCAGCTGCATCAGAGGGGAGAGAGTCACTCTTCACATAGCCACAGGATATTACAGAAAAAATGTGTCTCCACTATACACTAGGCAATTAAAGAGACAAGTTGTTCCCACTTTACACTAGTCAATGAGTATCTTTGTATTTTGTCCTTCTGCTAAATCTGGGATCTCCAAAATGAGGTTCCCAAAACTCCGTTTAATGCAAAAAGAAAGAGAAAAGAAAGAAAGAAAACTCAGTGTCTTCTTTTTGAAGTAAGCAGGGCTCTCATAGTCTGTCTGCCCTGCACACTGTTTCCAGACTTGGGAGGAATAAGTTTTCCCCAGACTCATTCCCTCTGGGTGAGGGGCAGATCAAGCCACTGTAGCTTAGATAAAATTTCATTCAGCCCTAGACTTGGAAGGTCCTGGGTTCTGACCTGCATGACCTTGAGCAGCCATCTGACATGCCTAAGCCTCTGTGTTTTCATCCCTATAATGGGGATGCTTGTTGAGAACTCACTGGGATAATGCTCTTAATAAAGACTATTAATACAGGGAGGTCAGGTGTTCCACAGCTAAAAACATGCCCAGATAGTAACAAGTGTCGAAGCATGCACCCCCTTCCCCACCACCAAACTCAAATTGTACTTTTAAAGGCCAGAACTTTCTTCAGCGAGGGCACTCCTGTCCCTCCTACTGCACATGGCCCTGAGGGGCTGGGATTTCCTGGGTGAGCTCCAGACCCCAATCCTCCCTAGGAGTTCAAGGTGATGCTACTGACGGTATGTCCCTCCTTGCCCCATCCAGTATGAAGATGAGTTCACTTTTAACCTAAAGAATGCCTACAGGATGTAAGCACCCCCCAGGAAGGTGCAATGGAGAAGCTGCTGGGGTCCATGGTACCAGCCTTTCCAGGTAGAAGTACTCCATCACCACCTTCCTTTTCACATAGCCGGCCTTCACCACAGCCCAACAGGTCCTAGACCAGCTGCTCACGAGGTGAGCGTCCCCAGCCTCTTTGGCACAGTAGTGGTTCTGCCCACTGTCGACTATATGTTTTGGGAATGTCACCATATGTATCGGAGCCTTAGTTTGCTCCTCTAAAAAGTGGATGGTAAAGGATAAACTTCAAAGGGTTCTTGTGGGGATTAATGGATCACCCATGGCAGGTGCTTACCTGGTACCTAGCTCTCAGAAAGGGCTTCCAGTCACGCTATGGTTATTCATCTTTTTTCCCCCAGTTTTATTGAGATGTAATTGCCATACAGGACTGTTTAAATTTAAGGTCCACACCATAATGATCTGACTTAATACATCATGAAAAGATTACCAAAGTTTAGTGAACATCTATCACCTGATACAGATACAAAATATACAGATCCTCGTCCTTATTTATCTTATAACTAGAAGTTCCTACTTTTTGATTGCCTCCATCCAGTTTCCCCTCCCCAACCCTCACCTCTGGTAACCACAAACCTGATCTCTTCTTCTATAAGTGTGTTCATTTGTTTTTGAAGTATAAATGACCTACAATACTATGTTAGCTCCTGTTACACAATGTAGTGATTTGGTATTTTTACACATTTCAAAATTATCACCACAAGTCTATTAAGATCTTTCACCATATAAAGATAGTACATAGTTATTGACTTTATTCCCCATACTGTACATGTCATACCCGTGACTCACTTATTTTGCAACTGGAAGTCTGTACCTCTTAATTGCCCTCACCTATTTCTCCCTCCACTTTTCTCCCCTCTGGCAACCACATATTTGTTCTCTGTATCTGTGACTCTGTTTCTGTTTTGTATGTTTTCTTATTTGTTTTGTTTTTTAGACTCCACATATAAGTGAAACCCCCTAGGTCCATCCATGTTTATGGTTGTCCATCTTTATTTTTTCTCCCTCCCCCATTAAAACACATCCACCTCACCCCTCAATAACCTCTGGTCTTTCTCAGTGTGGAAAAACACGTGGAAAGCAACCCGTTTTTCCATTTGTCAAGGAGACTGAGATTTCTTCTAGCTGATCTGATCCTTGTCCTTGGTGTTGCCAGATGAGGGATCTCCAGAAGCAGCAGAGGGGCCCCAGGACCACCCAGATATCTGGGATGCTTGTGCTTGCAGATCATTCATTCAAAAATGCAGATCAAGCACCTACTGCATGCAGCCAGTTTTTGAGATACTTAACATAACTCAGTGAATGAAGCAGACACAATCCCTGGGCCTCAATGCTAGACAGAGAGTTGGACATGCACACTAGATACCATACACAGCTCCTGTCCACGTACATCACATGTGATGCCATCATAGGCTTCTACACATCTGGAGGCATCTTCCTATTTTCTGATGAGGATGATGAACCACAGGACTTACTGAAACAGTGAGTGGCCTCTGGGTGTGGAAGGAGGGGGCCTCTTGCCTCTACAGAACAGGGTGGGACAGTACAGGAGGGTTGGGACCGGCAAAACACTGGATCTCACACATCTTTTGATTCCCATGGAAAAGCGAGGCCTTGTGGCTTCCACTCCAGGAGGAAAGTAGTGAAAAAGAACTGTGGGTAAGGTCCCAGGACCTTGGGGACAAGAGCGGAGGCTGGGCTGTACCATCCCCTGGAAACTTATCTCCATTGTAGGTCCGCCTCAATCTGTGGATGTGTGGACCTACTTCTCCCTACCTTCTCCAGCCCTCATCCTGGTGCCAGAGAACCTGAACTGACTTCTCTGGAAGTGACCAGAAGGAGGGTCTGGAAGAGCTAGGTACAGGATGGTTTCGGGGTGGGCAGGAGTCAGGAACCATGTAGCCTGGAATGTGCCAAAAGCCAGCCCTGAGAGGTGACTAGAAGTTTGGTGTTCTGGCAGGGGATGGGAGGGAGATTTGGAGGAGGCTACTAAGGGTCCCAGCTGCTCCATGTGGGAGCCTAGGTTGGGACAGGAGATTGAGGGTGAGGGCTATCAGTGGAGGGTCCATTGCAGCACCTGAGAGTGGGCGCTCATTACCAACCCCACCCTGATGGCAGAGGACTGCATCCCCTTCCTCAACACATTCCTGTTACCTGCTGCAGCTGAACACTGTGATGAAGGATTATCTGGAGGTGAGTGAGCCTGGGCATGGGGTGGAGGGGATCCTGTGGTTAGAAAGGAGGGAGTCCGTTCCTGCCTAAGGTCTGAGTCTCCCCGTTTGTCATCAGAGAATGTTGAGTTAGAAGGTCTCTGGCCTCAGTTCCCCTGTTCCCCCATCTCTGGAGCCCAGAGCCAAGCCCAGGTCCACCTCCTGCTTCTGGGCATGTGTGTCCCCTGCTGGGCCCTGGCAGTAGTGCAGTATGAGAAGGGGTATGGATGGGGGCTAGTTATGGGCTCAGAGGTCTGTTTCTGACAGACTTTGGCTGTCTGCCTTCCAAAGCAAGGTGATCAACTTTCTGAAAAGGAGAGAGGTGAGCAGCTGTGGTCTCACTGTAGGGAGGTGTAGAAATCAGGGACCCCAATGGGCAGGACCCTCTCTGGCTCTAACCCTTGGATCTTACACTTGTTGGGAGAGTTTGATACACATAACAGGAAAGAGCCATCCCATTAATGGGTGGGGGTAGGGGATGACATCAAGGACAGCTTCCTGGAGGAGGAGCTATTTAAACCCAGTTGGGACGTGAGGCAGGGCCTGGATGGAAGTGGAGGCAAGGAGGGTCTCCATGTGAGCAAAGACAGAGGACCAGCCCCCTGTCCCACTCCTCACCCCCAGGAGGTCCCCACAGTTCCCCCACCCAGGCCTTATCTGTGAGTCCTCAGATGGTAGTTTTGACTGAAGACGCACTGCGTGCAGGAAAGGCAAATCTACATCTAGAGTAAGTGCCTCTCCCAGAAAGAGAAACATTGCTCCTTCAATGGCCAAATGTATCCAATGTAATCACCTGCCACCCAGGGCTGACCATCCCAGGGAGTGGTGATATCTCAACCCTTGCTGAGAACCATCTGAAGACCACCAGAACAGCTCTTCCACAGCTAAGGCTATAAAGAAAGAGCCACAGGGAGTCTGGTAGGAGGGGCAGAGAAGCAATTTAGTCAAGACTCACAGCCACTGCCAGCACATGTGCCTGTGCACACTTAGGAAGGAGGTGAACCAGCTTGGCCGGAGCCTGCCATGGGTCAGGGCAGAGACTGCCACTGCCAGCATGCGCCCACTTATGAGCACTTGGCAAGGAGAAGAGCAAGTTCAGTAGTGTGGGTCAAATGCCTGCAGCCCCAGCCCAGCCTCTGACCAAGGCAAGTAAACCAGGGAAAAACTGGAACCAGCTCACAAGTGCAGCCCCAAACCCTTGGGCACCGGACATGCCCCCAAACAAGGTAGAGGCTGCCATCACCTCCCTCAGAGCTCCTGTTCCAGCAGCTTGGGCACTGGCCTCAACCCCAATAGGGCAGTGACTACCATTCAGCCTAGGAGTCTCAGCTTTCAAATGGCTTCTGCTGTAGCCCCTCCAACTCAAACCCTACCAAATTCCCACCAAGGCAGCGGCTGCCATCGCACCCCAGGGAAGTCGTGGTCCAGGATGACTTCAGATCCAGCTGTCTCACCAAAGCCACTAGGCACATGCAGAACACACAGGGACACTCTCACAAAAGGACATACCGTCAAGACCACGATAAGTAAGTGTTTCACCTAATTTCTTAGAAACAAAGAGGGAAAGTTAAACAAAATAAGAAAACAGAACATGTTACAAATGAAAGATAAAACCCCTGAAAAAATTCCTAATGAAACAGAGATAATTCACCTGATAAAGAATTCAAAGCAATAGTAATAAAAATGCTAACCTAACTTGGGAAAAGAATAGATGAACACAATCAGCACTTCAACAAAGAACTAGAAAATATAAAAAAGAACCAGTCAGAGATGAAGAATTCAATAACTGCAATGAAAAATACACTCAAAGGAATCAACAATAGATTAGGCAATACAGAAGAATGCATAAGCGATTGGGAGATAGAAAAGTGGAAATCACCTAATCAAAACAGCAAAAAGAAAAACAAATCGTTAAAAATGAGGATAGGTTAAGGAATCTTTGGGACAACATCAAGCATACTAACATTCTCATTACAGGGGTCCCAGAAGAAAAAGAGAGAGAGAAGGGGACCAAAAATGTATTTGATGAAATTATGGCTGAAAACTTCACTAACCTGAAGGAGGAAACAAATATCTAGGTTCAGGAAGCACAGACAGACCCAAACAAGATGAACCCAGAGACTCACACGAAGACACGTCATAATTAAAATAGCAAAAGTTAGAAATGAAGAACTTTAAAGGCAGCAAGAGAAAAATAATCACATACAAGGGCATGCCCATAAGGCTATCACCTGATTTTTTTAGCAGAAACTTTGCAGCCCAAAAGGGAGTGGCATGATATATTTAAATTACTGAAAGGAAAAAACCTACAACCTAGGATACCCTTCCCAGCAAGGTAATCATTCAGAATTGAAGGACAGATAAAGAGTTCCCCAGACAAGCAAAAACTGAATTAATGACTACTAACCCAACCTTACAAGAAATGTTCAAAGTTCTCCTTTAAGAGAAAAAGAAAAGGCTACAACAAGAAATAAGAAAATGGAGGTAGGGAAAAAGTCATTGGTAAAGGCAAATATATAGAAAAGCAGTGCATCAACAATTTAAATAAGCTAGTACAAAGGTTAAAAGAGAGAACTCTTTAAGTCAACTATAACTACAATAGACAGTAAAGAGATAGGCATGAATATATAAAATATGACATCAAAACATAAAACGTGGGGGAGGAGTAAAAATGCAGATCTTTTAGAATGGATTTGAACTCAAATAATTATCAGTTTAAAACAAGTAGTACAATTATAGGTCAATACACATGAACTCCGCGGTAGCCGCAAATCAAAAACCTACAACAGATGCACAAAAATTAGAGAGAAAGGGATACAAACATTAACACTAAAGAAAATCATCAAACCACAAGGGAAGAGACTAAAAGAAGAAAAAAAATAGAACTACAAAATAAATAAAAAACAAGTAACAAAATGGTAACCATTACATACCAATCAATAATCACTTTAAATGTCAATGAACTAGATGCCCCAACCAAAACATGTAAGGTAGCTAACTAGATAAAAAGGCAAGACCTATCTATATACTGCCTACAAGAGACCAACTTCAGAGCTAAAGACACACACAAACTGAAACTAAGAGGATGGAAAAAGATATCCATGCAAATGGAAGTGAAAAGAAACCCAGGAGAGCAACACTCATATAACACAAAGTAGACTTTTAAAAAAAGTCTATATGAAAAAATGAGGAAGGGCATTATATAATGATAAATGGGTCAATACAAGAAGAGAATATAACATGTTAAATACACATGCACCTAATATAAGAGCACCTAAATATATAGAGCAAATATTAAAAACATAAAGAGCGAAACTGACAGGAATACAGTAATAGTAGGAGATGTAACACTCCACTTACATCAATGGATAGACCATCCAGACAGAAAATCAATAGGAGACAGAGACCTTATATGACACTTTAGACCAGATGAACTTAATAGATATTTATAGGACATTCCATCCAAAAAGAACAGAATACACATTCTTTTTCAGTGCACACGGAACGTTCTCCAGGATAGATGACATGCTAGGCCACAAAACATTACTCAGTAAATTTAAGAGGACATAATTTATATCAAGCATCTTTTCTGACCACAACAGTATGAAGTTAGAAATCAATTACGGGAAGAAAAAACACAAATGCATGGAGACTAAACAACACGCTATTTTTAAAAAATGTATCAACAGATAAACCAAAGAGGAAATCAGAAAATCCCTAAGACAAATGAAAGTAAAAACACAACTTTCCAAAATCTATGGAACATTGCAAAAGCAATTCTAAGGGGGAAGTGTATAGCAATATAGATCTACCTAAAGAAACAAGAAAAATATCAAATAAACAACCATCAAAAGGAATTAGAAAAAGAAAAACAAACAAAGCCCAAAGTCAGCAGAAGAAAGAAAATAATAAAGATCAGAGTGAAATAAATAGAAACCAAAAAAACAAAAACAAAAAACCCTGGAAATATCAATGAAAACAAGAGCTACTTTTTGAAAAGATAAACTAAATTGATAAGTCTTTATCCTGGTGCATTAAGAAAAAAAGAGAGAGGACCCAAATAAACAAAATTAGAAATGAAAGAGGAAAAGTTAAAACTGGTATCACAGAAATGCAAACAATCATAACAGAATACTACAGTTATATGCCAACATATTGGACAACCTAGAAGAAATTGAAACATACAAGCTTCCAAGATTGAATCAGCAAGAAATAGATAACCTGAACAGACTGATTACTAGTACTGAAATTGAATCAGTAATCAAAAAACTCCCAAAAAACAGAAGTTCAGGACCACATGTCTTCAAAGGGGAATTCTACCACATATAAAGAAGAATTAATACCTATCCTTCACAAACTATTTCAAAAATCTGAAGAGAAGGCAACACTCCTAAAATCATTCTATGAGGCCAATATTACCCTGATGCCAAACCCAGACAATGACACTGCAAAAAAGAAAATCCCAGGCCAACATCTCTGATGAATATAGATAAAATACTCAACAAAATATTAGCAAGCCAAATTCAATACATAAAAAGCATCATACACCATAATCAAATAGGACATATCCCAGGATGCAAAGATGGTTCAATACCTGCAAATCAATCAATGTGATGATACAGCACATTAACAAAACAAAGACTAAAAATCACATGATCGTCTCAAAAGATTCAGAAAAAGCAAAATTCAACATCCATTCATGATAAAAAAAACTCTCAACAAAGTTGGTACAGACAGAACAGATCTCAACATAATAAAGGCCATTTACGACATACCCATAGCTAACATCACACTGAACCATGAAAAGCTGAAAGATCCGGAAGAAGACAAGGATATCCACTCTCACCATTTATATTTAACATTGAATTGGATGTGCTAGCCACAGCAATCAGACAAGAAAAAGAAATAAAAGGCATCCCAATTGGAAGGGCAGAGCAAAACTGTCACTATTTGCAGATGACATGATACTATTATACATACAGAAAACTCTAAAGTCTCCATTAAAAGACTATTAGAAGTAAAAAATGAATCAGTAAAGTTGTAGAATACAAGATTAGTATACAGATATCTGCTGTTTTTCTATATGCTAATAATAAAGTATTAGAAAGAAAAAGTAAGAGAACAATCCCATTTATAATTGAATCAAAAGAATGAGCTACCTTGGGACTTCCCTGGTGGTACAGTGGTAAAGAATCCACCTTCCAATGCAGCAGATGCGGGTTTGATCCCTGGTCAAGGAACTAAGATCCCACATGCTGCGGGGCAACTAAGCCCATGTGCCACAACTACATTGAGCTTGCATGCCTCAACGAGACAGCCCACATGCCACAAAACTACAGAGCCCAAATGCACTGGAGCCCACGTGCCACAACTAGAGAGAGAAAACCCGCATGCCACAACTAGAGAGAAGCCCAAGCACTGCAACTAGAGGGAAGCCCAAGCGCCGCAACAAAGAGACTGTGTACTGTAACGAAAGATCCTGCATGCCTCAACGAATATCCCATGTGCCACAACTAAGACCCAATGCAGTCAAAATAAATAAATAAATAAGATACCTAAGAGTAAATTTAACCAAGGCGGTGAAAGACACATACTCTTAAAACCGTAACACACTGATGAAGAAAACTGAAGATGATTCACATAAATGTAAAGATATCCCATGTTCATCAACTGGAAGTATTAATATTGTTAAAATGTCCACACTACCCAAAGCAATCTACAGATTTAATGCAATCTCTATCAAAATACTCATGACATTTTCCACAGAACTAGAACAAATAATCCTAAAATTTGTATGGAACCACAAAAACCCCAAATGGCCAAAGCAATCTTGAGTAAAAAGAACAAAGCTTGAGGTATTATGCTCCCTGACTTCAGACTATACTACAAAGTTACAGCAATCAAAAGAGCATGGTACTGGCACAAAAAAAGACATATAGACCAATGGAAAAACATAAAGAGACCAGAAATAAACCCATGCACATATGGTCAATTAATCTACGATGAAGGAGGCAAGAATATACAATGGGGAAAAGACAGTCTCTTTAATAAGTGGTGTTCAGAAAACTGGACAACTACATGTAAAATAATAAAATTAAAACATTTTTTCAAACCATATACAAAAGTAAACTCAAAATGGACTAAAGACCTAAATGTATAAAACTCCTAGAAGAAAGCATAGGCAGCACACTCTTTGGCATAGGTCTTAGCTATATACTTTTGGATCTATCTCCTCAGGCAAGGAAAGCAAAAGCAAAAAATAAATAAATGGGACTTAATTAAACTTAAAAGCTTTTGCACAGTGAAGAAAACCATCAACAAAAGGAAAATACAACCTACTGAATGGGAGAAAATATTTGTAAATGATATATGTAATAAGAGACTAATAATCAAAATAGAGAAAGAACTCATACAACCCAATATCAAAAAAAAAATCAAATTAAAAATGGGCAGGAGACCTGAACAGACATTGTTCCAAAGAAGACATACAGATAATATATAAAAATATCAAATCACTATGCTGTACACCTGAAGCTAAAATAATAAGTCAACTATACTTTGATTTAAAGACAAAAAGAAAAGGAAAGAAAGAACCAGGCTTGTGAAGATCTGAGGAAGAATGTTCTAAGTACCCAAGCACAGGAATGAGTTTGTCAGTCACTGCGGTCAGAGGGAAGGCCTGAGCAACTGGAGTGATGAGCAAAGGGGGAGAGAGGCAGAAGCAAGGTCAGGGAACCAAAAGAGGCCACTCTTCAGAAGGCCTGATAAGCCAAGTAGTTTGAATCTTTTTTAGGGCCAAACAGAAACCTCTGGAGAGCTCCTTCCATTCAGGAGAGTAATGTTAGAGCTCTCATAGCACAAGAATAGCTCAGCACTGAGGCTCCTGGTCCCATTTTGGCTGCCATCAGAGCATCAGATGATGGGATATTGAGGTAAGAAGAGTAAGTACTGAGATAAATTATAATTAAATGGTAATTATAGTACTGAGGTTCTAATTGGAAAGTCATAATAATCCAAACCCTATAGAAGCAAAACTCAAGCTGGGGCACTATAGATTTATCTGGATGAGCAATTATTTTTCAAAGACACTTGGACACTACAGTATACATTTTTGCTCTGCCATAATGAATGACATTTAAACAAAACTGAAGATGGAACAGAAAAGACTGTTTACAAGAGGTGGTCCAGGCACCAGGAGGCTCTGATAAACAGAACACCCTTTACTTAGGTTACATATAGCTTAATATAGAGTATAATATTGAGTGCAATACTGGGTAAACTCAATAATACTCTAATACTGAATATAGCTTAATTATATACAGTTTAATATTGAGCTATATATACCAGACCGTATAAAAAATGTGATCACTTTTCTATAGAAGCTACCATTTAATACTGAGAAGACCAAAGATATCCTACGGTAGGTAAAGCACATAAAACTGTACATCTACTCTTACAGTAAGTAGCTAACAAATGTTTAAATGAATAAATGAATGCTTAGATTTCAATCACTTGTCATTCAGTAAAAATATGCTATTTAATTGAGATTATCTGATTTACAAGTTAGTTTGAATAACATCTCAATTTTTTTTAATTTATTTATTTATGTTTACTTTTGACTGTGTTGGGTCTTTGTTGCTGCGTGTGGGGGCTACTCTTTGTCGCAGCGTGCAGGCTTCTCACTGCGGTGGCTTCTCGTGGAGCACGGGCTCTAGGTGCGTGGGCTTCAGTAGTTATGGCATGCAGGCTTCAGCAGTTGTGGCTCAGGGGCTCTAGAGCACACATTCAGTAGTTGTGGCACATGGGCTTAGTTGCTCCATGGCATGTGGGATCTTCCCGGAACAGGGCTTGAAACTGTGGCCCCTGCACTGGCAGGCAGATTCTTAACCACTGCACCACCAGGGAAGCCCCTACATCTCAATTTTTATGACAGAATTTAAGTCTATCTGATATAAGGGATGCTTGGTATTTTATTATACTTTATTGATAAAGAAAAAATTATAAAAATGAGGCTTTAACATTAGCAATTCCATTCTAATATATTGGGAATTATCATAGGTATAGTCAATTTGGGGCATAAATTTTATTTCCATAAAGCCAACTTGGGGGGAGTAAAAGTATTTTGATAAAAGCTATGATAAAGTACACTTTTCTTAAATTAGCATTCACAGAAGAGTTAAATCACAGGAAAATGCTTTAAAAACCTATCTAAAGATAGTCCTTGTGGATAACCAAAAACATTAAAAATAGATAACTGACCTAAGCACATGATAATATCAATCAACTATTACGGCAATCAGGCAGTACACCTGGTTATTTTTCATACACTGCCTTCTCTTTTCTTTTCATGAGGTATAAATTACAATCAGTGAAATGCACATATCTTAAGAATATAGTCCAATGGGGTTTAAAATATGTGTACACCCTATAAACAGCACCCATACTACAGAAACTTCCCTCTAGGCCTTTCCCAATCAATCTCTTCACCTTCTGCTTGAGGCAATCGTCACCATAGCTTAGTATTACCAGTTTTAAAAATTCACTGATAATCAAACACCTACAGTCCTCCGCTCTACCAGCTGAGCTACAAAAATAAACTCCAAATGGATTAAAGACCTAAATGTTAAGGCCAGACACTATCAAACTCTTAGAGGAAAACATAGGCAGAACACTCTATGACATAAATCACAGCAAGATCCTTTTTGACCCACCTCCTAGAGAAATGGAAATAAAAACAAAACCAAATGGGACCTAATGAAACTTAAAAGCGTTTGCACAGCAAAGGAAACCATAAACAAGACCAAAAGACAACCCTCAGAATGGGAGAAAATATTTGCAAATGAAGCAACTGACAAAGGATTAATCTCCAAAATTTACAAGCAGTTCATGCAGCTCAATAACAAAAAACAAACAACCCAATCCAAAAATGGGCAGAAGACCTAAATAGACATTTCTCCAAAGAAGATATACAGATTGCCAACAAACACATGAAAGAATGCTCAACATCATTAATCATTAGAGAAATGCAAATCAAAACTACAATGTGATATCATCTCACAACGGTCAGAATGGCCATCATCAAAAAATCTAGAAACAATATATGCTGGAGAGGGTGTGGAGAAAAGGGAACCCTCTTGCACTGTTGGTGGGAATGTAAATTGATACAGCCACTATGGAGAACAGTGTGGAGGTTCCTTAAAAAACTACAAATAGAACTACCATACAACCCAGCAATCCCACTACTGGGCATATACCCTGAGAAAACCATAATTCAAAAAGAGGCATGTACCAAAATGTTCATTGCAGCACTATTTACAACAGCCAGGACACAGAAGCAACCTAAGTGTCCATCAACAGATGAATGGCTAAAGAAGATGTGGCATATATATACAATGGAATATTACTCAGCCATAAAGAGGAACAAAATTGAGTTATTTGTAGTGAAGTGGATGGACCTAGAGTCTGTCATACAGAGTGAAGTAAGTCAGAAAGAGAAAAACAAATACTGTATGCTAACACATATATATGGAATCTAAGAAAAAAAAAAAGGTCATGGAGATCCTAGGGTAAGACGGGAATAAAGACACAGACCTACTGGAGCATGGACTTGAGGATATGGGGAGGGGGAAGGGTAAGCTGTGACAAAGTGAGAGAGTGGCATGGACATGTATACACTACCAAACGTAAAATAGATAGCTAGTGGGAAGCAGCCGCATAGCACAGGGAGATCAGGTCGGTGCTTTGTGACCACCTAGAGGGGTGGGATAGGGAGGGTGGGAGGGAGGGAGATGCAAGAGGGAAGAGATACAGGAACATATGTATATGTATATCTGATTCACTGTTATATAGCAGAAACTAACACACCACTGTAAAGCAATTATACTCCAATGAAGATGTTAAAAAAGAAAAAGAAATGAAGAGTGGGAAAGACTTCTGATGCAATGGAGACTTAATAAAGATTTGATTTTGAATCAATAAAAAAATTCATTGAATAGAATTATATTACTACTTAGCAATAAAAAAGAATGAACTAATTATAGATACAACATGGATGAACCTCCAAATCACTAAGCTGGGTGAAGGAAAAACCATACACAAAAGTAGTATATAATGCGTCATTCCATTTATATAAAATTCCAGAAAAATCCAACTAACCCTTGCTGACAGAACTCAGAGCACTGGTTGTCTGGGGACCAGGGAGAGGATAAGCAAGAGGAATTACAAATGAGCATAAGTAAATGTGGGAGGTATATTCATATGTCAAAACTTACCAAATTGTACACTTTAAATATGTGTAGTTGATTTTTTTCAACTATATCTCAGTAAAGCTTAAAATCATAACTCCAATGGCATATCAGTTTGCTGGATAAGAAAAATTTACTTCACAAGTCACACAGAGCTTACATATTCAATAAGTAATTAAGCTTTCATAATGTGTTTTAACTTAGAAAAGGTTTCACCATTTTGCCTCCAAATATTTTTCTCTAATGCAATTTTTCTTCCATTCCATGAATCCAATTCCATGTGTGTTCAATACCAATGCTGTCCTACAATAAAGAGGTCAATACTGCTCTTTTTATTTTTTTTCACTCTGGGCTTTTGTTTGGTTTATTTCTATTGATTTGCAAGTTCACTGATCTTTTCTCACTGTCCAGTCTGTTGTTATGACCTCATTTCATCTCACTTCTCAAATTTCCATTTGACCCCTTTTTAGTTTCCATTTTTCTACTATGAACCTCTATCTGTTCATCCATTATATCCATCTTTACCTTAAAGCTTTGAAAATATTTATAATACTGTCTTAAATTCTTTTTGAATAGAAGGCTCTAGTTAAATCTTCTTTCGGTTCAAATTATAAAACAATTGTATGTGTCGTTTAAATAAGGGAGTAGACTTCCTTATTTAATGTTTTATTTACTTTCAACGTACAGCTCAAAGCACAAACACTGTACGCTTTAAACCCAAACCCTTTCCTTCCCCTGTTTATTCAATATTTTGGACACATATTATGACATATGCACTGGACCTAAATTCAAGAGTTCTGTGAAAACCATATCATTGGAAGAAGGAATTCATTGATCTACTGTATTTTTCAAGGGCTTCAGCCTCATATTTGGTTATATGTTACTAACTGATCCACTAAAATAAGATGGCAAAAAACCCAGCTCTATTTTTGGAAACACAATTTTCCTTATTATTTTTTTACAAGTTGTATGCACCTATTGTCTTCTGTTATTAAGAAACGAACAAAATAATGTCTTAGTCCAGATTTGCTTTTAAGTGATGCTTCACTTTATACTTTTTGTTGAGGTATAAATCACAAAAAATAAAATGCATATGTCTTAATAGTACAGTTCAATGATTTTGACAATGACTGGGTAACAACCACTGAAATTAATATACAGAACATTTCCATCACTCCCAAAATTTCCCTCATTCCCCCTTTCCAGTTAGTCTGCTTTCCCCAGAGGTAACCAGTTTCTCATTTCTGCTAACATGGTATAGAACTGCCTGTTCTTGGCACTTATATAAAATGAAGTCATATATAAGTACTCTTTTGCGTCTAGATTCATTCACTCAGATACTATTTTTAAGATTTATCCATGTTGTTTCATCAATCAAAAGTTCATTCTTTTTAACTGTTAAGTATTCCATTGTATAAATATACTACAATTTCTTTACCCATTTTCGTATTGATGGGCCTCTTGGATTGTTTTCAAACTTTGGCTATTACTTTGTATAAACCTGCTATGAATATTCTCTTATAGACACTTTCATAGACATATGTTTTCATTTCTCTTGGCTTAATACCTAGAAACGGAATTTCTGTGTCATAGATGTACTCACTTTATATATCTTTTTCCACTCCTCAAACTGAATTTATTTGTGTTTTTAGATATTATAAAATATATCCTGTAAACAACATGTAGATAGGTCTTGCTTTTTATCCAGTTTTGTAATTTCCTTCTCTCTAATGGAGCATTTAGTCCACTTACATTTAATGGAATTACGGTTTTGTTCAGATCAGTTTAATTCTACTACCTTGGTATTTGTTTTCTATCTGTCCCATCTGTTATGTGTTCTATCGTTCATTTATTTCTATTGTCTTCTGTGCTTACAGAATAATTTTTATCCAATTTTATCTATTTGATTTTTTTAGCAATACTTCTTTGTGTGCATCCACTGTTACGTGTTGTAATGGTTACCCTATAGATAGTAATACACACACTTAACTTACCACAGTCTCAATTCATAAGATATTAAAGAACAATACAATAACTATACAATGGTATAATTTCATTTAATCCCCACTCAATTCCTTGTATATTAGCCATACGTTTTAATTCAACATATTCTATAAACCCCATACCCATTATTACTGTTTTGTGCTTTAAACAGTCAAGAGTCTTTTAAAGAACTTCAGCAATGTCATGAGCCTAAAACGACTAAAATTAGACTTCAAGGGCATCAAGACAGCCAGAACCTAAAAGGCCAAGATTACAGAGAGAAGAGTTCAAAGAACCGAGCCCAATAGTCTAAGCCGTTTTTCCACTTGAGGCACTTGACAGTTTGTAAGTAGTATAGGCTGAGAAGCACAGAAGCGGCGCAGAAACTAGCTGCTATGAGTTCGAGAAACTATGCAGGATTTTTCTCAGTTTCATGGCTCTGGGAAGATTTTAAAAATGGGATTAAAGAACCACCAAAAGGATGGGGTTCTGATAAAAACCCCAAGTATTCAATCGGACACCACAAGGGCTACAGTCTATGCTGAGGTTAAGCCAGAAATAGACCAGCCTTACAGACTTGAACCCAGCTGTGAATCAGCTCAGCCTGTTTGAATTAAAGTAATCCATGCCGACCCTAATTGACTGCCAGAAGCTAAAGAAATCCCCGTTAGAGAAAGATAACATTTCAAGAATCCCTGTAATTTTTACACATAATTTTAGTAATTCAATAAAAACTTTACCAGGTATACAAAATAAAAAATAAGGGGGTGGGGGGTGGGGGAGGCAATAGAAACTGATGCACAGGTGATCCGGCTACTGGTTTTCAGAAAAAGATTTTAAATGACTGTAAAATGGACGACAAGATAGAGAAATCAACTAGAAAACTAGAATTTATACCAAAAGAATAAAATGGAACTCCTAAAACAAAAAATAATATCAGAAATCAAGGATGCAATGGAGACCACCTCACATCCGACAGAATAGGTAAAATTAAAGCAACGTACTTACAACAGGCCGTGGCGACGGCGGTTCCTGCAGTCGCTGTGAGCTGCGGGTGGCTCCGAGGGCAGCAAGAGCAGCTCTGGTCGCGCGGCTCGCGAGGTTGCGACCCTTTGGATACTGCCCAGCTACGCAGCGGCCTAGCCCTCGACGTGGCTGAGAGCTCCGCGCAGCGAAAAGGCAGCAGCTTGAGCTTGGAGGCGTTTCCGCCCAGCCCGCACATGCGCACCTTCCTGGGTGCGCAGAAAGCCAACCTCCCAGGCTTCGACACGCAGGGCTAGGAGTTTGAATGCACCGAGATCGCCTTCCCCAGCCAGACACAGACGCGCCTCCCAAGGTGGCGGCACTAGAGGCCGGGTCCGTGTAGAAGCTGCAGCGGGACAGGTGGACTCGCAGGTGGGCTGACCCGTGCGCATCCTGCAGAACCAGGCGAGAATGAGAACGTGGGCAAGACCAGCCAGTCGGCCAAGTTTAACTTCAAAGAAGATGAAGACGATACTTGTTAAAGGAAGGATGTCTCATACATGCCTGCAGCTACTGGGGAATACCCGATCCCGACTGCATGGTTTACTGTGATACCAGCAAGAGTGGTTCAGTAGATCACGGAAATGCTTCTGGCAGCCACATTCTAAGTCACCTCTGAGGGCAAAATGCAAAGAGATGACTCTGCACAAGGATGGGCCCCGGGGGAGACGGTTCTGGAGTGTTATGACTATGTCAGCAGCAAGGTCTTCCTCCTTGGCTTCATTCTTACCAAAGCCACCTGGGTCATGGGGCAACTGTGCAGCCAGCCCTAAGCCACTCAGAGCAGCCTCAAGAAAATCAGATGAGAGAGTTCACAGTGGAAACCCCGGATCCAGGACCAGTACTTCCTGTCCTGGCTGATCACAATCCCTTCTGAGCAGAAACAGCTGTGGGCTCACAGATCAGCAGGGAGTAGATGAGCCAGCTGGAGTAGCTCTGCAAGGAAAATCCTTCCACCACCTTGGAGGACCTGGAGAAGCCAGGGGTGGAGGCAGGGCCCCAGCATATCATCCCCAGGAAGGAGGACTCTTACCAGTACCAGAACATATTTGGCCCTCTGGTCAAGCTGGAGACCAACCACTCTAAGAAACTGAAAGAGTCCCAGAGTCAAGGTAACATCACTGTCAGGTGGCACCTGGGCCTTAACAAGAAGAGAACTGCCTACTTCACTTTGCCCAAGACTGACTTTGGTAATCAGGCTTTAGTAATAATTTGGTTAGGAGACATGCAGCTCATGCAGGGGAACAAGATTTGTCTGTGGTACAAAGGGGACCTGGTGCCCCTGTGGAAAGGGATTGGCCACGTCATCAAGGCTCCTGATAATTATGGCAATGAGATCACCATTGAGCTGCAGAGTAGTTGTGGGCGTACCTTGGCGGTAACTCATAACTTCCAGGTGGATTTCATGTGGAGGTCAGCCTCATTAGACAGAACGCAGAGTGTTGAAAACATCTGCTGTGGAGGAGAGCTCCGTGTTGGGCCACATCTACCGTAAACTGCTAGGCGTGATCAGAGAGTGCCAGCTGCCCAAGTACTTCACAGCACAAGAGTTCCAAGACCTCCACCACTCTCACGTTGACTTTCCGAGGATGGTGCTGTAGAGACCACTGAGCTGGATCCAGGGACCACTAGGCACAGGGAAGATGTGACCTCAGCCACCATCATCTACCATCTGGCTCAGTGGGCCTGTGCTAGTCTGTGCCCCAACTAACATAGCCAAGGATCAGCTGACCAAGAAGATCCACTGACCAGGCTGAAAGTCATGCAGCTCTGCGCCAGGGTCCTCGGCTCCCCATTGTGCATCCTGGCCCTGCACCAGCAGGTCAGGAACACAGGTAGCATGCCAGAGCTCCAGAAGCTGCAGTTGCTGAAGGACAAGACCTGGGAGCTGTCCTCTGCAGACCAGAAGTGGTACTTGGCCCTGAAGCAGACTCCTGAGAGGGAAGTGCTTGTGAACACAGATGTCATCTGCTGTACATGCGGGTGACCAAAGCTTGCCAAGAGGCAGTTTCACAGGGAGCCAGGCCACTGAGCCCTGGAGTACATGGTCCCTGTGTCCTCAGAGCCAAGCAGCTGATCCTTGTGGATGACCACTGCCAGCTGGGCCTCATGGTGATATGCAAGAAGGCAGCCAAGGCTGGGCTGTCCCAGTCACTCCTTGAGTACCTGGTGGTGCTGGGCACCTTTCCCATCTGCATCATCCGCCTCCAGGTCCAGGATCAGAGGTACCCTGCACTCAGCGCCTTCCTGTCCAACATCTTCTGCAAGGACCCTTGTCAGAACAGCAGCAGGTCATGTGAAGATGCTCTGTGTGACCCAGGGCCAGGAGGAGATCATCAGGTCAGGTACCTCCTACCTAACAGGCCAGAAGCTGCAAACAGAAAAGATCACCACAAAGCTAATGAAGACGGCTGCCAAGCTGGACCAGATTGCCATCATCAAGTCCGTCATCATGTCCTATGAGGGCCAATGCTCCTACCAGCGCAGTACATGCAGCTCAGTAACTCCCTGCACACCAAGCCCTACCAAGAGGTGGAGAATGGCAGCGTGGATGTATTTCAGGGGCTCAAGAACAATTTTATCATCTTCTGCATGTGGGCAGGTAAGCACCAAAGCATTGGATTTTTAAACAACCCCAGGCACTTAATGTGGCCCTGACCAAAGCACCTTATGAGCAACCCAGGGGCCCTGTCCAAGCAGCTGCTCTGGAACCACCTGCTGAACTACAACCACCTGCTGGGGGCGGGGGCACTGAACGATCTGCAGGAGAGCCTCATGCAGTTCAGCAAGCCCAGGAAGCTAGTCATCACCATCAACCTTGGAGCCCGCTTCATGACAACATCCGTGTATGACCCCGGAAAGCCATTATCCCAGGATCAGTCTATGATCAGAGCAGCCAGGGCCAGCCTTTGAACATGTGCTTCCAGACCCATGACCAGATCAGCATGATCAGTGCCTACCCCAGCCTCACGACCTCCATGAACAGTCCCCATGGCCTCCAACCTGGTCATGCCACCCATGCTGCCACCGGGGTATTTTGGACAAGTTAACAGGCCATCCACAGGTGGGGCACCCCAAAAGGCAAGACTGGTCATGGGGGATTCTAGAAGAACAGCTTTGGGCCTCCTGGGCCAGCCAGAGGGATCTCCTCAACAGCCAGGCCAGCCGGGCATGTGCCGTCAAAGCTGTCTCACAGGGTGCCCTGAGGACAGGCTGCATCTCCATCAGCCAGCCCTCCCAGGTGAGTCAGGCCCACCTCTCCCAGCCCAGGCTGTCTCAGGACAGTTGTCTTGGCAGCATGGCGCTGTCACAAGACTCCATATACTCCATGCACCAGGGGCAGCAAGCATACCCGCCCAGCAGAGTGATGGGGCTGCACCAGTACTAGAAGGTGGTCTCCTCCACTAGCATCTTATTCTGGGTTAAAAAAGTAAAAATAGGGCTTCTCTGGTGGCGCGGTGGTTGAGAGTCCGCCTGCCGATGCAGGGGACACGGGTTCGTGCCCCGGTCCGGGAACATCCCACATGCCGCGGAGCGGCTAGGCCCGTGAGCCATGGCCGCTGAGCCTGCGCGTCCGGAGCCTGTGCTTCGCAACGGGAGAGGCCACAACAGTGAGAGGCCCGCGTACCGCAAAAAAAAAAAAAAAAAAGTAAAAATAAATGGATGCCTTTCCACTGCTAAAACTGAAGCATCATTTTGAGCAGCACGAGAGGGAGAGGAACACCCAAGGGAGAGAGGAGCTTAAGTCAGAGCAAGTGCCCAATGTCGGTGCTTGGTGAGGAGGAGGAGGGGGAGTGAGAGGTGGGCTCCACCACGGAAGACCATCCACCATCAGGCCTCACCATCCCTGCTGCCAACAAGGCCCAGCGCCCACAATGTCCATACCTGGGTCTGCCACCAGGGCAGAGCGAGGAAAACCCTCGTCTCAGAGGAGCCCTTTTCCCTGTTCTGTTCTTTTTCTCTTTTAGTTAAAGGGGAACTACGTTTTAGCAGGAAAAAAAACTTCACACTCTGTGCCCAGTCAGGGCTCCGGGCAGTTGACAGCTGTGCTAGGCTGAGCCCCTTCGAGGTGTGCTGTCCACACCAGCTCTGAAACTGTGGAGGGCATGCTGCCTGTGTTCTAAGAGGGTTTTCCTGTAAAGAAATACATGTTTGGAAGGTTTCTGGTTGCTTTTTAAAGATTCTTTCAAAGAAGTACTGAAATAAACACTTTCCTGAGTTTGTCTCCCAAATCTGAGTGGTGGACCTGGGTGATGTGAGTAGGTTCCAGAAACAAAGTTTAAACAAACCAATACAACTAGAGACTAGGAGCAACACCTGTGATGCAATTGCAAGAAGGGCTTTTGTTTGAAGTGTTAGCTTCCAGCAGCTTCTCCCTGCAGGTGAGGGAGCAGCATTCAGGAACAGGAGGCTCCTTTCTCCACTAGACTCTGAGAAGCAAAGCATTTCCCTCTAGGGCTGGATTTGCCCCTCACTCCCTGTGAAAATTTGGACACAGAGACAGACACATAGAGGGAAGATGATATGAAGATACACAGAAAAACAACAGCCATGTGACTGTAGTGATGAAGCTACAAGCCAAGGAATGCCAAAGGTGGCTGGCAAACATCAAAAGCCAGAAGCAAAGAAGGATTCTCCCCCAGAGCCATCAGAGAAAGCATGGCTCTGCCAGTGCGTTGATTTCAGACTTCTAGTCTCCAGAACTGTGACACAATTGCTGTTGTCTTAAGCCACTCAACTTTTGATACATTTTTACAGTCACCCTAGGAAATCAATACAACTACTAGTATAGTTAACAACATGGATGAATTCTCAAAAGCATTATATTATGTAAAAAAATCTTACATAAAAGATACTAACTGTATGATTCACTTTACATGAAGTTCTAGAACAGGCAAAACTAACCTATGGTGGGAAAAAAATCAGAACAGTGATTGCTTATGGGTGAGGAAGTTGGGACTGGCTGGGAAGAGGCATGAAGAAACTTTCTAGGGGGATGACTATGTTCTATATCTTGGTAGAGGATTGGGTACACCAGTGTTTGCATTTATCAAAACTCAGCAAATGAATACCTAAGATTTGTGTAGTTCATTGTATATAAATTCTACCTCAAAATAAAAACTACTATAAACAAATACTGAACTCTAGCTAATGGTATGCATGCTGAGGTGTTTAGAAGGAAGTGTAGTGAAGTCTGCATTTTAATTTGAAATGCATTAAAGAGTAAGATGGATTGATGACTGTATAGTTAGATGGTTAGGTAGATATGTGATAATGCAAGTATAATATAATATTAATGGCAGAATTAATGTGATAATGCAAGTATAATATATGCAAGTATAATATAATATTAATGGCTGTCTAGTTGGTGGACATATGGCTGTTCAATGTAAAATTCTTTCAACTTTTCTGTGTGCTTGAATATTTTTATAATAAAATGTTACAGAAAAAAGAATGTAATAAAGGAGTTAACCAGAAAATTAGACATAGAAGTTTAATCAGGCTGCAGCACAGAATTTTAAAAAGAATGGAAAATACAGAAAGGAGCATAAGTGATACCAGTCTCAGGGATAAAGACTAACATAGGTATAATTGGAGTTGTAGAAGCAAAGAAGAAAAAGAATTGGCTAGATGCTGTTTTTTAAAAGATTGTTTTTGAGAATTTTTCAAAGTAGATGAAAGACTTCAAGCCACATATTCGGTTAATAAAATGAATTGCAAGCATTTCTTTTGAATACAAAGGAAAACAAAATGAGGTATATCTAGTTAAACTGTTGAAAAACAAAGACAAAAACCCCTTAAAAGCATTCAGAGGTGCAACAATGAGACAGAACTGACTTCTCAATGGAATGGCATCTCTAAAGTGAGGCCTGTGAATAGAGCTGGCATTTATTAGGCTTCTATTATACATCAGGCTCTGGGCTAAACCCTTTACAAACATTGTAGCATTTAATCCTCACACCCTCCCAATGAGGTAGAATTAAGAATCCCATTTTAGGGCTTCCCTGGTGGCGCAGTGGTTGAGAGTCCGCCTGCCGATGCAGGGGACACGGGTTCATGCCCAGGTCCAGGAAGATCCCACATGCCGCGGAGCGGCTAGGCCCGTGAGCCATGGCCTCTGAGCCTGCGCGTCCGGAGCCTGTGCTCCGCAACAGGAGAGGCCACAACAGTGAGAGGCCTGCGTACCGCAAGAAAAAAAAAAAAAGAATCCCATTTTAATAAAAAGAAATTGAGGGTTGGAAAAGTTCATTATTTGTGTAAAGTCAGATGGCTAACCAGTGGTAAAGATTACAATTTAATTGTGACAGACTGTAAACATATTCATCTTAAGCTTTGTGCTTCCTCCCGTATTATACGTGTTCTGCTTTTTTCCTCCACTTCTGTACATCTGCCAAGGCTCTTGATCTCAGCATTCCCTGATTTGGTAATCCCCCTGCCAAGTCTTGTAATGGTTATGAAAATATGCTTGGGGTTAATATTGAAAATGGAGAGAGAGAGAGAGAGAGAGAGAAACTGAATGTGGTGGAACACTAGTATCTAGTATCGGATAACAAGGATACAGATCACATTATTGTATGATACTGAAGCACTGACTGTAGACAGAATACATTTAATTGGCACCTTTTCTTTGAATGCAGTATATCTAGTCTCCATTTTGACACTCTAGTAGATGACTGAAATGCTACCTTGTGTCTTGTTAGCACCGTATTGTAAAGTGTATATTATTATAGAAAATTGACAAGGTGATGAGCTGTCACTTTAGCTAAGAGAATATCCTATTTTTAATGAATATTATTTCATAAGGAAATGTGCTGATGACAGCTTATTTCAGTGGAAACTGTTGATGCGTATCCTTTTTGCTAGACAACATTATATCAGTAGTGACTATACCTAAAAAATTATGCTAGATGCTAGAAATGCGTTTGCAAGAATAATTTTTAAGAAATGAGTACATAAGAGTAGGCAAAAGTATTTTTGAAATATTGTGTTAGCATATATTTATTATAGGAGATTTTGTGGGGGTATATTTCTTATGACAAAATAGTAATTTATATCCCAATAATATTTTGTTTTTATATATTTTTCTTTACATCTGTGCTAAGATGTAAGAACACATCTTCAGAATAAATTTGCATGTGTAGATGAATGCACAAATGTATGTATGTATATACTGATATGCATATAGATGAAATATTCCAAAGTTTGTATTATATGTCATATAAATTACATCCAATCTGGCAAGGAAGCACGGATCTTCCACTGATTACTAGAATTAGGAGAGCTAAATTCAAGTCCTGGTTCTATCACTTTTATTTTGTAATCTTGGGAAAGTCCTTTAATCTCTTGTTTAAGACGAGTTTACTTCTCAGTTAAAAATGGAGAAAATAATATTTGACCTACATACTTCACAGGGTGGTCAGGAGGCTTTTAAAAGAGATAATGTGTATGAAAGAAACATGATATTGCAAAAAGATATTATATTTAATAATATGTATAATTATATATTATAACATATTAAATATAAATGTGTATATAAATACAAGTATCATTATATGACCTGAATTATTCTAGGAGTTACCAACTTATGGCTTCAAATAAGGTCATGTTAACAATAATAACTAAATTTCTCTACTCCATGGCTCACAACCTAATGAAGCCACCTCAAAATATGACCCAGCTTGTTCTAGGAGAGCGAAGGGGAGTGAAGTTTTAGGAGCTCATAGTGCATCTGCTCAGGTTCCACGCTCTCTCACTCACTAACACTTTCAAGAAACCAGCAGAAGTGCTCTTGCTGACGCTTCACAGCCCACCCGCTCACGGCAAGAACATCTGCATCTGGGCACCATCCTCTAGGACCCACAAAGTGGTCAGTGTCCAAAGAGCCAGAGTGGGGCTGTGTTCCTGCTCTGCATACAAAGAGAATGCCTGTCACACTGGCACAATTTCCAAGTCCCTCTTTGTTACATGGGCAGCAAACTGTATTTCTAAGTGCCCTGTGTCTCTTCCTGCAGGACCCTGTCAGGAGTCCAGGCTTACAGCCCAAAGTCTGAAGCAGGCAATGCTGTTTATCCCATTCTTTCCAGCCTGTCCCTTTGCTCTCCCCCATATATGCAAACACTTGTCTCATTTTCCTCTAACCAAAAAGTATTTTTAAAATGGCATCCTGTCTGGCATATTTCACGTTTCCCACACTTGCCTAGAAATGTCTGAAATCCAGTTGGGAGCACTTAATGCTCTAGCTACTCATTGCTGTGTAACACACTGCTCCAAAATTTAGTGACCTAGAACAATATCGATGTTTTGATTTTCACTGTTCTATAGGTCGTCTGGGAGGAAGTTTTGCTGGTCTTCTGGAACTACTCAGCTGAAGTCAGCTGAGCTGACTGGGGACTAGACTCACCAGTGGCACTGGGATGACTGGGCCCCTCTTCCCTCATAGTCCCTTGTCATTAGGCTAGAATTCCTTTAATAGCAGCAAGAGTATACCAAATGAACAAAGACAGAAGCTGCCAGGCCTCTTAAAATCCAGCTTCTCAAATATACCACACCATTTCCATAGCATTCTGTTGATCAAAGTATGTCACCAGGCCAGCCCAGATTCAAAATGGTCTGCACTTCTTCAATGGAAGAGGCATGCAAATAGATGATAAGAATTTTTGGAGAGTCATCTTTGAAGACAAACAACTACCATTCAGTCTCCGGCTACAACACTGCAGATCCCTTGCACATGCAAAATACACCATCCCCCTCCCAATACCCCAAAAGTCTTATTCAATTACACTATTAGCTCTAAGTCCAGGATTTCATCATTAAACATGGTCCAGGTGGGGACAAGTTTCCACAGGTTCAGAGACTCAGATGCAGTTGCTCAAGTGTGGCTCTTCTTGATTTGTGAACTAAAATGACAAGTTACCTGCCCTCCCCACCTCACCTTCACACATACATGCAAAATGCAAGAGTGAAAGAGGGATATGATAACTATAATAGACACTCCTGTTCAAGAAAGAGGAAATCGAAGGTGTGTAGAGCCACTGATCCATAGCAATTCTGAAATCTGGTCAGGTACATATTTTCAGGGCTGCTACTCTGGAAACAGAATGCTCTTTGATTAGGGACAAGCTCTGCCCCCTGGGAATAATTTCCTGATTCACTCTTCTCTTAGCTCTTGTCTTGCACACTGGAGTCTTGGCTCTGCCCTCTGAGTCATTACTTGCTCTCAACACAAATACAGAAATAGCCACCATTTCACAATTAGTGTGCCATTTTTTTCCTAACAATGCACTCTTTGTGCCAACAGCTGACCAGGACTTATTAAAAGTTCAAAATGAAATGTGTGACCTTTCCATTTGTGTAAATATGTTCAACTATGTATGTGGAAATGCTTAAGTCATTTGTATAAATTCATCAGTATAACTATATAATGAATACATGAATAATCTATACAGTTTTTGTACTAAATTAAGCTGTCTTCCAATGTAATAAGCTGTGAAGGAATATTTCTTGTGACTAAGAAATGCTATATTATTTTATGTCTCTTAAATCTGTTCTTTTACTTAATTCTAGAAAGGGAAGGAGTATATGGCTTTATCCAGAGGCAAAAGAGGAGCTAGGTAGTGTCACTGACTTCCAGAATGGTGATGAAAGAGAGGAAGGAAGGAAGGAAGGAAGGAAGGAAGGAAGGAAGGAAGGAAGGAAGGAAGGAAGGAAGGGAGGGAGGGAGGGAGGGAGGGAGGGAGGGAGGGAGGGAGGGAGGGAGGGAGGGAGGGAGGGAGGGAGGGAGGGAGGGAGGGAGGGAGGGAAGGAAAGGGAGAGAGAAAGACTTGCCCAAATTCTCTCTCTCTTGGATACTTGCAATAGGGAGGAGTGAAATGTCCCAATTGGACATGGCCTTAGACTCTTTGGGAATAATACAGTACTAACAATACTTCAGTTCCTAACAATACTTCAGTTCCTGGGCTCTCTACCTAATACTTCTTGGAAGCTCTCCCATGAAAGTTTTCAGTGGGAAATCCAGAATCTGAGAAATTCTCAGTTTAGATACCTAAGATATTGCTAGGTATCCCTGTAGTGGACCTGCATTAACTGCTTGTTAATGCTAAATACGGTTCCAGTATTTTCCTTCCAGTTATTTTTTTTTCTTAAGTAAATTGAGGTCATTATCAGATGTAACACTTTAATATAAGTATGACAAAGATTGAGTTATTTTTTTATAGGTCTTCTTTTATATTTTTGAAACCCCTCCCCACCCCCTCCAGTTTCCTCAGGAATTCCAGTTGTGCATTTATTGGCTTTTCTTTACCTGTCTTCTGTGTATTATTTTTCTAATTATCAATCTTTATTCTTTGACATTTTATTTTGCTATGCTTTTCGATCCCTTCCTATATGTCTATGATTGTGTTTGTAATATATCCATTTCACATTTTGTTACTTCCCTGTTATTGTTTTTTCCCTGTGATTGTGTTATATGTTCCTTGTATTGTTTTCCAGCTCCCCTTCCATCTCTTCCTTCTGAATAGGATACTCTGAATCTATTTTTTAACGATTGTTTCAAAAAGTTTATCTTTTAATGCCTGATATAACAATAAAGAAATGTTTGACTTTCTGCCATAATTTTTCTTCTGATGTGCAGTTTCATTTGTCATGTTTTATTGTATTTCTTGCCTCCTCTTTTTCTGGTAATATTGCTGACTGTTTCCTTTTTATTATTACTCACCTTTTAATGGAGGCCTTTTCCTCTGGGTGAGCCACTTGTTGTGGAACAGAACAGTAAGGTGCTGGGAAAGTGTATGTGGAATGCCAATTTAGATATGTTGCCCCAATGTTGCTGCTCAGCAAGTCTGTCTCACACTCTATCATGAGGGTACACTTCACCAGGGCTCTGGTTATCCTGGTTTCTCCCTGTGGGCTGACAGGCAAAGCCTCAGTTGTGACATATGCAAGTGTTTTGTGTGATCATTTGGTATTTATTTCTTTCTCTTTAGCCATTATTATCAGCAGCTGCAAAGCTGATGTACACACACTACTCCACCCTTCCTGAAAAGAGAAATGGGTGAGAGAATGAACAACTTCTCATCCAAGCCATATACCCCCACTCCCTACTGCTGGGTCAAATGTGACTGGGAATGTTCCTGCTAACAGACTTGGTCCACAGCTGCAATCCCAAATAAGGGATCGTTGCTTGAGTGTCTCAGGGCCATGCCACCTACTTCTGGATTATTCTATATACTGCCCCAAATCTGTAATGCTATGAGATCTCCCTTAATATCCTCTCTTGATTTGATAGAAATAGCACATTCAGCAGCTGTCCTGCATAGTTTGAGGTAGGAATTGAAGCAATATTTTAATTTTTGTTTAAGTTAAATTACAGAGTTTCCTCTGTGCTTTTCATCCTTCTTTTTTATTTAAATTGTTTTCATGCAGGAAAATGAAGCTGAAAATTTTTTACATTTTTTTTTTTGGATTTCCACTCTGTATGCCATAGAGTTGACCCTTGAACAACATGGGGGTTAGGGTGCCAACCCCATGTGGTCAAGAATCCGTGTATAACTTTACACTTGGCCCTTCTATCCATGGTTCTGCATCCACAAATCCACCAACCACAGATCTTGTAGTACTGTAGTACTAGAAATCCACATGTAAGTGGACCATGTAGTTCAAACCCATGTAGTTCAAGGGTCAGCTGTAGTTTAGAAATAATGTGATTTGCAGCAAGGTCTTTTTTCACCCACCTCCTAGAGTAATGGAAATAAAAACAAAAATAAACAAATGGGACCTAATGAAACTGCAAAGCTTTTGCACAGCAAAGGAAACCATAAACAAGACAAAAAGACAACCCTCAGAATGGGAGAAAATATTTGCAAACGAATCAACGGACAAAGGATTAATCTCCAAAATATATAAACAGCTCATGCAGCTCAATATTAAAAAAACAAACAACCCAATCCAAAAGTGGGCAGAAGACCTAAATAGACATTTCTCCAAAGATGACATACAGATGGCCAAGAGGCACATGAAAAGCTACTCAACATCACTAATTATTAGAGAAATGCAAATCAAAACTGCAGTGAGGTATCACCTCACACCAGTTAGAATGGACATCATCAGAAAATCTACAAACAACAAATGCTGGAGAGGGTGTGGAGAAAAGGGAACCCTCTTACACTGTTGGTGGGAATGTAAACTGATACAGCCACTATGGAGAACAGTATGGAGGTTCCTTAAAAAACTAAAAATAGAATTACCATATGACCCAGCAATCCTACTACTGGGCATATACCTAGAGAAAACCATAATTCAAAAAGACACAGGCACCCCAACATTCACTGCAGCACTATTTACAATAGCCAGGTCATGGAAGCAACCTAAATGCCCATCAACAAATGAATGGATAAAGAAGTTGTGGTACATATATACAATGGAATATTACTCAGCCATAAAAAGGAATGAAAATGGGTCATTTGTAGAGACATGGATGGACCTGGAGACTGTCATACAGAGTGAAGTAAGCCAGAAACAGAAAAACAAATATCATATATTAACGCATATATGTGGAATCTAGAAAAATGGTACAGATGAACCAGTCTGCAAGGCAGAAATAGAGACACAGATGTAGAGAACAAACATATGGACACCAAGGGGGAAAAGCGGGGGTGGGGGGGATGAATTGGGAGATTGAGATTGACATATATACACCAATATGTATAAAATAGATAACTAATAAGAACCTGCTGTATAAAAAAATAAAATAAAATTCAAAAGAAAAAAAGAATGTGATTTGTGAAGACCAACAAAATTACAAAGTCTCACTCAGATCATATATTTAAAAATAAAAGAGATGGCTTGCCCTTCATTCATGGTAACTGATACCCTTCAAGTTGGAATAAACTTTAAAAACACTACACAAGGGCTTCCCTGGTGGTGCAGTGGTTGAGAGTCCGCCTGCCGATGCAGGGGACATGGGCTTGTGCCCTGGTCCGGGAAGATCCCACATGCCGTGGAGCGGCTGGGCCCGTGAGCCATGGCCGCTGAGCCTGTGCGTCCGGAGCCTGTGCTCTGCCAACGGGAGAGGCCACAACAGTGAGAGGCCTGCCTACAGAAAAAAAAAAAAAATGTGAAACTTCTTTAAAAGTTACTGCAGGCAACTATAATTTTTCTTCCACCACTCTCCCTCTCTCTTTTTTCACTCTTTTCTTCCTTTCTTCTTCCTTTTTTCTTCCAAGGTATTGATTTGATTTAATTCAATGATTCATACCAGCCTCCTAAAAAATTACTCAAACCTCTGCTTGAGCTTTCTACCCTCCCCACCTTGGTTCAAACTCTTACTCTCTTTGCAGATGTCTATTTCTTCTTCTGTGGTCTGCCAAACTTTCCACATCTTTCAAAAGCATTTTAAGGGACTTCCCTGGCAGTCCAGTGGTTAAGACTTCATCTTCCAATGCAGGGAGTGCGGATTCGATCCCTGGTCGGGGAGCTAAGATCCCATGTGCTTTTTGGCCAAAATACCAACACATGAAACAGAAACAATACTGTAACAAATTCAATAAAGACTTTAAAAATGGTCCACATCCAAAAAAAAAATAAAATATCTTTAAAAAAAAAAAGCAGTTTAAGTTCTACTGTTTAGTGAAACTTTTCTGAATCATGCTGGGTTCTCATGTGAAAGTATAAAAAGTACTTTCTTACAACTCCTATGCCAGTCAATAGATTGTCTTGTGACCTCAACTCTGTGTGGTTATTTGCTCCTATATGGTTATTTAACCCCACACCTAGATTTTTTTTTTTTTTTTTTTTTGCGGTACGCGGGCCTCTCACTGTTGTGGCCTCTCCCGTTGCGGAGCACAGGCTCCGGACGCGCAGGCTCAGTGGCCATGGCTCACGGGCCCAGCCACACTGCGCCACCAGGGAAGCCCCACACCTAGATTTTTAAGCTCCTTGAGGTCAGGGACCAGGAATACTTTTCAATTTGCTGGACTCTGGTCCAGTGATTTACACAAATATGCTTAACAAATTTTGGCTGATTGTGTGTAATAGGAACCAAAAGGAGATATGCAGAAGGTGAAAAGCTTTTCACACTTTATATAAAAATGATGGAAAAAATGTGATTTACTTATATTAAACATGAAAAATATGGACTCAAAGGAAAATTTGAGAACCTTTAAATATATGTCAGCCCTGACATGTTTTAATCACAGTAGACACAAAATTTCTCCGGCACACAGTTATCCATTATGAAGTTATTGGATGAAAGTGAAAAACCAGAAGATTTTCTGAAACATGTAAAAAAACCAACAAACAAAAAAAACTGGTGTCTCTGAGGACACCAGTTTCACTAGCCAAAATTTCTCTATTCAGTTTCTCCAAAACAGGAGTAACTTTATTTTCTTCCTAATTAAAGCAGAAGTAAATCTAATTTAAGTTTTTGCTTTCAATCATCACCAATAAAAAGACATAATTAGCTTTTCGCTATCTTGGCCTTGACTGAGAGATGAAAACTAACTGGAAAAGAATTATCTCAGAAAGAGTAATATAGAAATTATTTATTTCGGGGTGGGGGCAAGGGGAGGTACATAACTATAACACGTGGAAATGTATGAAAGATAAAATAACAGTTCAATGTTTCTACCTTCTGAGACAAATATATAAATAAAAGTATATTTTCTATTCAAAGAGAGAGAGATCTGAAAATAATGAATAGGTATATCTACACTTATAATACATTATGCATCTGTTATAGAAATGTATTTGTTAACATGGAAAAATATTCATCATATATTGCTAATGTTTTTAAAAGCAATTAAAATAATGCATACTATGTAATTTTACTATGTAGGTAAAATAATACATATTCGTTTAAGTCTAGAAGGAGAGGGTAGTGGATGCTGTAGGTGCCTCTTCTATATCTGTCACTTTTACTGGGGCAATGCATCCACACCGAGCTGCTATGAGCATAGCCTGCTGACAGCTCACCACTGCCTCCTTCCTCTGAAGAGGTGTCCTTCACCAAATAGGAACTGCCTTGCTTGAGCCTCTGGGGGCATCCCACTATCAATGACTGAATTATACAGAATACAACTTCCCGGGCCCGTTGTCTCAAGTGGTAACCAACAGTGGGGTGCAGTCCATGCTCTGAGTTCCACCTGAGATTGCAACCTGAGGCTTGAGCTGACTCCGCAGACTTCCTTGGCTCCTCCCCCCACCTTATCCCACTCCTTCCCTTGCCCTGCGAGCCCTCTCTCTATTAAACCTGTGCACATGACTCCCTTGTGCACATGATTGCAGGCTTGGCTTCTAGGGAAACTCAGAAGGACATGAAATGTTAAAAATAATTCTACAAGTGCTGAGATTAAATATCATTTTTAGTTCATTTGTCCTGCTTTTCTCTAATTAAAATATATTGTTTGTATATATAGTTTAAAAAAGTATAGAGAGTTTCAAAATACTAAGGTTTCTAAATTGTTATTTATATGCTCTTGTTTGGTAGAACCAGGGAAGTTAATTTTTTAAATATAGACAAAAGAAAATTTAAAGGAAACATTATATTTTGTTTTAATAAAATGTGTTTATTTAAATAACACTAAAGTTATTTTGAATCCTTCAGGAAAAGAATTTTGAATACTTGTGAATTTCTAAATTATTAATAATAAATTATTTTCTGACACTAATTTAGGTCTTTTATTAGAACCAATCTTAGGATTTTATACTAGATGAAATATAAATATTAACTAGATTATTATTGACCCTTTTCACCTTCCTTTCTATAATTGCTTAAATAAGTATATATTAACGTCTAGATAGACTTGAAAGGCATACTATAACATAAAGCAGGAAGGACTTCATTTTCTTTGGCATTTCTCTGTTTAGTCATATCTAAATCACACAAGTTTCAGTAAAGATAGGTTTGAAAATTTGTGGAAAGTTTTGGCATTATCTATGTCCTACTTGAAATCATTCATATTTAACATGATACGTTTTCAATTATATGTCTATCTCTGTATAGATCTAGACATAGATCTTAGTTGTATAGTATTTATCCCAGACACTGTGCTAGGCATGTTACACTAGTTTTTCACTTAATCGTTGTAGTACCCCTTCAGCATTACTATTATTATTCATAATTGAGCTCAGAGATATTAACTACCTTATGGAAGGTCTCATACTACAGAGTTCTAACTTTGTACCATCCCTTTCTTACTTTATAGTGTTTAGGAATCAGATTTGCTACTTTCTCCTGCAGTATATTTTATACCTTTCTCCACTATGGCTAATAACTGACCACAAAGTTTTCCCTAAATAAAATGGCAAGTTATTATCTAAAATAACCAAAATTCAAATAATTTGTAGGGGAAAGCTTAATAAAGGATAACTTATTATTTTAAGGGCATCCCTCAGAGCTATAATGATAAATGAAATTATATTACATTTCTCAATAAAGAGGAAACTATGTTCTCCAAAGCACATAAAATTAGTTCCAAAATTAAAAATTCAGAAGTTAGACTTAAATGAATGCTATCAATTAATTTTTATGAAAGAACTAGAACCATTTTGAAAAAGTTCAATTGTCTTCTAAATGAAAATTAGATAAATAACTTCATTTTATTGAGAAAAATTATTATGATCTGAGAGATAGAACTAGCAGGCTTTTTCACCTTCAATTAAAAATATCAATCCTCCAGTGGAGTCCCCCGAATCATTCATCTACAGATGAGCAGAACTCAAAGAGGATTTCATCTAGAGAGCAAAGGAGCAGTAGTTGACAGAAATGCTTCTTTTTATTTGTGATTCCATTGTCTTCAGTGAAAATGAGATTTTTTTAAAAATGACATTTTTTAAAAATACCCTAACAATGTTTGAATAAATATATAAGTTGTTAAAAGTTCCAGGTACTGTCTTGTACCCTACAAGCTGAGGGGACCCTAAAACAATGAACATATTCTCCATGTACTTTAGGTTTTCCTAATTTCAGTGCAATCTTACAGCTGCTTGAAAAGTCACTGCCTGCTCAGTTCTTCATAAAGCAAATAAAGAATAAAAAGAAATCTCCCTTTATTATTGTGTTGTTGGAAAGAAATCTATAAAGATACAGTGCAGATTCTTAATTACTCAGTATGTGAGAATCTGACCAGTAATATAGAAAGACACAAAATGGTGACCAATTTACAGTGTTCCACATTTTTTTTTTAACATCTTTATTGGAGCATAATTGCTTTACAGTGGTGGGTTAGTTTTTGCTTTATAACTGTTCCACATTTTTATTGTTACTATTTTTCTTTGAAGCAACTGTAAGGAAGGAAACAATATGGTATTTCTGTGTCCCTGGTCATCCTTTTCATTGACCCTGTTTTTTCACTACTAGAGAAGTATTTGTCCTTGTGTGTTGAACTAATTTAAGGAACTAGAAACATCTATGAATTCTATAGAAAATTTTATGATAGAGCAAAAAGTGACTAACCCATTTGTTACCATCTTCTCAATGGCACAAATGGCCCAAATCATAAATATCGTAATCTAACTGAGACAAGATGAAATGGACCATTTTCTGTGCAGTATCACTTTTCCTTTTTTTTTTTTAAGCATGGAAGCATTTGCTGAAATGTGATATCTGTAATGACAAGCCACAGGGGGAAAAAAAGCAAAGCATCCTTGCACAGTGATGGTAGACTATTACATTTAGCCTACCCACACAAATTGGTCCCAGCAGTTTTCTCTTTAATTCAGGATTTATGGAAACATCTGAGATTATAAAATTAACCAAACAAAAACAGATGCTATAATTGTGAGGGGCCCAATTCTTGGATGAATACCAGATCTAAACATTAGTATATGGAGTGGAAACATTTTAACTTAAATTCTCATATATCCGTTTACAAGCCGATGTGAATATTCCACATGAAATAACTATTTTAAACAGCTTGGAGAAATGAAATTATGTTCACATAAGTGGCCCATTTTTCTCCCTTTCAAAAGGAAGACAAGAGCTATTAAAATGATCATTTCCTCAAGTTTCTTAATTAATAATATAAAGTCTCCCACCTATTATCAATTCCTAGGAAAGATAGGGGGAGAGGTATATCTTAGATATAGCTCCCAAATTGTGCTTTTATAGTACCCTGGGGTGATACATAATAACGCCACTGTCATTTAGTTTGCATATTTATTGTGGAAGATCAATTTTGAGCAGTATTTAGCATTTTGGTCAGTGGTAGCATCAGCTAAAAAGAAAAAAGAACACCTTTATATTTAAATAAGAGTAACTATTTAAAGGTAGTAGAAAATACTCTTCTAGTCTAGGCTACACTTAGATATTGTAAAGGACGTGGAAATTACTCTTTGGAAAAGAGATATAAAAAATGATGTTTGATAGTCTTATTTCCACTAAGGGCTGGGTGTAGTTGTAGCAACTGACTCCTTGTGGCTATGCCTTTGCTGAGACTGGTTTGAAGGTAAAAATACAAAGGAAATTAGAGACTTGAAATCAATCAAAAATGTGTCCTTTTTAGGAATGAAGGAACTTTAGGTGATCTAAGATGTTTTTTCTGTAAAGTAGTAGGTTTCTCTGAATCAAAGAACACATGGCAGAGGCTATGGTTCTAAGACTGGGTAAAAAAAGCTTTGTAAACACACTCAGATAAATGTCAGGATAATACCTCCAAGGGACTCTGGCCAAGATTTGTTTATTGAATTTACACAATTGAACCAATCATGATTAGACTGCCTCAGGGCCAAAGTTCAAAGGGATAACAATCAGAATGCATAAAAAGTAGAGCAACGACTGGCATATATTAAAATAAATAAGATGTCAATGTAAAGAGATGTGTCTTTCAGTTCTTTACAGTTCTGCTTGTAGAAGGTAACTAGACAAGGATTGGACCAAACCATGATGAACAAAGAATCCCACACACAAGGTCCTTCCACAGAAATCTAATTTCTTCTTGAGTTCTTTATGGATGAAATGTGATGACTGTTAGCTGGAGCTCTCCAGCTGATTCATATTTCTATGAAGTTGAGTAAGCAGTGTTTTCCACAGTGCATTCCAGAGAACACAAAACCCATGGAATGTTACTAAACATTAGCCAACCGCTCTCCTTTCCTACCAAGGTGAATCATTGAGTAAACATGGATTTAAATCTGGTTTAACAAATTGTCCGTTTTTCTAGAATCCATGTTTCCCAAACTTATTTCCCTTCATAGTCCCTTTTTCTGAGGCAAATCTTGCAGGAACAGTATTCTTTTGGAATACACTTTGGGGAACCCAAATCTAAGTTAATTAATGTACAAGATCTGTGCATAGTCTTAGGCCCAAAGGTGAAGAAAATTGGTTGCTTGGTCCATACTAACTTCTTAATTCCAGTCAGCCCCATTTTTCTTCCATAATAGACAGTCTTCCTTCCCACTTAAGAGCTTAGTCCCTTCACGCTCCTCTCTATCAAATGTTAATCTGACTCTCCTTAAAATAAGGTAAAAATGCTTGATAATTGCTGGAGTGTGTTTTCTCACAAACATATTTGCATGCAACAGAATAGACCTTTGATACGAAAGAATGTAATTCTTACTCAGATATTTTAGGCAAGCAAGTAAGAACAATATTTGAAGGAATAATAAAGCTATTTATAGGCATCTTGTGCCCATATGCCATAAATTGATAGTCATACCTGAAAGTAACCCAGACCAAGATACTGAGGGCTCAGGAACTCAAAATTAGGACTTTGAACTGGACCTGGAGGTCTCTGAAGCACTTGTTTCTCAATTTCCCTGCATCTGAGCGATTCCATGAGTCATCTGATAACAGAGTCACCATGAGGTAATGGCATCAATGTCATTTAATTGCTAACCCTGGACTAGTTGTTCCCTACTAGAAAGGCACCCAGAACAAGAGCTGCTCAGTTAGCTGAGGCTAAGCTGACTTGTCTTGGCATTTATGGGTACTAAACTCTCCAGGCAATGTTCACACAAGCTGTTAGCACCACAAGTCCATGAAGTCCAGTTCCCCAAGGTACCCAGAAAGTCAAAACTCAAAAGTCCAGGCAGAAGGACAGGGAGCATCTTGACTATTTTCCTATTACATGGTTTATTCAGTCACTAAACAGTTCCTGAGCCATGTTGTTCTAGGAACTGGTGACAGGAGAAAAAGCAAGACAAATAAGGCCCAAAGATTCATGATACTTACATGTTAGTTGGGAGGAAGACAGGCAAGAAACAAATAAACAAGGAATTATCAAGAAATGTATGAGTACAAGAAAGAAACTATAAACAAGTGACATAAAATATAGTGATGGGGCTCTGGAGTCAATGTACAAAGAGAGGACTCCAGCATCCAGAGATAAGAATGACAAATGCTAGGCCAGGTCCTAGAAGGAAGCTAAGACATCTGGTAAGAGATTGGGACAAAGATAAGAATATGGATAGGATCTTAGATATATGACACCAAGTGGGTGAGTAACTCGGGAAGCCAGGTACAAGAAGAACGTTTAACAGAATGAGGGTGAGGAGGGGTACAACATGGCTGCTACTCTTTGATCACCACTGAGCATGTTATGAGTCTAATTGCAGTTGAAAAATATAAAAGGCAACACTGGGGCAGCAAATGCTACTTAGAGAGCAGGCAAAGTAAGCCAACAAAAGTTCCTACTCCAAAGAGTTGCCATTTGATTTTCTGCTCCAGTTAACATAGATCTGGGATCTGGGGTAAACACATCTCTACCACTTAAGGAGATGAGTAAAGAGCAGGAGCCTGGCATTTTATAACTATTGGATCAAGAGATTATATCCTGAGGATTCAGATATGAAAGAGGCATGCCTCATTTGCTTATGGTGATGGCAGCTAGCACTCGGCTGGAATTTCTAACTGCAAGTTCAACCCTAGCTCCACACATTTGATTCATTTCTTGGGCTGGTGTGATAGCTAATTTTGTGTGTCAACTCAACTGAGCTAAGGGAGCTCAGATAGCTTATAAAACAATATTTCTGGGTGTGTTTGTGAGGGTGTTTCTGAAAGATTAACATTTGAATAAGTAGACTGAGCAAAGATCCCCTCTCACCAACTTGGGTTGGCATCATCCAATCTATTTAGGGCCCAAATAGAACAAAAAGGTGGAGGGAGGGTGAAGTTGCTCTCTCTGCTTAAGCTGGGACTGCCACTTTCTACCCTCAGATATCATCACTCCTGGTTTCCAGGCCTTTGAACTCAGACTGGGACTTACACCATTGGCTCCCCTGGTTCTCAGACTTTTGGCCTTGAACTAGAACCACACCACCCACCAGCTTTCCTGGGCCTCCAGCCTGCAGATGGCAGATTGTAGGACTTCTCCACCCCCATAGTCATGTGAGCCAATCCCTCATTATAAGTCTCTTTTTATGTATCTCTATATGTCTTACTGGTTCTGTTTCTCTGGAGAATCTTAATATAGCTGGTGTAATAAGTGGCAATTCCCTGCATCAGCAGCAGAGAGACTACCATGTATGACAAATAGACTGGGCAGGTATTTGATAGGATATGCATTTTCTTTTCATGTAAAAACCCATATCTTCTAACCTGGTTAAGTCAGCAGTTGTTCGTAATATTTGTATATAGGCTCTAGACTTTATATCTCCTATGCAAACAGATGGTCAAAGATTAATTTTCTACATATAAAGCTTTCAGAAAATTGTAAATTTCCTAACTGGTGAGAGTTCATCTCTACAGACATTATATTTTAATGAATAGTTAAATGAAAATATATAATATTAAATATTGACTTGAGGGTATTATTGGAATCCCAAAACTCAGACTAGAGATTAAGGCAGAAAGATAAATTAACTTTGGAGGGATTCAACATTACAACTGCTTGGGCTCATCTGTAAAGAGCTCAAGAAAACAATAGCAAAATTAAATGAAACAAATGATTAAACATGATTTAAAATATGTTTGTATGTCTCTACCTATCTTTAATTTGGCATGAATTACAATGGAAAAAAAATTTTACAATCCATTTGTTTCTTTTTCTGTCCATGTAATCAAATATGGTCCTAAACATTTAGGGAGTTATGCTTAATTGTTTTAGGGGTCAGTTTTTATCAAAGTGCTAAAATGAAAGGGGGGGAAGCTATTTTGGCTTAAATTACAGGATAAAATAGAAAACAGATCTAAAATTCACTTGACCAAAAACTTAATTGAACTTAATGCCTTACACTCAGCATTAATATTTCAGAACATCAGTGCTTTCAGTATTTGCTCAAATTTTATTTTCTATTTTCAACAAACACTTCCTAAAATAAAAGATATTACATACATTCTGTTACATGCTCTGAAGGCTAAAAAGATAAAACTCATCCTAATTCTGAAAAGGCCCTTTATATATGTTTTATAGGTACAAACCCTAGAGTATAAAAACATAATTGGTTTTGTCAAAGGGCGCCATGGGGAAGCTTTAACCTCTACATAATCTCTACCAATCCCAAAACCTGTCTTGAAAACTCACAATGTCACTAAGAGAAAAATGCTTGCCATGCCAATACAGTTTTAATACATTCCCTTGCCCTCTCTTCCAGTTTCCTAAGTTTAAGCCCCTCCCTGTAGAAAGGCTAGACCCTCCAGTGGATCCTTTGCTTTGTAACAGAGGAAGGAAGGTCAGTCCAATTTTAGAAGAAAGGGCGTGGATAGGATGTGAGAAAACCTCAGAGAGGAGATACGACTTGAGTGAAACTTTGTGGCTCCATTAGATTTTCACGAGCAGGAATGAGGGCAGGCTGAAGAGCCTGCAAGAGCAAAGATCTAGACGAACTTCGACAAGTACCAAGAATAATCAAGAAGGATTAGGAAAACCAGCCTGACTCCAAGTTTAGCGTAACCCCAGGGGCACCACTCACATCCCACCTGGTATGGAGCTACGCTCCAGGGGACCCCCCTGAAGGTTAGGGTACCTGCTTGGATAATAATATTGACTGTTCCCTCTTTGGTTTACACTTGAGAAAAATAAAAAGCTTTCTGAGTAGAAAGTACTCCGTAAAGGCTAAATAATGATAATGTCCTCTCCAGTGTGTATAGATTGGTGAATACGTTTTGACTTTGCTATCTTTCTTGGGGGACTGTGCACAGAGACTTGGATATATGTGTCCTTTTCTGTTGCTTCATTTGTCTTTCTCTTTCTACTGTAATAGGCCTGTCTCCAGTTCTCACTTTCCACTGAGATCAGAAAATTGTCTCCCTGTCACTGGGGCTGCGACTTCCTTTCGGCAGATCTTTCCATCTCCGTTAGTCCATCTTATCGAATTTCATGCTCTCCACAGACCTTCCCTTATTCTGTCATAGATCTTACTTTGAAAAATCTATTGTGCTTTTTAGGTTCTCTCCGCAGCCCTGACTTGTCCACCTCTCTGACATCTCATTTTCTTTCACGGCTCTCCCATGTACCTCACTAGGCCTTTATTGAACACTCCAGAAAGGGTAAAATGGGAAAGGGTGAGCTTGTAAATTATAGAGAGAACCAATCTCTTGACTACTAAAATGGCGTTCTACTGATGTAATTTGTCAATATGTTGTTTAGTACCTCACAAAATCAGACACGCACGGTTGGTAGTAAAAATTGACCAAATCGGGAGACGTAAATTCCCTCTGATTGCAGGTCCGAGAAGCGGAAATCCATACGCAGGAGTAGAGAAATATTGATGGAGCTGCATTGGCTTAAGGGCTTAAAATCACATTCCTGACCCTCCATGAAAGTGTTGGGTCCTAACACCCAAGGTACGTTTTGGAGGACCTAGCAGTGTGACTGGAAGAAGAAATGAAACCTTTAAATACACCTCCATATGTGCTTGGCCTCCTGAGTGTCTCCTCTCTATTAGGTGAGTGTGGGAGAGGCACACAGATATTCACAAGGACAATATAACCCAAATTTATCACAATTTAACATGTTACAGCACTTCCTACTGAAAATGAGTATTTCTCAAAAAGACAGGTGTTTACCACAAGAGTTACTGAGAATCGCATTGCTATGGGTATGCTGGGTTTCCCTTATTTATGCCACGTTCTCCTCAAGATGCAAATATGGGTCACTCACAAGGAACATATTTTAGCTAGCTTTTTGAGGCAGTGAAAGCCTTTACCATAAAAAAGATATCAAGGAGGAGTTCTGAAATGTTATGATCGCGAAAATTACCACAGCTGTAACTTTAAAATAGCTTGAATGCTCTATTTTTAGGCTTTGATCCCTCACATAAAACAGTTTCTCCTTTTAAATGACTTTGTCAGCTACAGATTATTCCAAATATACACAATGACAACAAGTAAACTATTTTACAATGGCTTCTGAGTACAGATCTAACCTGTATCTTTTTTCCAGTGTTTACTTTTCTCCTTATGGCTTCTTTCTTCTTTCCTTTCCTCTTTCCACTATCTTACACCGGGTTTCTTGATAAACTTTAACTACATTGTCTCAATGTATTTGTGATCTAACTTTATAATTCTTAAAAACCTTTCCTGGAAGATATTTCAGGGAATTGTGTAAAACAACTGCTTGTTTCTCCTATAAAACATGTCAATAGTGTCTTCTAACTCTGTATTTATACTAGTTTCCCTTCCATCCATTACAACTAATCAATGACTTAGATGCAGCATGCTTGTAGCATGAGCTTGCCTATTTCCACTAAATACTAAAATACGCTCTTTAGAATGATGTCATTTGGTCAGTCTGGAGACAATCAAATTGCTGAAAACCAGAGAAGAACTCACTGTTTAAAAAAAAAAAAAAACATAGATAAGGAAAATAAAGGAGCACTTCTTAGGAAAATGAAGAGAGGCAAAAATATCATATAATACATTATTCTTCCAAGTGCTCGTCTTATTTTGCGTAACTTCCCTGAGCTTCTATGTTCTTGAAGACTGAGAATTTAATAGAAGAAAGAAACAGACTGCGGTAAAGAAAAGATTAAGTGAGGATACTGTATATAATAAAAGCATTTTCTGGGCAAAATGAGGACCATTATCAGATAGAGATGCACATGTACAGATATGGGATATATATATATATATATATAATATATATATATTTCTCACGGGGTGATTTTTAGGCACCATGACTTTTCTATTACTTGATTAAAAGACTAGACATTTCCCCTTGAGATTTGTCCCTCTGCCTAATGTGCTGTAATTGCAACAGAGTGCTTGGTACAGCAGCAATGAGCAATCTTCTGTAATAAATTTGGGTCACTGCAAGAGTTCATCGTGCAGTCCTCGGCAAAGGGAGATAAAGTACTGGTTACTTCATCTCTAGCTTTCAGCTGCAGTGTCACTGGTTCTCCTGCCTAATGATATTAATAGAGCTAAATGTACGCAAATTATCCATGTCCTGGCTCTTTCCCCTCCCAGTTTCTACGTATATTTCATCTCTAGAAAACATTTCTCACAACGGAAATGTGAATCAGAAATGCGGAAGTGTCAGGTGCCGACAAAAAGACGACTCCCCTTTCCTTTGGCTCATTCTTTTTCTTATCCTATATTTCTTCAGATCAACATTTAAAAAATCTTTTAGTTCGTATAAATTCTCTCATCTATTTCTCTGGTGGAAAAACAAACAGAGCTTGGTGTAGGGCTCTCCAAAGTGCTGACTGCAACGGCTAAGCGGTCGAATGAGCTTAGTGAGTGCTTTTCTTTAGAGAAATGATTTTTCACTTGCTTCATTACCCTTACTCTTCAGAGTTTCTTATTTACAGATTGTCGGTCACAGGAATTCATTTCTGCCACCTGTAAACACATTTTACAGGGCTACCGGCGAGATTTAACCCTCTACTTGAAAGTCTGGACAACTTTCCAGCCATCCCTTTCCAGATTCTTCTATGACCGCACCCACATCACACACTCTCCTTCTGCCCCACCCCTTGCCGTGCACCGAAAAATCCAGCAGCCGTTCATTCTCAAATTGTGCTCTGTAAAACTTTTAAAACTCTTTTTTAACAGAACTGGGGGGATTCAATAAAAGGAATTAAAACAATAGAGCAGAAATCAGAACTAGAAAAATTAGAGAGAGCGAATGGTTTCCTTTTAACTCCAACACACATATTTAAATCAGTGAACTCTGCAGCCGGCTTCAGGCAGAGGGCTGAGACATGCGTTTTGCTTTTGAAGATCTTTGCCTGAAAATGCTTTTGAAGCATTTAATAAGTGAGTTAGGACTGTGTAAATCTTGTTAAAGCAAGTGAACATGAAGTGCATCGCCGAAAAGGCAGCCTGTTAACGCTTGGAGAGAAATCACTGTCCTTATTCTGCTCTTACATCAATATCAGGGGTGAAGCTAGAATGTGCACTTGACCTCGCTTCATATTGATGAAAATTCTCAACCTTTTAAAAAGAGAAAAGATTTCATCATAAATAGACACCCCTGCTTGCTATTTATTTTTTATTTTTATAAGAACTTTTTTTCTTCTTCTAGGGCATTACAAGACTTCTTCTGTCCTACATAAATGTAGAGTACTAGAACCTGCCTCAGTCGTGTCAACTACTCAGACTCCTCCCATAACAGTAAACCCCTCAAAATGAAGGGAGAGGCTCAAAACAGCAAAGGCCCACCCCCAGTGCTTTGTCACCAGGAGTAAGCACAGGAATATCCCAACAATGTGGCTAGCCCAGGAAACTAAGGGCTAAATGCCTGAGGCAAACGGAAGTCTTTCATGGTACCAGAGAACCAAGTTCCCCAAATCACATGTCATATATGTCATACGTGTCATGTGTGTCACATATGTGTCTCCAGATCTAAAATAGTCACTGGGTCTTAATTCCAGTTGGCACCAAATATTCTGAAAGGAGCACAAATAAGTAAAATTTTCTATAAGCATACAACCACAACTTTTGCTAACTAACCACAGGTTTTTGCATACAACAACCTTCTTACTTTCTCGTGACCTTGAACAGGTCATTAAACCTCTGGATCACACTTTCTTCCTCTGGATTATGAGACAATATTTATTCTTGCATGTTGCTAAGAGAATTGAATGAGCTGATATAACCACAGCACACAGCACACGGTACCCACTTAAAAAATTTCAAGTCCCTGCTATCCGCACTCTGAAATGCAACAACCGTGTCTCATGATACAGGGAAAATGTATTTTAATAATATCAGCGATGGACTTAGAATTTTATCAAAACATAGTCCACATTCAACCCATTGTAGACTCTTAGAGAGCTTACTGCAAGTGAGTGTTTTCTTTCTTTTTTTCTACCAAAAAGAATGCTGGAGTCATTTATTTCCTTGCAAGAACACTGTGGAGGTCTTTGTAAGTCTGATAGCATTATCTGACAAATAATCAATGTTTGGCTGTAACCTGAGGGCCTCCAAAGCTGGAGGACATTACTCAGCATGGTATCATGGGGAAGGAGGCAAAGCCAGCATCAATTGTTTTCTACATAGAAATTATCATGTGATTTTTGCCCAGGACTCTCCATCATAACACTTCCTATAGGATTAGATTTGAAGCTCAGAATTATTTTGATTATTCATCATGTCATCCTTTGTATCGAGACAGATTTTCTTTCACAAACTACCAAGAGCACAAGCCCAGCTGCATGTTTACTGACGTGTATCGGTAAAGTGACAGAAAAGCTATACATCTTTAGGCTCTTCATTTCTCAGAGAGGTTAAAGTGACCTTTTAACAGACCCACAATAAAATTGGAATCTGAAAAGAGTGTAGGGCCCAGGTATAAAACACTTTCCAACCTAGCTGACATAAATACTAGTAGGATGGAATAATTTGAGTGGACACAGGAAAAATAAATCAAATTCACTCACACTTAAAGATATAAAACTATTGTAGAGACACAGACCATGACTAAAGGTGTGATTTATTTCTGACAAAGCACAGTAAAATTGTAATACCTAATACCATATTCCAAACCACCTTCAGAAAAGCACACGTTTATAAATTTTTTCTTGCGTCCAAAATATGTTCTTTCTCTGTTACCTGCTAATGGGGAAGCATAAAGCCTGTGGACTGATATGAAAAATTCCCTAGTATATTCTTTTGAACTATAAAAACAGTGAGCATATAATTTACGTATAATATAAGGTCTTATATTATAAATACATGATCCTCTCTTGTCTTAACTACCTGACTCTACCTAATATACTGCAAATAGAGATCTGGAGTTAGGCAGAAAAGTCTAAACTTGAGTGGGAAGCGGGTATCAAGAAACACTGCATTATGAATTTTTTTTTTACCTTATATACATAAACAGATAATTGTGGAAACCTGGGCTATTTTGGTGACTGCAGCTAGTTTTGTTATTATTTTGAGGTATCTGTAAAATCAGAGCCATTGTCGACGTAGAATTGAAAAATGCAGTAGGATATCCTTGCTGAGATACAATAGTTAGGGAACGGCAGAAGAGTCGGGAAAGAAAAGTTCAGGGCAGTACTGAGGTAACTAGAGACCCCTGAGAGGTTGGTAATCATTAAGAATAACCACAACAGGGGCTTTCCTGGTGGTGCAGTGGTTAAGAATCCACCTGCCAATGCAGGGGACACGGGTTCGAGCCCTGGTCTGGGAAGATCCCACATGCTGCGGAGCAACTAAGCCTGTGCGCCACAACTACTGAGCCTGTGCTCTAGAGTCTGTGAGCCACAACTACTGAGACCACGTGCCACAACTACTAAAGTCGGTGTGCCTAGAGCCCGTGCTCCGCAACAAGAGAAGCCACTGCAAAGAGAAGCCCACGCACTGCAACGAAGAGTAACCCCCGCTCACCGCAACTAGAGAAAGCCCGTGTGCAGCAACAAAAGACCCAATGCAGCCTAAATAAATAAATAATAAAATAAATAAATCTATTAAAAAAAAAAGAATAACCACATCAGGAATGATGTTTGCACTTACAAGGGTCTCTTAGACAACAGGCTTAAGAATTTAAGACCTTGACCTACGAGACAGAGGTCTTTAAAGTGAGCTGCTCTTGGAATGTTAACTTGATAAATTCGGTTCTGAATTCCTACTCTCCTTGGACTAAGTCCAAAGGACCCTGGATGCAAACTCCAAACTACAGACTCTCACGATGGGGCCTACATTCACAATTCGAAACAAAGAGTGTTCTCAGCACAGTCAGCTTTCAGCAAATAATCTTGGCATTTTTTACATGATGTTGAAAATGTTTCATACCATTAAAACTCTTTTACAGTTTGAACCTAAACGAGCGTTCTTAAGAGTATGGCAAGGATGAACCCAGGCTGTGCAGCAAATTCAAGGTACTAAAAGAGGTTCTTTGAAATGCCTTAAATTCAAAAATTCCAACATGGGGTATCTGGAAGAAACTGCAGAAGGGGAAAATTTTAATTTTTCATTTCCATTTTGAAAATGATGAATGTGAAGTTTGTAAAAGAAGTTTTATAATCTCTCTTAACTTTGGGAGCAAATTTAAAAAGGTCATTATTTAACAAAGATGTAACTGTAGATGACTTACCTCAAGGAGCCCATCTACGATGATTCAAGCAAAAAGCATTTATTAAGCACCTACTATAAACGTTTATTGAGCATCTAACATTACACCTGAAACAAAGTTGTATAACATTGCTCTTTTGAGAAACGGCTCAATCACAAATCAATGACTGCATTAAAGAGTTTCTCCCACCTGGCTTTTGATTTCAGGCTCATCTGTGAATTCAGTTTCGATCTTCTCTGTCCACAGCATCTTAATACGTATTCCATGTCCTACCTAAGGCAGTCACACAGGTCTCTCATTATGCACCTTGGTTCAGCCCCTCTGAAAATGTGCTGATCTATTTGAGGTGCTCCCAGAGGCTCCCAAAATTGTGCCCAGCCACATAGCCACCACATAGCCTATACTTTCATCAACCATCCCAAATATAGCTTTTAAATTCAGTAAAAATCCACGCCATGGCCCCAAGTGTTACCTAACATGCAGCAAAGAGACAGAAGATATTTTACTATATGGATATCTCCCATAAGGGTGATCATATTTGACATCTATTCAATACAATGTTTTTCATCCAAATGCAGAACAAAGAAAGGTCAGGAATGCTATAAAATTGATTCCTGCATCAGTTGACCAGTTGGAAGAGTGTGTAGGTTATCAATCCAAATATTATTAGCATTACCTGGGTGAGGTTACAGTGTGTGCTATGATTGCCACAAACTGAATCAGCTCTGAGGAAATATGATTCTGATTTGAACTTTTCGAACACTTTAGGTTCTTATGGAAAAGACTGAGGGCTCTGGAAGCTTCTCTGAGCTGAACATCCTCTTTATTTAGTTGTTAGCTGCAGCCTGGGCCACGTGTCTTCTGTATCATATAACACATATGCTCAGAGCAAATGAGTCCATCTTTCTGTGACAAAACTGAGGTCCAGAAGCATTTGTTCCCCACCAGCACACATCAACTTGATGGCAAGGTTGGCAACGGGCCACTGACATCCCGTCTACATGCACCATGACCCAGGGCCAACCTCTCCACTAAGCACAGGGGGCACGGTTCTGGGCCCGCAGAAGTTTTAGGACCCATGGAAATGTTTTCATTTCTTTCAAAATAAGAAAAGAAAAAGAAATTTTAGGTCAAAGAAAATGCTAATAATTCATCTTTATAGCAATGCAGTTGTGAAATATGATTTTTATGAGGGAAGGGACCCATACAGGCAAAAGAGCCTAGGACCTGTGAAGTCACAGGTGGACTTGGTTATCCTGGACTGTGGGTGGCCAGCTATATAATTCCCAGGGCCCTTAAGAAAATGAAAAATGCAGGGTCTCTTGTACAAAATATTATGGATTTCAAGGTGGTACCATCAGAACATTAAACCAAGCATACGGCCCTCAGAGCATGGGGTCCCATGCCATGACCCTCGTTAGCTGATGGAGGGCACTGTTAGGAACTAGTATTGCATAAGTGAAGACTGGGGTCTTCATCTCGGTTTTTACCTTGTCTAATCCTTTTTCTTCCTCCATGCAACTCCTTCAACCAGAGCTAGCCAATGAGAGGACAAGAGCACTAAAGAAGGATGTGGCTCTTCGGGGCATCTGGTTGAGAAATTTCATTCCCTTCATGACTATCATTACTTTGACAACGCTTTAAGTTCCACCCTGTCATTGGGCAGAGGATCTTTTATTTCCTGTTCACCGCCCACAAATACAATGTTAAGTGACCTTGAAATTTGAGCACTGAAAACACATACCTTATCTTAGCACATGTCACAGTCACCAGGTAAGGCCCCCAACCCCCCTTACTATTGCTTTGAAACATACTATGGCTGGTACAGAAACTTCTGCTGTTAAACCTACCTCAACACAAAGTCGGTGTTATTTATTTATGATGTTACATGAATCATCTGTACTTTCCCTGATAAGCCCTGGGCTGTGTGTCTTTCATTGCAGCTGACATCTTGCTGCCATTTGCCAAGCTAAGTAACTACTGTGCAATCACTCCAAGCTGATGCATGGTCATTGTTTTGCACAAAATGGATTTTTAAGTCCATTGAAAGGCTTTCTGAAGAATATAATTTGACAAAGTAAATTTTTGCCCATGTAACAGAAATCAGCCAGGGCTGCACCAAATGTATTTTTTAAGATAGCTGAAAGGATTTCTGCAGAGAGTTTGACAAAGTATTTTACTTTTGTGCACAAAGCAAAAATTGATTAGTTTTGAACAAAAAGGATTTCTCAGGGCGCTGAAAGGCTTTTCTCTGGAATTATATTCTTCAGCTTGTGGGATAAGATATTTGAAAGGAGTGTCTTTGAGAAGACAAATAGTTGTCAGTGACATTTTTTTTTTTTTTCAGGAACAAGTTAGAAGAATCTACTTACATGACATTTTCAACCACCTAAACCTGGTTTGGTTCCAGATGTCTTACTACTCACAGAAAGATGACCCATTTTCCAGTGAATGAGACTTACTGCATGAATCAGTCACTTGTTTGATCCTGCTTCTAAATTGATAGAATCACTGAGTAGACATTTCACTGAACACTTTTCCCCTTCAGTTTAACTACAGAAGACAAGAAATCTGAACAAATTGGGAGGCACAGAGTTTTAGCTTAAATTGTTTAGCTTCGGGGAAATTTTGCTGACAATTTTCCTGGTATTCACAATGCTTCTATTTGAGGAGGGGAGGTGATATGGAAACATGCAACTTATACAAAAACTGCTTCAGTTTTTTCCAAAAGCGTCAGTCTGCTGCCTGGAAAGTTTTGAAGTTGGAAGATAAATGCTATGACCTACTTATTCAATGTGCTGTAAGAGCTTTGTGCTCAGGTGTGTGTGTGCGTGTGTGTGTGTGTGTGTTAGTGCAGGTGGCATGTAAGCAAGTATGTGTGGCTATAACACCAATCAAATTTTTGAGTAGTGATCATTTCTTAAATACAAAGAATGTGTTTTAGAGTATATATAAAAGTAATAATTTACAACATCCATATTTTTCTGTATATATCTTCGGGGGTTTTTGTGCTTTTATAATTCACCAGTATAAATTTGGAATTTCTTTTCCCAGCTCAGTTTGTATTCTCTGCATAAAATCATGACAGGACAGAGAAAAACCATCCCTGTCCCTCATTCTTTGGTTATACCATTAAATTAAATACAAACTCAAATCTAAATTTTCTTCATAAGTTGCTGAAGCTTTAGAAGTTATGTATATTTTTACCTATTGTATATCTAGAAATTAAGGGTAGCTAGTTTTGAACAGTTCATTATTTAACAAGGCTGTATTCATACTTATGAAACAAATCTTTGATTTGTTTACATTAACTGTCACAGAAGATTGTAATATGTAATCTTATTTCTGTCCTCTCTTCTTGTCTGAAATCAAATAAAATCCTCTTCTCTACAAGATGTTCCTTATCATTCTTGTTTTTTAAGCGACAATATTTAAATAAAGGAAATGAGAATCAGTGGGTCAGCTTCTCTTCATCTTATCATTCCAGCAGGAGGAACACACACACACCCGCATGTTCTCATACACATCATTACTATAGCACTACCTCCCTAAAGCTTGACAATGGACAGCAAAAACAGTTTATTGACCAAATTCTCTGGCTTTTATCAAAACAAAACAAGCAAAATAAGTATTACAGACCTACAGGACTTTGATTACTAACCTATTTTTAGGAAGGGACTAACACAACACACCATTTCACCTCATGTCTTGACTAAGACCATGCCATGTTGTAGCACAAGCAAGTTTAGAAGTTCATGGCTTACAAAGTAAGGCCATTCACTGTGGACGTCAAATCCAGGGGGACCATAGGCGGATGAATCACCCTGGAGGTTAACTCTTGGCATGTGGTTTCTTTGGACACTTTACCCTGGAGACAATAATAAAATGATGATGGTACATAGCAGGTATAACCGGTTCATATGAATATTTGATGCTGTACTAATTGCGAGAGTGAGTCAATAAGACCAACCCTTCAAATCGAAAAGGCAGAAAAATACACATATAACTTTAAATGCTTCAGAAACAGAACAACGTAATAGCAGCAGGAAAGCAAGATGAACTCCTAAGAACCCAGAAGGAGCCAAACACTGATAGAAAGATAGGAAGATGTAACTGCCCATTAGGGACTATTTCATGATGACAAATGATGACATTTTCTTGGGAAATGGGAGAATATAAAGCGTCTCAAGTTGCTGAGGAATAAATAGTCATGGAAATGCTAGATCATAACCATTGCTCACTCAAAAGCTACAACTGATGTTGAGAAAATCACAGTGTGGAAGTCAGGACTTTTTCCCTCAGATTCACAACTGTAAACTCCTTTAAATGCTGCAACTACTTTTAGAGGTGCTATAGTGAGTTGGTTTCTTTATACATTGGTTGTGTAATTTTTTCAGTGATGATATACTCCATCTTTCTACAGGTGACATTAACTCATGTTTGCTCAAACAGAGTAGCCTTAATACTTCTATAAACCTGGGGCAAAAGAGAAGGAAATCCCACCCATGACCAGTAGTGAATTTTCTGCCCAGTCATCAAAATATGGGCTAGCAACAGATCTAGCTTGATTTTAGGGAAAAATAAATAATTGGATATTTCCTGCACCTGAGCATGGGATTTGCATATTTGTACCCATTATACTCCCATAATGATGTGCTGGGCACTTACCAGGCCCCGTGAAGAAAACACTGAGCCTCAGAGAAGGTAACTCAGCAGAGCCAGGTTCCAAACCCAGTCCTATCTGAAGACAAAGCCTCTGCTTCTAATTTCAACACTATAATATGACAGTCCCATTGCTGGCACACGTGAGCCATGTGCCCTTAGATGAGTTGTTTATTCCTTCTCTATTATATGTACACCCCTATTTACTCACCTAGAAGGTGGTAATGGTATTGGCTGCTCCATGAGATTTTTATTCTGAGGATTAAATGAGAAAATACATGTAAAATATGTCGCGTGGTGCCTGGCACATCAGAACAGTGCTCACCTCCCATTTGCTTAATTATGGATTCATGCTGGGGCAGGGGGTCCTGACCTGAATTCATGGATGAGCTTCAGGGTGACATAAAAATCACAGAGGTTGAAAGGATTAAATAGCGGAGATGCACAAATACACATGTGTACAGCATGGTATAGATTAAATAGCTGGGGACATGGGGACTGAGAAAATAAGAATCCTCCGCCTGGGAAGTATATACCAAGATTTCATTCATTGAGGGGAGAAGGTATCTACCCTACAGGGGGCCCGCAACAGTTGAAGAGACACTTAGATCACCTTAAAACTCTTATAACACCAAGAACCATCTTAACAAAGCAACCATTAGTCAATCTTGCCAACTGAGAATCAGACTGCCTCTGTTAAAATTTGAAGAATAATTACCTTCAGAAATGCTTCTTCAAATTTCTGGATATGATATTAGGGCTCAACTAAAACAATTCTAATTTCCCATTAAGCTTCATTTTCTCACTCCTTTTCAAATGGTCATCTATAAAATTTCAATTTTGAAAAAGGGAAAAGATCTTTCAGGAAAAGTTGCAAATCAGGTTTGAAAACCCTCCCATGCTTTTTCAAAGTTCTAAGCACTACTAAATAAGATCAAGGGAAGTTATTGGCAGTTTACCACACTGGTTTTTATTTCGAAGTTGCAAAATAGCCGTCTATTTTTATTTTCCTTCCACATTGTGTTTTGAAAATCTGGAAATGGCACAGATAAATCCAGATTTTTATCTTCCCTTGAAACACTTGAACATTTGCCAACATGCCAATACTAGGCCCACATTCTCAAGTGGCAACAACCAGCTGGAGCTGCAGGGCAGCCACCCCTATTGGTGCATTTGCTCCCGAATATACCACAGTCCCCACCATTCCCTTATGTCTCATACCAGCCCACTTGTCTCATTTATGCTACCCGGCTTTGAATTTGTGATCCCCGATACAGAAACTGAGAAGGGTTACAAAAGCAGCCACGTTCTCCAAGTGTTAGACTTTGGTTCATCCGTCTACCTAATACCACCTTATGAACTGGACTGTCATCAACTGCGGTTTAGGTGGTGCTCTGTGGAGGTGTTTTAGCATTGTCCCCTCCAAATCTTCCTAGACTGACAGCCCAGGAAATAAGGAGCAGTATCTCTACAGCAGTAGCAAGAGAGATCAGGAAGATATTGACAAGTGAATTGGTTTTTCCTAAAGTCCCTCACATGTTTGCCTAATGCCAGTGTGGATGATCATTAGATGAAACATTTCACCATTGACGGTAGAAGATGAATCTTGGACTAAGGTTTTATGTGCTTCCTTCCATAAAACCAGACTCTGATAGGACTGAACACTGAATGAGCATTTTCTTCCCCGTTCATTTATTTACCGAGTACCCTTGGGTAACAGACATTGGAGAGAGAGTAGAATAGAAAGATAAGTAACACATGGTTTTTACCCTTGTGGAGCTTTCATATTAGTGGTGGAAACTGACATGAAAACAAATGTAATTTGGGGCAGATGGACCTAATACGACTGACTTGAAGGAAAGATGATAAAGTAGAGGGATAGACTGGGAACTGGAGGCTGAAGGTAGGAAGTAGGGGCAAGTGGGGTAAACCTGTAAGAATACTCCAGAGAAGAAATGAAAAGAGGCTGAACTAGACTAGAACAAAGCATTAGGCAGGGAAGTCAACGTATTTAGCAGAAGGCACTTAAGAGCTCACTGTTCAAAAGAAAGTCCAGTTCACCCAAGTTCCCAGAGGGGAACTCTGGTCAAATTTAAATGGAGGGGGTGAAATCGTGGTCCTTTGGGTCCCTTTAGACCTGATCGTATCCCTGGTCACTACACTTTCTCTCCAGTTCTCCACAGTCCCCACGATTCTCTAATATCCAACACCAAACCACTTCACTCACCACCAACATTTAAAATAACTATATTTATTTTCAAATACAGTTATTTAAACATTTTTTTTTAAAAATGTCTTTCATCAAGGCCCAGAACGAATCATTCTATTTCAGCCTGAAATGTCATCCTTTATGGGGCTTCCTGGGCATCCACATCCCCTCATCCCAATTTTCCACTCCTCTGTGTTCAAAAAGCAATTCACAGGCCTGTTTTCTAGCATTTACTATACTGTGTTACAGTTTCTTACCTGAGTACCTCTCATACCAGCTCATGTTCAAAGTATCTGGAATACAGGAGTGTAGTGGATCGATACTTCCCCCACCCCTGCTCCAAAAAAAAGGTATGTCCACCCAGAACCCATGAATGTGATCCTCCTTGGAGAAGGGGTCTTTGAAGAATTACTTAAGTTAAGGGTCTCTAGATGAGATCATCCTGGATTATTCGAGTGGGCCCTAAATCCAATGATGTGTCCCTCTAAGAGACAGAAGAAGAGAAGCACAGAGAGGAGAAGGTCGTGTGAAGACAAAGGCAGATATTGGAGTGCCCACAGCCACTAGAAGCTAGAAGAGGCAACGAAGGATTCTGCCGCACAGTCTTCAGAGGGACTGCGGCTCTGCCAGCATCTACTTTTCTGAACTCTGGCCTCCAGAGCTGTGAGAGAATAAATTTCTGTTGCTGTAAACCACCCAGTTTGTGGTCATTTGTTATGGCAGCCCTAGGAAAATAATATAAGCTGTATTATCGATGTATATCAGTTAAATAGTTATTCATTTGATTAGTTAACTAATTCAGTGCTAGGTTGCAAGCCTAGTGATTAGTCTAGTGATTGAAAGCCAAGAAGAAATTGTAAGCACCTCCAAGCAAGGGTGGTAAAATCTTATGGCATAGTCAGATAAATATGAGCCCTCTCTGTAGTAATGAAAGATTGAAGTATCCCTACCTTCTTCCAAGACCTTACAGAGGTAGGAAGCGGAGAACTGAGCATCAGTGAAGGAGAAATTCCTGAACTGGCTCTTCCAGTTCCTAAGGTCACAGTGCAATGGCTGGTACCCCAGGGTCGCTGTCCAAGCTGGCAGCTACTGCCAATCCCTACCAGGGCCAGGGAAGCCTCTCTCCATCTGCTTGGCCTAAGGAAAGCCACACCTGCAGAAACCTCAATTATATATTTTGTAGCATCTTTTTTTTCCTCTGGGAAGGACCCTCATTCTTCCACCACCACCCCCACTCTGATAATATGAGTTTGCTATTGGACTTAACATCTGGTCTTCAAATGCATTTTTCAGAACATAGAAAAGTATGAACTACTTGTATATTGTAAGTGAAAGGGAAAAAAAATAAGCTAAAACTAGTGTATTCAATTCAGTACCACTTTAAAAACAAGTTTAAAATAAAGAATAGTTAGACAGTAGTGAGGATTGGAGAATAAAGGAAATAAAATAGTAACAGTAAATACTTCTGGGTAGTGAGATTGCTGGTTATATATTTTATGAACTGTTCTGTTTTTCATGTTTCTTAACTAACCGTATTTTCTCTATTAGATAAAATAACAACGAATATTCTAAAATCAGTAAAAATATAATGAAAACACAAAATAAAGGATGTAACACCTTGAATATTCAGAAGCTGGGATGAGCATTGACCCAAGAGGTTTAACAGCCACATACACGTTGCCCAGATTATGAATAAACAGATATATTATAGTATAGTATATAATACAGCATCGAGCCCATGACGGAACAGAGAAAAAAAGCAAGGCTGTGGTTAGAAATTCAAGTTGTGGAATAAAGCAGACCTGAGTTGGAATCCCAGTCCTTTAATAGCCATGTAACCTTGAGCAAATTCCCTAAGCATTTAAATTAAATAAGATAGTATACAAAAGTCACTTGGCATAATAGCTGATAGACAATAAGATTCAAATAAATATCAATAATCTATCAATCATCACCACATAGGGTACCAATAATTTAGATTGTCATAAGAGTTAATTTCCAATTGATATTCCTTCTTAGAATTATTAATTCATTTTACATTAAGTTAAGCAGAACAAAATTGGGAATGTAAACAATTTAAAGTTAAATAATACCCTATCATTTTAGGGTAATCATACTGCTGTGACTAATTTATATCCTTACTCTGGTCCATGAGAGTAGATATTTTCCAGCTGACCACTAAATTACATACTATTATAATCAAATAATCAACTTTCTTATTTATGAGAAGAGGGTCTCTGGTTAGGCCTTTTATAATATTTGGCAAGAATTGGATTCTTTTAAGATGTGATAGCTACAGAATTGTTCAGTAGGGAGGAATTTTTGAGGCTTTTTAATGTAACACATTACCTAATTTTACAAAGGAGGAAATGAGGCATGGTGTGGTTAACTGATGTCCCTACAGCCACCCAGCTAGAGTGGTAAGGATGTCAGGTCTTTCATTTCCTCAACCAGGAAAGGTCTTTCCACTGGGCTATTTTTGTTCATTTCTGGCATAGAGGCAAGCACTCCAACCATTCTGCTGCCATAATACTGATGGGGGTGGGGAGCAGTCAAAGCAGCCTCCAGGGGACATTTCATGCTCAGACAAGGAAGTTAGTTACATGAAGAAAACAGAGACTCAGATGATTAATTTGTGAGCAAGTGAAAGGTGAATCCATGAGAGGATTAGTTGAGTTTTTGATGCTTGGTTTAGTATTACTTGAGAGAATTAAGAGAGATTAAATTATTAAAAACTTTATGATACCGCTTGTTTTATTTTCATAGCATTGATAGATATCTCTTCCTTAATCACTCATGATGTCTCTCTTAAGCCTATTCAGGATATGTTTGCCTGTGGGATTTTAAAGATATGTGAAATATGAATTACCAGGCAGCAATGGTGGGAAGGATAGTAACACTATGACAATATACTCATCCTTCCTCCTCCTATCAAAATTATTTTTCACATAATCAAGTACCAAATGTGGGGAAAAAATAGGACTTCATCAAAAGAATCATGCCTTTCTAACTCTAAATATAGGTAAAAGGATATTGGGAGGAACTTTTCCTGTTGCCTCAGCATCAGTGACCTGAGACCAGAACTGAGGACAAAAAAAAAAAGCATTCAGAACACCCCCTCAAAATTTCAGCAGGACAATTTGTCTGAGGCTTATATAGAAGGCAATAAAACTAGTGTTCGTCCTAACAGCTATTACCCCAATCTTTCACCTCACTCTTCCTCATAGGCTGAGGTATGGGATAAGAAGAGAATGACTGGAGTCTTCAGAGCCAGAGGCTGTTGTTAAGATCTTACTTTCCTCTTTCCTGACAACATGAAGGTGTGTGTGTGTTGGGGGGGGGGGGGGAGCTTCAAGAAACTTACTCAAAGAGATCATGCATGCCAGTGAGAAAGCGAAACCAGCATCTTACTCCCCGGTGGACCCTTGAAAAAATAAAAAGCACGCAGATTCATCTATGCCCAGAGCAACATGTAGTGAAATGGCAATATCTAAAGACATAGAGACAGGTGCCTGCTTCTCACCTGAAATTTCCTCAAAGACAGGAGGCTTTCCAGAGAGGTCTGAGCCAGGCTTGAGCAGAGACCACACTGCCATGTGCCTAGGAAGAAAATGATGGAAGATACCAACACTTTAGGGTCTCACAACTCTTACAGGGTTCCATAAATGACCTCAGAGATTCTGGAAAGCCCATGGATGTTCCAGGTAAAGTAAGCTGCCATAAAGTTGTCAGGTGGTTTTCAAGTGAAGAGAAAGTCCTGCTTGGAGAAGAGGATTGGGGTATTGACTACTTAACAGGGCTAAAGCGATATAAGGCTGCCTCTCTCTTTGTGAGTCCTTGATAATGGAGGAGATTGGATATAAAGATGTCCCTCCAAAGTAAGCAAACACACCATGTATGCTAAGTCAATCTCAACAGCAGAGGACAGCTGCAGATTTGACAGTGAACCGAACCAAAACACGACCAGTCAAACAGGATGCTACAGGGACTTCTGCTGCTGCCCTGGAATTGACTCCCTTCAGATTAGGCTAATGTGTTTTCCAAACAGGCACATTCTAAGGATAACACTTTCTCAAGACAGACACCTACATAGGACGTTAGATACTTCCCTTAATGCTTATTAATATGTGAACCTTGGGCCTGGCTCTCCCAGCCTCTACTCCAATTTCCCACCTGCACTCCCTCCCCAGTTCAAATAAAACTGAAGAGAAGAGAGAAGGGAAATCAGTCAAGAATCCTAGGCCATATGGGGAGTATTGTGTTCATTGTGATATGCCAGTTTTGCCACACTTCGAAGACAAGAAAGTAAGGGGGAGACTCCAAAAGAATTACTCATAGAGATTAGAGTGATGATAGGATTTGGGAAATGGCATTCTACTCTTGGTTGGACATCTGCTTTTAGTCAATGGACTTGCTAATCTAGCCCTGGGTTTGTGTGATCAGAGAAGATAAGCACTGGAAAGAAATGGCAAAGAATTGTCCTACACACATGCCTTTTGCTAAAATGGCAAGATTCGTGTGTTTCTGGAGCTTAAACTGGACTCTGCAGAAGGTGCCTCCTAATTTGCCTTCCTGCCACTACCCCATATGAGACCTGCCCACTGAGCAAGGGGATCCCAACAGCAATAGACTCCAGGGTGGAGCTGAGAGACTAAGGAAGAGGTTGCCTGAAGCTGGGTTTCTAAGGTCAGGCAACAGTGCAATGGGAAGACGCTACAGGGCCCTCCGTAGAATTCATACATGCTCCCTATGAGAGAGCCCACACTTGAAAGTCTAACATGATGAGAAGAAGACCTGGCAAGTGGAGAGCTGCAATGTCAGTTGTTGAGTGCAGAGACAACTGTCTCTTATCTCTCCCTTCTCTTTGCCCCAATCCAAGGAGGAACTAGGCCTTGAAGAGGCAGAAAGATGTCTCTAGGCAAGATCATCTCCAATCCCCACCCCATCCCACCTACTCAAGCTGTCAGGGTTCCAGGCTCTACCTGTTCTAAAGGGAAGAGAGAAGAGATTTAAGTCAAGTTTCAGGCTGATCCAGACTTAGTATGTTAATATATGGGTTTGACAAGGGAGATTTGACAAAGTAGTTGAAAACAGGGAATGAAGAAAAATATTTTCATATCGTATGGCTCAGAGAGTTAGCCTCTTTAATAGGTCTTTTAAAAAATACATAATCTTTATTTTTTTAGAGTAGTTTTAGATTTACAGCACAACTGAGTGGACAGTACAGAGAGTTCCTATGTACCCCTCCCCTTACACAGGCACAACCTCCCTCCCTGTCAACATCCCATACCAGAGTGTTTGTTACAGTCGATGAACTTACACTGATACATCATTATCATCAAAGTTCATTATAATCCAAAGTTCATTATCAATCCTACTTTACATTAGGATTCAAACTTGTTGTTATATGTTTCATGGGTTTTAAGAAATGTATAATGACATGTACATACCCTTATAGTATCATACAGAATAGTTTCACTGCCCTTAAAACTCCCTGATCTCCACCTAGAATGTACCTTTTATATATTTATTTCTTCTCTGGAATAGTAATGGGCTCATTCAAGTTCTTCCATACTCTAACCTCTCCACACTGGTAAATAATAACCCTCTGTAATAATATCTTGCCATTTGAGACTTGATGAATAAGTGGTGTTTTGCTATTATTTTCATGACTGTTTATTCTACTTTCTTGCTATAATGTTCCTCCTCCCAGGGTCTTTCAATCTGCATGAATGGAGGCTACCAGTATAACACATCCAATGAAATCCTTGCAGAACATTTGGTTGGTCCTGTCCAAAATGTTCATACGACATTTGGTCCATGCCAAAAGATTCTTGAAATTTAGTCCTGTCCAAACATCCACAGGCATATTTGGTCCGTGCCAAATGGTTTTGGACAGGACCAAATATCAAGGACCTTTTGGCATGGACCAAATGACTTATGGACGTTTCGCATAGGACCAAATGTCTGCTAACTGATGAAATAAAACCAGAAGGCGTCTCTACACCTTTTTACTAAGGAATTTATTTATAATTCTGATGTGCTCTATCCTTCAAAGAGGTTGATATTATCATCATTTTGCAAGTGAAATAAAGAAAATAAGCATGCCCTGAATGTTAAATGCCGTACTTTCAGCTGGTAGAAAACCAACATTAAGTAAATATAAGTGCCTCTTGCTTAACACAAGTCGGTCTAGAAAAACAAAAGACATTTTTCCTAAAAATGCTGATCAGGAGCGTATTTTTTAAATGGAAAAAAATTTTTATTTTTAAATGGAAAAAAAGTTATAATCCATCATACCTTGATACAAAGCCCCCTACTAATGACCTAAAAGGTAATTAAAATACAGCGGGGCTTCCCTGGTGGCGCAGTGGTTGAGAGTCCGCCTGCCGATGCAGGGGACACGGGTTCGTGCCCCAGTCCGGGAAGATCCCACATGCCGCGGAGCGGCTGGGCCCATGAGCCATGGCCACTGAGCCTGCATCCAGAGCCTGTGCTCCGCAACGGGAGAGGCCACAACAGTGAGAGGGCCGCGTACAGCAAAAAAAAAATAAAATAAAATACAGCAAATTGCCTGTATACATAAGCAACAAATTATCATGTTAGGATATAGCATTCTAAAAAACTGCTTTCTGATCACCAAAAAGTTAATGTTGTCAATCAGAAGTTGTTGGTGTGCAGTAATTTAGCACACTTTCTAAATACTCTACACAAGATTGTGATGTCCTAACAATTGAATTTGGAATAGAATTTGAGACCATTCCAGCACATCATTTAATTCAATATGTTTTGCTAAGTTTTAGGTTTACAAATATAACTTTTTTAAACAAACATGGGTAAAGAAGTATTTTATTAAGAAATACATAAGTTGGGCTTCCCTGGTGGCGCAGTGGTTGAGAGTCCACCTGCCGATGCAGGGGAGACGGGTTTCTGCTCCGGTCCGGGAAGATCCCACATGCCGCAGAGCGGCTGGGCCCGTGAGCCATGGTCGCTGAGCCTGTGCTCCACAACGGGAGAGGCCACAACAGTGAGAGGCCCGTGTACCACAAAAAAAAAAAAAAAAAGAAAAAGAAATACATAAGTTTTGTGAAGTTTGGGTATTGAAAACAATGAGGCATTGTACCAGGCAACAAGCCAGAGACATTCTGCAAAGTATGCCTGAATATTCATATAATATATTGAATATATGAATATTCAATAAGTCAAACCCAAAACAGCTATGGGAAAGTTTAGCAAACTAAAAGACGAACTATTAGGAGCCATTACTAATGGAAATGCTATATAAAAATCACATTCATGCTAGATTTCTAAGTAAAATGGAATTCCAAGGGAACATATCATTCTGTGTGCATACAATTTTTTAGTAACACATCTACCAAGTATAGAATAAAGATTTATTTTGAAAGCCTTAAGGAAAGTAAAATTATCAGCTTCCCTGTCTCCAGGTACTGTTACCACAGAGAAATAAAGGATTAGAAACTGTTGAAACTGTTGTTTCTGAACTGGGATGAGGAGTTTCAGGGACTTCCTTGGGTCTGGGACTTTTTTCTTAAAAGTACTTGAATAATTAATTACTAGTAAATTTTGTCATATTGCTTCTCACAAAGTTTGTACTTTAATTAATAACAATTGCCAACAAAGTATGGGAGTTCACTTTTTCCATTCTTTTTTCATCTTTGCAATGGAAAGGTATAAAATGCAAACATTTTTGACTTTGCATTCCTTAATTATCAGGGACGCTGATCATTTTTTCATAAACCAGCTAAGTATCTTTTCTAGAAATCTGCCTTAAAATTATTTTTAGCCCATTTTTCCTTTAGGGCATTCATCTTTTTCTTATTAATTTGTAGAAACTTGTTATATGTTAAGAACATCAACACTTTTTCTATGATATATGTTGCAAATATTCTCCCAAGTTGGTTTTTTTTTTTAATGAGTTGATAGTTTTCAGTACTTCTGAAGACAAAATTTTTAAATTCATACTTGGTTAACTCCAGTAGAATTTTCCCTTTGTGGCTTTTGTCCTTGGGTTCAGATTAAACAGCCCTTTCCTCTCAAGATTACATAAATATTTACCTGTATTTTTCTATAATTCTTTTTTCTTAACATTTAAAATTTTAATGTAATAGGAAATTATTTTGGTGTAAGTTATGAAATAAAGATATTGATTGATTGATTTCCAAATGATGACAATTATCCAGCAAACTTCATTGAATAATCCTCTTTTCCCTCAACTTATTTGAGCTACCTCCTTGCCCCCCCACTTATTATTTAATTATATATTTTGGTCTATTCCTGATTTATAAAATTTTTTCCATTGATCTATCTTATTATTTCCTATGCTACTGCCATTCTCTTCTAATTACTGTGTCCTCATAATTTATCTGTTCAGGTTTTCAACTTCCCTTAGGTCAATTTTGGTCGTTCATATTTTCTCAGGAAATCATTTAATTCAGAATTTTAAGCTTATCAAAGCACAATCATGATGCTTCCACTATGTCTATGGCTTTCTCATATCACATATTTCTCTCTTCTTCTCCTTTTAATTAGCCCGGACAACAGTTTGGTTCCATTATTAGGCTTTTCAAAGTTCTTAGATTTACTCTTCAAATCTGTATTTTTCTGCTTTTCTAATTAATTATTTTAATCTTTTTAAAAAGTATATCTGTTTACTATTCACTATCACCCTTTCCTTTATTTCTCTCTCTTATTGCTCTTGGCTTCAACTTGGTGGTGTTGTTTTTCTTATTTCTTGAATCAATGCCTAGTTTATTTATTTTCATCTTGTTTAATAAAAAAAGCCCTAATGCTATGAGTTTTTGCTGAGTAGAGATTTGGTTATACCCCAGAATTTTAGAAGTAGTGTTTCATATTTGTTTGTCTGGAAATAGTCTTCAGTTTCAATTCCGATCAGCTCTTTCACCCAAAAGTTGCTTAAGAAAGTAATTGAATTATCATGAAGGAGGAAGGTTAACCTCTTGGAGAATATAATGGGAGTTTCCTTGTGGCCAACTGTATGGTCAGTTTTTATAACTATCAATACTTCATGGGGACTGGAAGAAAAAAGTTATATTCCTTATTTTTTGGACATAAAGTTTTAAGTATTGCTGAAAAATCAATAATGTCATTACTGACACCATTTAAAACCTCTGTATCTTTATTCTTTTGTGATCTCTCAAAGACTAAGAATAGTACACTGAAGTTTCCTCATACTATTATGCTTCCGTCACTTTAATAAGAGGGACTAAAGATCTAGAAGTAAAAATAACAACAGAGGGAAATATAAAGTACTGAAAACATTACTGGAAGATATTTTTATAATTTTGGTGAAGGAAATATTTTATAATCAAGACACAAAGTCCAGAGACCATTAAAAAGAGATTTAAATACAGAATTTAAAAAAATTTTATGGTGAAAGATGCCATAAGCAAAATTTTAAAAAATAGCAAACATTTGCAACAAATGAAGCAATATTCCAAGCTGACATATTCTCTCTTCTTTTCTGAAAAAATTCAGAAAAAATGGCATATAAAGAACCTAAAATGTTTATAGAAATAAATATCAGGACCCTAAGTTTTATCCCTCACTTCTTTCATTATCATTTGTGAGTAGACAATCTATGTAGCATTGAGACCGCCGTGCCCTCAAGTCCCTTCTGTGCTGGGGGGTCAAAGCCTATTTCTTTCCATTGGCTTCCATTCCTTATGTAATGTTCCCTGCAACTCTGTTCACAACTCACTGTAATAACAATTAGTGTCTAATGCAAAAAGAACTCCCCCTCCCCAAAATAATGAGCATGAGTAGGCCTGCAAAGCAAGCTAGCATGAGAATTTTCCCCAGTAGACACTTCTTATACCCATTAGGGACTCATCAGTCTGACTAGACTGCTTGTATCCTCCCTCTCAGGGTGTTAAAATCCAAGACATGAGAGAGGGCCACCAACGAAAGAGAAAAGCAAAAGACACATAGAGAGAGTCAGTAAGCAAAAATTATGAGGCTGTAGAAGCCATAAATCAAAAGAAACCATGAAGTAAAAAGGTGAGTAAAAAGAGACAGAAATGATAAAAGGAATAAAAACGTAATGCTGTTACTGTTACATTTGAAAGAGGGAGAGAGATACTCGGTAATGCACAGAGCAGAACAGATAAAGTAGAAGGACACAGCTGTCCTCCCAGATGTCAAGAGCTCTTTTTTTCCCGGCAGGATGAGTGAGGTTCTACTTTTTTGGGGTCTGACTTTTCAGCTGTAGAATATCATCTCATGTTCCCTGCTCTTCAGGCATCTTTTACAATAAATCACTAATCTGGAGATACCCTAAGCTATTTTCCCAATCTTGTAACCTGAAAGATCCTAACTAAAACCACTTCTTGGTATCACTGCAATTGATGCCATTCCAGTTTCATAGTACATTTTCAAAGAATTCTATAAGCCTGTCAAGAATCTCTGTTCCATAGCCATACTTTCCCTCCCACTGAATGTGCCAAATAATTGATGACTTTTTGACTCCAGAACTGTTAACACTCCCTGCAATCATCAGTATAAATACTTTGTTAATAATTCGTATTTATAGAACATCTGCCTCCCAAAGAGCTCAAAGCTGTTTACAAATATCATCTCATTAATCCTGATAGCATCCTTTTTTTAATAAGCAGAAATGTGTAACGGCTAATGGGTACTGTCATCTCCATTTGACTCATGGGAAAGCTGAAACCCACGGAAGTGTTATTCTTTTCAGGGTCAAGCAATATTATCTGAGAAATAGCACAGAAATACAATCCAGAACTTCTACCTTCTTGTACTTTATGCTCTTCCCTAGAAACCTCTCTCATTTCAAATCACACACATACTCATTGGAATGCTCCAGCATAAATTTTTTAATACAGCTTACTCTACTGAGGATAAAAGGAGAATCCCATAAACTGAAGTATGAAAACTTACTGGACTTCGACTTAACTTTTCAAGAGGCTATCACTATAGTCAGAGCCATGAAGAATGATTAAATTTGAGAATTAGAGAGCATTTTTCCTGCCATTTTTAAGCCAGTAAAGGGGTTTCTGCTTAGCATCTGAACGTGTTCCTTCTCCATATTGGAAATAGAAGAATCAACTTCAAGATGACAAAGGTCAAAGTAATAAGCATTTTCAAGAAGGATGCAAGCAATGGCACCTCAATAATATTATATATTGAATAATTGCTATATGCTAGGCATATACATGCATTATGTCATTGCAACCCTATGAAGCTGACATTGTTATCTTTGTTTTACTAGTGAGGAAATTGAGACTCAATGCAGTTCAACAAACGGAGGAAGCATAGTTTTTAATGCCTTTGTCTCTGCTTCCTTTACCTGTGCTTTTAGCTAACACCACACAACCACTCCAAATAACAGTAACAGTTGCTGCTGCTGCTTTTGCTGTTTTGAATGGTGTAACCCTATAATCAGAGAGCCAGATGACTATAGCGTGGTGCAGCCACCATGGTTTATGTCAGTTACAGAACATCTAAGGAATGTTATTAAACATTAGTCTTTGATGCTGAAAATCTTTCAACACAATTTGTAAACCTAGACCCCGAAATATAATTTAGCTGCCTGGAAGCCCATCATCATTCAACTCTACACCAAGATGGCAGGCTTAGCAACATCAGGAAAAATGGAAACTTTTCAAACTGATTACTTGTCACTAATGAAATAAGATGGGGTCCAGAGTTTACTGTGACCACACAGATCCATATGAAAATTCCACAAGATACCTAGAACATATTAAGGGAGTGCATGTGTAAATATCTATAAAAAATTTCCCAACTCAACAAGCTACACACATAATGAAAACCGTCAGGAAAGTCTTCAAAACATTTCTTAAAGCAGGAGACCTTCATTTGAATCATAATTCGCTATGGGCAGAGTAAGCCTAAAGGACTAAAATAACATAGCTAACATTTACCAAGTACTTAACAATTTGACAGTCATGGTGTTTTACATACATAATCTTCACTGTGAAATAGGTGCAAGTATTATTCCCATTTTACAGATAAAGAAACTGAGGATTAAAGAGGTTAAGTATCCTCTCAATCCTGGGATACTAAACCCAGCAATTTCACTTAAGAGCCTGACACTTGTGTATTAGCTTTCACTTGTCTTTGGGAAGCCCACAGCATGTTTATGAAGACTTTTTACTTAATAAAAAGTTTGCTTTTTACTTAATAGGCATTCATACAATATGAATGAATGCATGAATAGTGAATAAAACTTAATATTATTATTGAAAATGCAGAAATAACTGTTGATATTGTCTAGTCCTTTAGAGGAAGCACAATATTCAATGATACACTAATCAACATGAATTAACCAAGTCAAATGGCCCTTGAGAGGCACGTACCTATGGTGAGTGTGAGAAAAACTGTCTATAATCATCCCCTTTCATATGACATCTGTAGCACCAGCTACTTACTCCTTGAAATCAAAGAAACAGGTTGCATTTCCCAGCACCAAAGATAGGAGAAAACCAGCTCTTTTGAATTTCCTGGGGTTCTTGACCCATCTAAAACCCATGTGGTGGCCTGTATCCATCTGACCTAAAGGAGGTCCCGTTTTCTCACTCACGTGTGAGATGATGGGATAGCCAAGGATGAAACACCGTTGTTGACTCTAAGTATTTTCTTTTTGCTTTAAATAATGAAATATTTCAAATATATAGTATAGTATAATAAATTAAAGAACCACATCCAGGCCATGTCACCACCATTCTGATTTAACAAGTGTATTCCTTTCATCGTTATTTGTTTTATGAATTTTTGAATTTTATTTTATTTTTTATACAGCAGGTTCTTATTAGTTATCCATATACATATTAGTGTATACATGTCGATTATTATTACTTTACCTTTTTTCTTAGAAAGAGAATGTTACTAATAAGGTGGAAGTTTTGTCCTCCCATCATCCCTATTCCCTCCCCTCTTTGCCAAATGGACCACTCTCCTGAAAGTGGCATGTGTTCTTCACAGTGACGTTTTTGTATTTTTGCTACACCTGTAGGTATCCAGTATGTAGTATTGTTTTGTGTATTCATAAAGTTTATACAAATTGTCTCCAATTTATCCTCCTTCTATAACCTGAAGTTTTTACTCAGCTTTTCTTTTATTGCAGCAAAATAAACCTAAGAAAAAAGTTACCATTTTAACTACTTCTAAGTGTACAGTTCAGAGGCATGAAGTACATTCACATCATTATACATATATCACCACCATCCATCTCCAAAACTTTTTCATCTTTCCAAACTGATTCTCTGTACCCATTAAACAATAACTCTCTATTCCAATCTTCCTCACAAACCCTGCAACCATATTCTACTCTCCGTCTCTATGAATTTGATTACCCTAGGAACAGCATATAAGTGAAATCATACAGTATTTGTCCTTTTGTGACTAGCTTATTTCATTTAGGATAACATCTTCAAGGTTCATCCACACTGTTGCATGTGTCAGAATCCCTTCCTTTATAAGACTGAACAATACTCCATTATATGTATATACCACATTTCATTTATCCATTAATCTGTGGATGGACACTTGGGCTGCTTCCACTTTTGACTACTGTGAATAATGCTGCCAATATATGTACAAATATCTGTTCAAGTCTCTGGTTTCATTTCTTTTGGGTATATAACCAAAAGTAGAATTACTGGATCTGGATCATAAGGTAATTCTATGTATAATGTATCAGTCAGAGTTCTCCAGATAAACAGAACCGAAAGGATATGACCATAGGCAAATATATAAGAGGAGCTTTATTATAGGAACTGGCTCACATGACTGTAGAAGCCAAGAAGTCCCATGGTCTTCCATCTGCAACCTGGAGAACCAGGAAAGCCAATGGTGTAGTTTACTCTGAGACTCAAAACCCCAAAATCAGGGGCCAATGATGTGAGTCCCAGTCTGAGTCCAAAGGTCCAAGAACTAGGAGCGCTAATGTTTGAGGAAAAGAAAAGAATAATGTGCCAGCTCAAATAAAGCAAATTCTCCCTTCCTCCAACTATTTCTTCTACTCAGCCTTCAACAGACTGGATGATGCCCACCCACGTTGGTGAGAGGCATCTTCTTTCCTCACTCTACCAATTCAAATGCTAATCTCTTCCAGAAATAACCTTACAAACACACACAGAAATAATGTTTTACAGCTATCTGGGCATCTTTTGGCTTAGTCAAGTGGATACATCAGATTAACCATCACATTTAATTTTTGGAGGAATCACCATAGTGTCTTCCACAGCAGCTGTACCATTTTACATTCCTGCCAGCATTGCACAATGGTTCCAATTTCTGCACATCTTCACCAATATTTTCAGCTTTGTTCTTGAGATTTATCTTTATCCATACAGTTATATTTAATTCATTCACTTTTACCTACTGTACATTTTCCTTCTATGACTATACCATAATTTATTATCTATCCCCCAAGGGTAGCATTTGGGTTCTTTCTTATCTTGTTGCTATTACAGTAAATGCTATAGTGAACATTTCTATATAGCTCTCTGTTCACAAGTGCAAGAATTACTTTGGGCTTCGTACATAGGAGTAGAATTTCTGAATCACAGGTCATGCGTAATTCAAACCTTAATATATGTTGCCAAAATTCTCATCAAGAGGTGTTTCCCTATTTATACTCCCACCTGCAGAATATGAGGGTTCCTGTTACTCCACACCCTTGACAACAATTGCTATTCCCGTAACTTACATAGCATTTCTCAACATTTAGAACAGGAAGGAATTCTGTGTCTGCTTAGTTCTCAACTTTACAGTGATTTTCTCTGTTAGTGCTTTTTCATTTTCATTTTACCTCTTCCCTGCCCCACCCACCCCCTATCCCTGGAGAGTCTCCTTTTCCCTTTTGATGCCAACTTTATCATAACGCTAATCTTGGCCTTTTCCCACTTATGAAACTGTCAAAAGTTCAGCCAATAATCTCCTTCTTTACAAGAACTACAAATGAAATGACTTAAAGATCTCTTGGAACATTGTAGGTGGTAAAATAACACCCACATGTTTCCTAGCTCTTAGAGTTAATCTTTAAACCATGCTTTGGCTAAATTCTGGGGGAAAGTCCAGGGAAATGAACGCATGGGCTGTGGAAATAGAAAAGAAGTGGCTAGATATGACTGAAACATCCTTGTGTCTACACATTCAGGAGTAGGGCTGGGATGAGGCAAGTCAGGCACTCAGGAGCAAAATTTAAGAGACACAAAAAACTCAGTAATCAAAAAAAAAATAAAGTTAATGAAATATTCTTAAGAGCAGAATTAATGCAAAAAATCCATGATAAACAAAATTATAAATTAAAATAGGATCAGTATTATTATTACATCTCTAGTGATTATAGCCTTTTCAGTTTAATGGAGTAAATTCCATCTGTATATTAAGAGTGTTTTTGACATTTTTTTCACATCTTTATTGGAGTATAATTGCTTTACAATGTTGTATTAGTTTGTGCTGTACAACAAAGTGAATCAGCTATGTGTATACATATATCCCCATATCCCCTCCCTCTTGGGCCTCCCTCCAACCCTCCCTATCCCACCCTTCTAGGTGGTCACAAAGCACCGAGCTGATCTCCCTGTGCTATGTGGCTGCTTCCCACTAGCTATCTATTTTACATTTGGTAGTGTATATATGTCAATGATACTCTCTCACTTCACCCCAGCTTCCCCTTCTCCCCTTGTGTCCTCAAGTCCGTTCTCTATGTCTGCATCTTTATTCCTGCCCTGCCACTAGGTTCATCAGTGCCACTTTTTTAGATTCCACATATATGTGTTAGTATACGGTATTTGTTTTTCTCTTTCTGACTTACTTCACTCTGTATAACAGACTCTAGATCCATCCACCTCACTATGAATAACTCAATTTCGTTCCTTTTTATGGCTGAGTAATATTCCATTGCATGTATGTGCCACATCTTCCTTATCCATTCGTCTGTTGATGGACATTTAGGTTGCTTCCATGTCCTGGCTATTGTAAATAGTGCTGCAATGAATATTGTGGTACATGTCTCTTTTTGAATTATGGTTTTCTCAGGGTATATGCCCAGTAGTGGGATTGCTGGGTCATATGGTAGTTCTATTTGTAGCTTTTTAAGGAACCTCCATACTGTTCTCCATAGTGGCTGTATCAATTTACATTCCCACCAACAGTGCAGGAGGGTTCCCTTTTCTCTATACCTGCTCCAGCATTTATTGTTTGTAGATTTTTTTGATGATGGCCATTCTGACTGGTGTGAGATTATACCTCACTGTGGTTTTGATTTGCATTTCTCTAATGATTAGTGATGTTGAGCATCTTTTCATGTATTTGTTGGCCATCTGTATGTCTTCTTTGGAGAAATATCTATTTATGTCTTCTGCCCATTTTTGGATTGGGTTGTTTGTTTTTTTTTGATATTGAGCTGCATGAGCTGCTTGTATATTAATCCTTTGTCAGTTGCTTTGTTTGCAAATATTTTCTCCCATTCTGAGGGTTGTCTTTCCATCTTGGTTAAGGTTTCCTTTGCTTTGCAAAAGCTTTTAAGTTTCATTAGGTCGTATTTGTTTATTTTTGTTTTTATTTCCATTTCTCTAGGAGGTGGGTCAAAAAGGATCTTGCTGTGATTTAGGTCATAGAGTGTTCTGCCTATGTTTTCCTCTAAGAGTTTGATAGTGTCTGGCCTTACATTTAGGTCTTTAATCCATTTTGAGTTTATTTTTGTATATGGTATTATGGAGTATTCTAATTTCATTCTTTTACATGTAGCTATCTAGATTTCCCAGCACCACCTATTGAAGAGGTTGTCTTTTCTCCATTGTATATTCTTGCCTCCTTTGTCAAAGATAAGGTGACCATATTTGTGTGGGTTTATCAAGAGTCAATTAAGGAAAAATAAAATTTATACACATGCCTCATTTTTAAAATTCAAAATAGCTTTATAAATCCTCTTGAATATAAGACTGCCAAGAAGAAAATTAGAAGGGTTTTGTAGCCAATAAAATAAAGGTACATTTGAAGATTAGCATCACAGAAGCAGTTTTCTCATTTCTCAAACTAAAATTAACATTGATGGCCATTTGTGAGGTGTGGCGAACTGTATGGATTACTCATCAGTATCCAATTAAGATTTTAATTTTAACGGAGATTTTGTACAATCAAACAAAATGTAGCCCATACCGTCCAAGAAAGATGCATCAATTTGCTAGGGCTGCCATCATAAAATACCACAGACTGGGTGGCTTAAACAATAGAAATTTTTTTTTTATAGCACAAGAGGTTGGAAGCCCAAGATCCAGGTGCTGGCAGGGTAGGTTTCCTCTGAGGCCATTCTCCTTGGCTTACAGATGGCCAAACTCTTGCTGCCTCTTCACATGGACTTTCCTCTGCGTGGACAGATCTTTAGTATGTCTCTGTGTGTCCATATTTTCTCTTTTTATAAGGACACCAATCTTATTAGATTAAGGTCAATCCTAACAGCCTTATTTTAACTGAATCGCCTCTTTAAAGAAAGGCTCTATCTCCATACAGTCACATTTTGATGCAACAGGGGTTAGGACTTCAATATATGAATTATTGGGGTGGGGGGGGAGTATGCTTCAGCCCTTAACAAGGGGAAATAAGATATTCGGTAGAATGAAGATTTTATCCCTCGGCAACTAATCAAGAGCTGAGAGAAGAAACAAGCACTTGCTTTAAAATAGAGATTTCCTCATCAGGATGTTATTAACACAGCAGCATACTCTGGTTCCAAATAAATAGATAAAAGCTGTGAAACCTCCAAAGCCCTTTGGAGCTATAACTACCACCTCATCCAGTTCCTTGTGTAACCCATGTATCCTACTGAATAACATCAAGGAGTAGGACAAAATCGCTAAAAGAAAATTCATGCAATCCAGCCAGTCTACCAAACATACCGTACCACAACTTTGTTGTAAAAAGTAGGGGTCAGCCGGACACCCCAGCAGCTGGAATGAAGTCATCCCAGCAGGGACATAGAACCATAGCCTCAAGTAATGCGGCCCATTTGTGAATGGCTGGGGAATTCCAATGCCTAACAGCTCAGCTTTATCTTTCTATATAAAAATACCCTTTTTGAGTCAAAGTTGGATACTTTTTGTGAGTCTAGACGGTAACCTCATAACTACCAGTGGATCTTTCATCCAGCAAACTGAATTACCATCCAAAAGATCTTGTATATTTTATTTAAGCATCCTTGCCTGAAAAAAATACAATATTGAAATGGCTTCCCAAGTCCCCAAAATCTAATGGCACAAGTAGTTATCTGAGGATTCTTATTCCTCTGTTCTTCTTGAAGAAGCCGTGTAACCTTTATAATCTTGAGCCACCACACTTGGAAAATAAGAATCCCAACACCAGGGACAGTGATGAAGTGTGTGGGTGGACTGATCATTTATAAGCTTCTTAGATGCCTTAGAAGAAAAGGATTATATAAATCTGAAAACTGAACAACTTCCTTATGGTGATATGTTTCAGAAAGGCAACTAGAGAAGGGTAGTGTTTGTTAACAAAAGCCATTGCCCATTATGCTATGTTTGCCTCCTGTAAGGTACTGGAATCCTGAAGTCCAAGTTTATGGGGTTTGAATTTAGATTTTGTTTGGGGGAGGGAGTGTTGAATGATGTGTTGCTTCTAAAATAATGATATTTCTCCTTCGTGTAGTGGCTGGCATCTTAATAAATGTGAACATGACTTAACAATCAGGCAACAAATGCTTTCCAATGTCAGCATTTGGGTATCTGGGTTACAGAAAACTGCTTTTCTTATTACCTTTCCTTCTTAATGCTTAAAAACAGAAAATGAAAACAACCCTGGAATAATACTCCTTACTCATCTCACCTACTTGTTAATCTGGAGCCGGTTAAAGGAAGCATATCATAGAAAGCATATTGTAATGGGTGAATAGCTGTTTTAAAAAAAAGAGGGTGGGAAGGCATGACATTAAACAGTACAAATGATCCAGGCTTTTGCTCTACCAAACCTTGGGGCAATGTCTTTTCAATGTCATTCTTTAGAAAAAGTCTTTGAGACCATGTATGTCTTTTTAAACAAGCGGTGTGGGGAGAAAAGAAACAAAAGAGAAAAGGAAAGAAAAAAAAGAAAGGAAAGGAAAAATGGGGTGGAAAAAAAAAGCTTTTATTTTAAAAGCAAACAGCTAAGTGATTTGCTGCACACTTGCCATGAATAATAACGAGCAGATTTGTGGTGTGTTCCTCTCTTTAATTAGCACGTTGCCTTCTGCAGCAGTGCCCTGTCTTATTCCACAGCACCTAGAGAGCCCCACTGGAAGCACTGCACAAAACAAGATGGGCAAAGAAGCCCCCGTGAGGAGTCTAGCAGTCGATTTAGAAAACTTCCGTTTTGTTCCCTCCCCACCTCCACCCTCCTTTTTTTTTTTTTTTTTTTGGTTCAGAGAGTTATGACTAGTTTTTTTTGTTGTTGTTTTATTTGGCACAGAACATACAGATATCTCTGAAGCTCTACCTGAATCATTTTCTTGCTGTTCAAACTATAGAACTAAGAGCTCGAAAACAGTTTAAAAGGCAAGGAGAGTGCAGGACCAGAGATGGAGCTCCCACTCTCAAGATGTGAGGTGGGACAGAAACTGCCACAGAATTTGCACTCAATAAAAGTGTTAAAATGCTCACCCAAGCTCTTCAGACACCAGAACAACAAAGGAGCTCGTTAAACACCTCTGTTCTGGAGTCCTTACATTTGGAAGAGTTACAGTGGTCTAAAGTAAGTGTCAAGGTAGCAGAGGCTAACTCTGGGCAACTTGCAAGGGGAACTTCAAGTGCAATGTGTCAGAAAATAAAGAAATAAAAAGCAGCAGTTGGAAAAAAACGAAAACCAATCTCACGAATCACATTCCTATCTGTAATTAGAAAGCATTAGCAACATCTCTGTCAGCCAAGCCTGAAACGCAACTTAAATACCAAATGGCTCCTGTATTGCACTAGGATTCTGTTTGCTCTCACACGTATCTCGTGCAGAATGTGAATTCGTCTTCTATCACCAGGAACGTTGAGCATGCTGACACAGCTAGCTGAGGCAATCTCAAATTGTTCCAGGATTCGATTTTCATATGCGGGCAGCCTACAGCTGCATTTGATAGTGCACCACATTGATATGACACCTTTCCTAGAAGGTCTTTGATGGAATACATCTGCTGAACAGAACAGAAACAAAATATGTGCCTTGACTCAAACTTGTGGCAGAGAGCTATCAAAGTGGCAACGTGCTCCAAGCCATTTGCATAATATGCAGATGAAAATCTAACCAGAGAGAAAGGTATATTGACAGACTTTGCCTTGTTATCTGGCAGTACTGTGCATAACAGTATGTGGTACCCAGACATAATCTCCTGTAATGTTATTTTGCAATTTAAATGTCTTTTCCTCCTCCAAAAGGAGACACGTCAGTAAGTGCCAGGCATCAATAACTGACATTTGAGATAAGATAAACCACAGCAGCCTATTCAGACAGAACTAGCCCAGTTTATTTCAGGACACAGATCTCCAAGTTGTGTGCTATTTACTGGCTGAAGGAGAGGGAAGGGTGCTGGCCCCAAACGCTCACTGATGCCTCATTTTTACCGTGTTCCGATGGCTGCTCTTTCGGCCCTGGTGCCGGTCCTGAGTATATTTCAAGGAACGTTACTGAGAACAAAATCGAAGGCCATCAATATTAATGATCTGAACCAGGAAGATAGCTTTTAGTGTGCAAATTAATTACCCTAATCACAGGGTTTTTTGTATCCATTTTAATGAAATAACTATTTATTTCATTGAATCCTGTGCTTTTCTTTTGCAAATAAGGCACATTTACATGATAAATACATGAAATTTAAAAGGATGACTAAATTAAATTGAGAAAAAAAGACCTTTCTAAATACAATTTTCTTAGGAAAAACAGCTAGATTAATGGGTTAGTTAGCTGAGTGGCATCTGTGATTAAATCTTCTTTAATGTACGTCAAATAGAATTTAATGGACCTTGAGAAATGTCTACACAGTTAGTAATATTCAGGGCCTAGGGAAGATTCCAGTTGTCTCCTATCATTTGTTGGTGAACTCCTGAAGCCTCGGCCTTGTGACTCAGCTTGACACATGGGATTGACACTTCTGATCCCTGTGTTATCACCCGTTTTCTCTTCCTTGCCGTCTTATTCTCTTCTTAGACCAGGGGGCCTTCTTTAACAATGGAACCAACACATTCACTTTTTAGCAGTGTGGGCCAAAAAATAACTCTACGATTAACGAAAGCATTAAAGTAGTTTAAATATGCCCTGTATTTCATCATCTCATTCACATTTGTTTCAAACTGTGCTGGCCTTGGTAAAGAGAGAGGGAGAGAGACAGGGAGGGAAGAAAGGAGAGAGAGAGGCTGCTTAATTCAGAGGAATTTTCAATGAATCTTTTAGAGTCTGTGGGTGTTGAAAACTTTATTTACTGTGGGTGTGCTTTGAAGGGCTGCAAATTCAACAGAAGAGAGATTTGAAACGCATTCGGGCTCATTTTTTTGATAACAGACCCAAAGAACAGAGCATCTTTCTCTGTTAGCTTCCCGCCCCGGGTTGTGCCACCAGAGATGTCTCCCTCTCCCTTTGATTCGGAATGATCAATTGCAGCTGTGGCAGCCGGGCAGGCAGCCCCAGGCACCAGGAACACGAGCCCTCTCCCCAGCGTTAGGATTTACATTTCAATGGCTGCCACCATTTTAAAGATAATTATAACCTTTTTAGATTAAGAATATTCTGTGGCTTCTCTAATATTTTAACAACATAAATATTAATTTAGCTGGTTTCAGAGGAAACCTCTCTCTTTCTCTCCCCTTACTGTCACTCCCACCCCTACGGAACCTTGGAAAATGCAGAACAAAGGCTTCACCCCAAACCTGTTTGGGGCAGGATGGAGTGGGAAGGTAGGATGTTGAACCAACAGGTATGATTAAAATAACTTGACCCTAACCTGGCCCAGATCTTATCATTTGAAAGTAAATGAAATATAGCAGATGGCGGCGGGGGGTGGCAGTTTTCAGGGGCAAAAGACCAGGAAGCTACTTTCTGCATGGGTAATGTTTCCAAAGGCAAAATCTTTTAAAAGTAAATTGTATGTAGTTTTATCTAACTCAGCAAGTCGACTTGCAAAAAGCTGGCAGATGAGATTCACGTTTCTTCGATCACATTCCAAGTGTGGTGGGAGATGGGAAAAAGATGAAGCTGTCTTGATGAACTCAGTAGTCTTGAAAAGAGAAAAAGGAAAATTGCCCACAAAAGACACTGAGACTATAAAGAGGCTTATATTTCACTGTTACTGCAAACTTCCTTTCTGCTTATTATCATTCCAACCCTTTATTTCCCACCAGCTGATGCAGCTGGGGAAAACATCACATTGTACAAACAGATGTAGACCACTCAGATTGCCTGACCACGCTCCGTGGACCGTGATCTATTTTTTGCTGCTCCGCAAGTATTGAGCATGTTGTAGGCATGAGGACAAGGCTTTTTTTTTTTTTCTATTTACATTCATTAGCTTGCTACAAGTATTCTCTTTAGGGCCGATCGCCTTATATCACTCAGTATCATGCAAACAATTTACATTGCACAAATAGAATCAGAAGAACACGTTTCCCAGATCCACTGATAAATAAGAGGAATCATGTATATTAAGAAGAAAATTGATAATGTGCTGGTCAGATGTTGCAGGCAGGTCATTCGGATGCACTCCTTGATAGAGTGCAGAGCTACGATAATTGCTCTGAGATCTCTTTACGCACAAGACCTTTATTTCCTAGGCACCAAAGCCATGGGATTGAGCATTGCTTGAAAGTGACTTGGGGAATAAAACTGCTCATGAAATATGCATGACTAACACATAGGCTGCCAGGGGAACTTAGTGTATTATGTATGACCCTTCGGTAATTGTAAGGAAATGATATTCATTTAAGTGGATGTTTATCACAGTTAAAGGTGCATCTAATGAAACAAAGGTCATAAGCCTAGAAACATAAGGTTAGAGCCCTTTTATTGTACCATTTCTCTCTCCGAAAAAACCTGGTCTTTCTTCACAGCTGTTTTTCTAACACCTGTGTGCACTGTTTACACAGCCTTAAAGAGTTCCTGTCACCCCTACTTGAATGCCAAAGGGATTATTACATTAAATGCTCTTCTAATATTATACCCACACATCTGGGAAATATCAGACAGCATGCTGCAATATATCAATTCGGGCTAGAGTTTTTAGCTACTGACATTTGGTTAACTAAAGAGTATTTTTTTTCTCCCTGAGTATTTCTCTATGGGAAATGCCTACCTATACATTCGGATTGAGAGTATGGCTTTTATTGTGAGATCAGTGGTGATGGGATCCTCTGCAACAGACCCATCTCTCAGGCAAATTATGGGGAAACATTGCAGAGTGGATGCACACAGGTATTCGGGAGTCAAATTCCCCAGATGAGAATCCCAGCCCCAGTGCTCATGAGTCCTATGACCTTGGGCAAGTAACTTAACTGCTCTGGGCTTTTGAATAAATTTCCATCTATAAAATAACACCCATAAATAGCCGTGACTTCACGAGGCTGTCATGATGATAATTAAGTCAATATTTGAAAAGCATTTAAAATAGTTCCTGGCACATAGTAAGTGCTATGTATTTGTTCAATAAAATACACAGTTTGCATGGTTGGTCTGTTCTGCCAATTCTCCCCTGAAACTGTGATTTTCTTTTGTACCTAATTAACTCCCTCATGCCCATGTTCATCTTTAGGTTTCGGGTGGTTCTACCACACCTCCTCAGCCATCGCAGCTTCCAGCCACAGCCAATTGTGTACAATAACATGCCTTGGTGAGGGAGGCTGTGAGCCCTTTGATGGGGGCCCACTCACTAATAAACATTAAGTACCTTCGGGCTTTCTTGGTCTCACTGACATTTACCTGGTAAGTTCATAGGACCCTGGGAAGCAGGTGAAAAAAAAAATTACTCTAGAAAAACATGCAGTAGAGAAAACCCCAGGAGTCTTCATGAGCTGAATCCAAATTGATAGTGACTCTCCAAATTACCCTAATGTCATTCTGTTTTGGTTCAGGTTGCGAGGCAGAAACATAGAAAAGAAAATAAAGATGCCATCTTATACAGTTAGCGTATATTAACTCTAGAGAGTGTTACAGATTTCATAATTCTTTCATTCATTGTTTCCTAATGCTCACAAAACTATCATTTGTGATGGACAGGGCAGTCTTCCCCATTCCCAAAAGGTTTTGGATAACTTGCAAACTCTAGATTATTCCTTTCAAAATGTAATTTCTTACTATGACCAAAGTTGTCTGACATAAAATAAAACAGAAGCTGTGTGGAGGACAGAATTTTTATAAATACCACTAGACTAACAGCCATAAAATAATCTAATAAAACAAAATCACAAACCTTGTTTTCTTATATTTTAAAGAAAAGTCACTGTAAGGTGATCACATATAGCAAAGGGGTTCTGAAGCTGGCTTGTTGTGTGTTTGAATCCCAGCTCTAGCCCTTACTGTGTGGCCTAAGGGAAATTACTTAACCTCTCTGTGGCCTCAGTTTCATCAGCAAACAGAGATAATCAGAGTACCAGCTCATGAGTTTGCTGTGCATTTTAAACAAGAGAATGCAGGTGAGGTGTTTACAGCAATGTCTGGAATACAAGTACTCCATTATTGTAAAATATTGTATTATTATTACTTTTAAACTGGAAGCCAGCATTTCAGGAAGTTTTTTGGCATCCTCATACCACCACCAATGTTTCATGCTCAAGGTAATTTGTTCACTACAAATTACTGGTGGTGTTAAAATTTGTCCATAAATTTGACACTTCTCCCTTCATAAAGTAGCGCTGACTTCTCCCCTTAAATGTGGGCTGCACCTAGCGACTCACTTCTAATGATTAGAATGCAGTGAAAGTGATGGCGTGTGGATTCCAAAGCTAAGTCATAAAATGCACTTTCTTTTGTACCGTGTTTGCTCAGGTCACTAGCTATAGGGGGAAGCAAGCTGCCATGTTGTGAGGACACTCAAGCAGCCCTATGGAGAGGCCACAGGACTGAGCCAGCTTAGGAGATCTTTCAGCCTCTGCCAAGCTTTCATATGACTTCAGTCCTCCGGACTGTGAGTCTTCCCAATGAGACCCCAGACATGTGAAACAGATACAAGCCTTCCCTGCTGTGCACTGTCTGAATTCCCAGACCAACTGAAACCATGGGGTAATCAATAATTATTACTCTTTTAAGCCACTAAATTTTGGAGTAATCTGTTATGCAACAATAGATAACTAACACAACACCCTTCAACACAGAAGTGGAAGTTTTACTTGCTAAGCTGAGGACTTGTTTGTATAGGGATGGGAAGTGGGGCAAGGTTTTAGAGGAGATCTGAATGAACATAGGCTACAGTGGAAATTAGCAAACATTTTATATACCCTAGAGTACATTTCACCTTTATGTATCTATTAACATGGGGATCTTTTTTTTTTTTTTCATAGCTAAGTGAAATAATTCTCTCCAGTATGTAGTTCTTATTTCTAGGATAACCAACCACCCCAAGGGCCCCAGGACTATCTCTGTTTTAGCAATGAACTTCACATGTTCCAGGAAATCTCTCAGTCCTGGGCCAACCAAAATGGTTGGTCCCCTACTTATATCTTAGATTAGATGATTACCAATATCTCACCTGAGCTAGTCCTATAGGCAAAGAAGGGGATTCCTAAAAAATGTTTTTGTGAGACTATACATGTTTTTGCAGGAAAGGATAGGCACCCCAAACAATCCCCATCTCACTGTAAAACTCCAAATTTCTCCCTATTTTACCATGTGCCTGGTGAGTCCTTCACTTGGGGAAGAAGGGGGTGGGAGAGGAGGAAGATATCACTGCTCCTGGGCCTTCAGCACCTTAAGGTTTCATGGAATCCAGAGGTTCAGGGTGCAGTGATGATGGTTGTTGGGAGGTGAGGAGGTGCTATGAGAGTGGAGAGCAGGGTTCTAGGAGAATCTCTGTAGCTCTTAGTGAAAACTCACTGAACTGAATAGGGAAGGAGAACGCGCACAATCAACTCTCCTCCCCTCTGCCCTTTGGTTAGTGTTTCCTTTTTGTGGTTAGGGAGTTTGTAACAGGTGTTATTTTTTCATGTAACAAAATACTATTAAGTCTGGAAAAGGTGATGGGATATACTCTTACCTAAACATAGACCAAAGAACCAATGATTCAGCTGCAACCCCACCTGTCTTTTTCCTGCTTGTCAATAGCCAAAATAGCCCAAAACCATGTGCATTTCTTGCAGGACTGTCCTGTAGACAGGAGAGGACTAGACAGAGCATCTATTGTTCAGGATTATATGGTGCACGGACTAGTCACACCCAGATTAACAAATTTCAGCTGCTTCGTTTCATGGTGGACACACGAGAATAGCTATACTCTAAAAAACTGTTCAAATGGAAACTCATCTGGGTTATGAACACAAGAATTTATCAGCAAATTAGTAGTGTTAGCAAGGGAAAGTTTGGCTTACACAATAGAATAGCAATGGCATCCAACAGGTGTGTAAATTATAAATTGTTCTCATCTGTTTGTGAATGCAATCTTTTTCCTTCCTATCAGGAGGGTTACTCTCAAACCTTACAAGGGGCACTAATACTCATATCTAACGTTTAATGAGCACTTACTGCGTGCTAAGTACAGGAGAATGAAACACACATTAACTTGATCGATACAACAAGCCTCATGAGGCAGACGCTACCAGATCCCTGTTTTACTGATGGGGAAACTGAGGCACAGAGTGGCTGAACAATCTCTCCAAGGCCACATCACAAGTAGGTGGCCAACCCCGTGTACAGTCCATACATGGCCTCTTTCTGTGATTAAATCAGAGTTTAATTCATTCAAATCTGCCCTCCTCTCCCAATTAGAGTAAATTAGCAAGTTAAACTGCCTGCTTGAAGCCTCACTGAGAACAGCATCTTGGACCAAGAAATGCAGATGAAGGTAAGGTGGGAAGATGATAGTAGCAAAACAGATGAGGAAAGGAATTTATGGAAGGGTGTAAAAGCAGACAGGTGACCCAAGAGAGAGGACAGAACAATGGAGAAGAGAAGGATGAGAGGAAGAAAGAGACGTGAAAGAAGAGACTACAGGGAAAGGGAGAAAGAGGAAAGGAGAAAGGGCTGGCAGGGCAGGAGCAGAGGAAATATGGACACAGCAAGGGTTCTGAGTGCAGATGTTATCAGCATTTGATATCTAGTAACTGACTGAAATGTTAAAATAAGGTCATAACTGAAGCTTTCTATGAGAATTTTTCCTTTAAATTTATAAAAATTTTATAAAATTTTTCCTTTAAAAATTGTTGTGAAAGGTAAAAGGGGAGAATGTGGACTCCACATCATAAGAAAAAAATTTTCCTGCTCCAAGATTTTGTCTGAGGCAGGCCAGGCATCTCACTGCAGAGTGATGGCCACAGGAAATAAGGAAAATCTGGAAACTGCGTAGCGATGCAGATATAGACAGAAGGCACACCTCCTGAGAACATTCTGCCAAAGCCATGCCTTTCCAAACAAATTTTAAGAAATGTATTGGCATTACCGTTGTTAAAATAATGATGAAAACAAGTGCAATGATTTTCAACCCTGGTGATATCTTAGAATCCCTATGGTAATCTTTAAACAGTACTGGTGAGCCCACCCATCCCAGCCTAATTACAACAGAATCCTTTAGGGGGAGAGCTGGACATTAGAATTCATTAAAAAAAATTCTCTAAGCTATGTCATTGTGAGACATTCCAGGTTAAAGAAGTAGCAAGAATATTCCTGACAAGTTATTTTGTGAATATCGACAAACTGATTCCAAAGTTGATATGGAAGGTAAAAGACCCTGAAAAGCCAACACAATATTGAGGAAGAACAAAGTTGGAAGTCTGACACTATCTGATGACAAGACTTACTACAAAGCTACAATAATCAAGACAGGGTGGTATTGGCAAAAGAATATATCAGTAGATCAACGGAACAGAATACAGCACCCAGAAATAGACCCACATAAGTACAGTCTACTGATCTTTAACAAAGGCAATACAATGGAGAAAAGATAGTCTTTTTAACAAACGATGTGGGGATAACTGGACATCTACATTAAAAAAAAAAAAAATGGATCTAGGGTTTCCCTGATGGCGCAGTGGTTGAGAGTCCGCCTGCCGATGCAGGGGACACGGGTTCGTGCCCTGGTCCGGGAAGATCCCACATGCCGCAGAGCGGCTAGGCCCGTGAGCCATGGCCGCTGAGCCTGCGCGTCCGGAGCCTGTGCTCCGCAATGGGAGAGGCCACAACAGCGAGAGGCCCACGTACCGCAAAAAAAAAAAAAAAAAAAAAAGGATCTAGATACAGACCTTACAACTACCACAAAAATTAACTCAAAATGGATGTCAATGTAAAATGCAAAATTATAAAACTCCTAGAAGATACCACAGAAAACCTAGATGACTTTGGGTGTGGTGATGACTTTTTAGATACAACATCAAGGGCACTCTCCATGGAAGAAAGAATTGATAAGCTGGATTTGATCAAAATTAAAAACTTCTGCTCTGTGAAAGACAGTGTCAAGAGAATAAGAAGACAAGCCACAGAACGGAAGAAAATATCTCAAAAGAAGTAGCAGGAATGTAAGATCATGAGAAGGATGGGAATATTTTATAGTGAATTTCATTACAAACAAAAGGTACCTTGCCTACTCCTGCCCCCAAAGTTGCCTCCCTGGCCGTGGAATCTGGGTGGAACGGGATGGGGAGGAGGATGGAGATGTATCAGGTGACTTCTGTTCTTGTTCAGACAGTTATCACTAGCGATTTTGGATTTCTGTTCTAACACCGAGTCCACAAAGCCTATGGATTTCTAGCAAAACAAAACACTGCACCGAGCAAACGTGGGCATTTGAGTCGTGGTTGCCAACATGGTTTTTCCTTCCTTGCCCTTCAAGTCTGCTTGGGTACTTCAGAGCTCGCTTTCATTTTTCTCCAGGAAAGCTGGTTGTGTAGGATTACTAAAACTCCAGCACATTCTCCTCCACACGGTCTCCCTCAAAAACTCTTTGGGGGAAGCTCAGTTCCTATAAAAAGAAACCCAACCACCCTTGTCATTTCCATTTTTCATACATCTGCTTTTGGTGTGTGCAGTATGCATGCTATGTCTCTGTGCAGTTTCATCTCATTTGCTCGCTGCCATAGGCTACGGGGTGGAACAAAGTTCACTTTCAGATTCAATCTCAAAAAAAATGAAAAAGCAAGAAAATCATGAAAGGGAAAGCTGCCCACTGCCATTAATATGGATCTCACTGCCAGATTCTTCTGGTTTATCCATCAAATGGGAGGCAGAGGAATCTGCTCCCATGCACAGCTGCTGAAGCACTGACCCGGGGTACAGGGTACTGTCAATCAGAAGAATGGGTCCTATGAACTGCCCGGAGTGAGTGCCAGCTGCCAGCTGCAGACAGCCTGACACACTATTGAATAACACCCTGAATGGCACTGGACCCCTTTCTCTGATAACAGTAGCAGTCCCAGGGGCCTTTCAACAACATAGTGGAAACTACCCTAAATTTATTTCAGACACGAAATTTAGGATTAAGGGAACTAGCAGAAATGACAGGGTTTGAGAGAAAGTGTGCATTTTCTTTAAAAACAAACAAAAAAGTCTTAAAACCCACACAGTGGTTTATATCTCTGTTTGAAAGAAAGTGGCCAGTTCAGTATTCTTTCAATATATCAGTGGGTCCTGCTGAATTATACATGTGGTTGGAATTAGAGAGGCCTGTGTCTTACGTCTGGTTTACTCTGACTTGCTGGGTTAGCTTGGAAAAGTCAGTAATTCCCCAGCTGAAACAAAATTGGGGTCGGTCACATACACATACACACACACACCCCATGTGCAAGGTTTAAACTTCCCTGTAGGGATCCGGAGTATAGGGAACATAGGAACTGTCCTACACTTTTATCCAGGATGTTCCTAGAATAAAGATGGCAGAAGCCCTTCACAATGGACCCAGAAATGACACGGTGCCACTTCTATAAAGTCAGGCAACACTGTACCTTATTAGATCAAAAACTTCTGTGCTTTCTACTTTTTTTCCTCCTCCGTTTGAAATGATATGTGTTGGATATACTCAGAGACTGAGTGCTCTAGACGAGGGGTCCCCAACCCACCCCGGCCTCAGACTGGTACTGGTCCGCAGCCTGTTAGGAACTGGACTGCACAGCAGGAGGTGAGCGGCCGGTGGGCGAGGGAAGCTTCATCTGCCGCTCCCCAATGCTCCCCATCGCTCGCATTACCGCCTGAACCATCCCGCCCCCCAAACCCCCCATCCGTGGAAAAAACTGCCTTCCATGCAACTGGTCCCTGGTACCAAAAAGTCTGGGGACCACTGCCCTAGACACTTAAGTTCTAGCCTCCTCTGAGTTTCCTAGAGAAATGTTCTGTCCTACCTGGCTTGGTAAGAATTTTAATTGCAAGAGAGCAGGAGAGGAAACACCGAGCGGCTGCAGTTCAAGCTCTGAGTTGTTGGGATGCACAATGGGTGCCAATGGCTGTTTCTCTTCCAGGAATTAGATGCGATTGATCCTCTTTAAATAAATCTGGCTAGCTAACAAATAGCTTTCTCTTGCCAGCATTTTCTCAATATGGTCTCCAGACTCTTTATGGTTTGAAAAAATTACCAAATAAAATTCATGAAAAGGCAACAAGAAACATATCTTACAAAATTTCTGTACAGAATTCAAACATTATTCTTGTGCCAGAAACACACAGCTGTGGGCCTGACGTGGCAGAGCCATCTGCTAGAAGCTCCACAATGTAGCTGCGTGAGAGACACAGAGTTGGGTAGGTGCGTCCTTTGTTGGAAACACACAAACACCAGAGCTCTGGAGCTTTCCTATTTTTTCACCCTCATTGCCGTCTGTCCATTTGGACGGAATAGTCACGAGAGCGTTGCATGTACAAGATGGCGCAGACCATGTAGGAAAGTACAATTGCTTTAAGCAAATGGATGTTTGTATCTTCATGCTTAAGCTTTCCTGATTCCAACTGGGTTTGGGACCAATACACCTACTGAAAAGATGGGTACACTGAGGACATGAGCGTTGAAATGAGTGTTTGTCAACTCGGTGAACAGTTTAAGTCACCCCTGACCCAGGGCAGGTGTCCTAAGTGTCATTTCTATACATCTGTTTCCTTTATGAATATAATTATAAACATAATAATATGTTATTTGAATATGTTTTAATTTTTCAGAGGAATCTCATCAATTTGTGTTACCTCTAAAATTTATAAATAAAACTAGGGAAGCAAGCCCCTTTGACAGGAAGAGTGGAATCCCTCCTTTCTTGCACACCTGTATTGCTTGCAGGATTCGGGCCCCGGGTTGCCTGTAGGATGCTTACCTTAGTCACATCAAAGAAGAAATACAAGAAGCTTTAAGCATTTCCTTGGACAGGGGTGGGCTCACGTGCCCTCGGAGCAAGTGGGTTGTCTTAGATAGAATGCCCTTTCTGCGTCTAAGGGGGGAATCTCACCTGCTGAAGTCTGTGGAACACTTCTCAGATAATGTGTTTACGTGCATAAAATAAAATACGGAACAACACAAAGGAAATCAGTTACACTGAAATATACTTATCAAAATGTTTAAACAAATGCATTTGTAATATAGTCATGTATGTGCTTATTTATTAACCCACTAAATAACAGAATTGGGCAGATACCTATCATAATTTTGAGGTAAGTGATGAGCAAAAACAACATTTCTGCAGAAACTCTAATGTGATACAAAAGTATCTGTTTCATTGATGACAAAGTCACAGATGCTCCTAACACTATGCTGAGGTTTCTGTCAACATTCATAATTGAAGGAAACATCAACTTGAGCTAGAGAATAGTAAAAATGAAGGGTTTCTCCCCATCCGAGTTCATGGACATCTGAATTCTATCCATAGACGCTTCAGGAGTCCCAGGTTAAGGTCCTTATTTTGGTTCTGTTTTTCCTTTCAGACAATTACATCTCTGGACAAAATGAAAAAGATCTTTCTGACCAAGTAGTAAGTGAACATGTTATATGAATATGGAAGATAATGTGTTTCTGGATCTGTGACTCCTGAACTTTCTCGGTCAAAGAAAATCAGCGTGTTGCTGTTTAAACGTCACAGTGTTGGCCTTTTAAAAGTCAGTGAGTTTCCCTTCTCTATCTAATGTTACCTTTACTCCATCTTCTCCTCCTTCCCGTCATTCCAACTTCTAGATGCAATGCTTACCTCTGTGTGTTCTTCTTTGTTCCATAAATATTTCTGTTCCTCTCCTGTCTGGCTTCCCCTTTTTCCCTAATTCTAACATCATTTACGCATAATCAATCACTGGAAAATGCACTAAATCCCATAGTCACATCATACTTCTCACTCCAATGATGCTCTAAGAAATTTTGAAGACCCCCTTCTCCCTGCTTCCCACCATCCCTCCACTGTCCCTGACGGTACAGCTGTGAGAATTCACCCAAGAACAACTGGCAATGCCATTAACTGCTTTCCAAGCATATTCTCAGGGAGATTAAGAAGCCTGTTCTTTTCTCTTGAGAGCTCTGGCAGACTATAAATGATCAGAAACTTGCTGGCTTCTCATTCGATATGAGAGCTACATGCAAGAAAGGAATCATATACTAGGGGGACAGTTGAATTAAATGACCTTACAGATCTTGCCTACCTTTGGAATTCCCAGATCCCTGTGGCAACTGTATCTGAGCAACTCAAAATTTCATATCCATATCCTGTACATGTAAATTGGTTCTGACTGGTGTCTTCATAGACTTGAAAATGAAACAGGCAATAGAGATTAGGGAAACATTGACTATTCATCTCTGTTGAATACACGAGTTTATTTTTACTTGGTTGTCGGTACATCTTTTATGTTCCTGCTTGATTTTGCTATGGAAGGGCAGGCTTAAGGTTCATCTAAATGACTCTTTTCCTAGTGTCAAAAAATGCCTCAGTCACAAATAAACACTTTGTAAATGTTTTCTGATACTGCTCAAGAGGATGAAATTGCAAAGCGGCTCAAAAAAACCCAGAGGACATCTTTTCTCAAAACGAAGTTAGCTTTATTTTCTCCTGCTACAAAAAATAAGACTTTCTCACTCCAAAAAAATTTTTAAATTACACCCCCCACACACACACACACACACACACAACTATTAGGAAAAAAAATATTTTTCTGGCATTTTTGAGGTATACTTGACAGATAACGTTGTGTAAGTTTAATGCATACAACGTAATGATTTGATATATGTATATATTGCAAAATGAATACCATGATGAAGTACGCCAACACATCCAACACCTCACACAGTTACAATAGGAAAAAAAAATTGTGTAAGTCATATCAAAATCTACCACCCAGAGATGACCAGAGTTAAATTATAAACAACCCTCTAGACACCTGTCTACACATATAAATGTATAGAAATATAAATATCTGCAATTTTACATAAGGGGAATAATTTTGCACCTGTTATTGTGTCATGAGAATCTTTCCAGGTCAATAAACTTAGCGCTACACCATCCTTTCTAATGGGCTCTTGATATTCCATCAGATACAAGTACCATAATCGGTTCATCCAGTCCATCTGTTAATATTAAAAATACACCTTCAGAAAAACCCAAGCTCGTAGATCCAGAAAACAGGCTGGTGGTTGCCAGAGGAGGGGGGTGGGAGTGGGCAAAATGAGTGAAGGGGGTCAAAAGGTACAAACTTCCAGTTATAGAATAAATAAGTCATGAGGATGTAACGTACAGCATGGTGACTATAGTTAATAATATTGTACTGCAAATTTGAAAGTTATTAAGGGATTAGATCTTAAAAATCCTCATCACAAGGAAACAAATTGTAACTATGTATGGTGAGAGATACTAAAGACTTATGGTGGTGGTCATTTTTCAATATATACGAATATTGAATCATGTTGTACACTTGAAATTGATATAATGTTATATGTCAATTATACCTCAATTAAAAACATATAAACTTTCAGAAGCTGAATAAATCTGGTGGAATAGTGCATCACTGCCTCAGCAGTCTCTTGAGGAAAGCCTGGCATGCTTCACATCAGACAATGTCAACATTAGCCCTGCAGTCACTTAATAAAAGGCCAGACTCTGAGACACCAGAGTCCACATACTAAAGACCAAACCAAATCAGGAGAGAGTTTAAAAGAATCACAAAGGTATTCATCAAGGAATAAGCTCCCCCTGTAGACTTACTGCCATCAGGATTCCTGTCCCCTTCTGCTCCCCCTGGTGGGAACAGGACCTCTGGCTGAACAACCAGGCTGTGGCCTGGACACTCTGCTAGGTGCCACAAAAGAGAGAGGAGCTTGTCCTCAAGCACACATGGTCAGCGGCTTCCTGGCAAGTCTGGCACATGGAGAAGGGCAGTTACTCTTCCCAGATGGCACGTTCTATCCCTACTCAGAGCCTCAAAGTAGGACACGACTATGCCAGCACTGGCTAGAATGTCACGTGGTTGGCATGGAGAGTTAGAACTGTCTCAGAGTTGGAAGGTTTATCATATCTATGCAATCAGTATCCCTTATGGGGAAAAAAGAATCTGGGACCAGGGTCCCAGTTATACAGATGAAGAACTAGGACACACAGCTACGCAGAATATGCCTTAGAAGTAAGATTAGATAAGAGCACTAAAACTCCATGAAGAAAAGATCTAAAACTTGGGTAGAGTCTGACTGGGTATACAGGTAGACTGATACAAAAGAGTAAAAACTGAAATGATGACAACTATCGTCACACTTTCTGGATAATTTTGATGAGACACATGGCTGTGGCACCCCCAGTCACATGCAATTTTACTTATCGTCTCCCTATGAAATTTTATTTCTACTAAAAATTAGTTAGTGCTAGGCTGAAGGGAAAGCCCAGCTTAACGGGGAGGCTTCTGGTACCATGGACTAGTGTGTGTCTTTTGAGCCATTAGTACTTTCGTATATAGAATTGTAACTGAGTAGGACCCTATGGAGCCTTCCTGGGACAGACCCCCTCCCTCCATGTCCTTTGTTTGCCTCTTGTTTGTAGAAAAGCTGCAGTCTCTCAGGCCTCCTCTGAGTCACAGAAGCCTGGCTCAAGAATTAATGATTGAAAGGATGTGAAAATGTAGTGACAAAAATAGCAGTTGGACCAGGGGAACCAGTAAGAATTGAAACAGTAAATCAGCCATCCAGCAGTCACAGAATCTTCAGTTCCTCCCTGAAGTACATAAGATAACAGTACCTGATGCACATTTCCTGAGCTGCTTTAAAGATGCTAAAACCCCCACCAAATGGAAGAAGTTAACTACTTGATGACCTTGAGCACGTAGCCCCCAGATGTACTGGAGCCTGAGGATTGACAACGTTAACCCCTGTGACACTGCCCTTTTCCCTCACCATCAGCCAATCAGAGAATTGCACACAAGCTGATCACACACCCTGTGACTCCCCTCCTTCACCTTGCCTTTCAAAATGCTTCCCTGAAACCCATCAGGGAGTTTGGGTCTTTTGACCATGAGCCACCCCTTTCTCCTTACACAGCCCTTGCCATAAACCTTCCTCTGCTCCAAACTCCGATGTTTTGGTTTGTTTGGCCTTGGGCATACAAACCTGGGTTCAACAGACTGACATAGAATAACTGTTCCATGTCATAAGACTATTGTAAAAATTATCCAAACTTTGAAAGGGTTAAACATATAAAAAATGCACACTTTTCCTATTCCTATATAACAAATATCAAGATGTACGTTCATATTACCCAGGTGAGGCATGGACCAAACATGGAGGCCATTACTGACTACAAGAAGTAACGTGCTCAACATCACACAGGTATGCACTTCAGAAAAGGTCCAAGAGTCAGATACTCTCTTGAACATGCCTGCCTGAGCACGGGTAAACATGGAATCTTCTCTGAATTGTTTTACATGTCCCGGGAAATGAAAGGTGTTGATTTATAGTGGTCAAGAAATCCTGAATCCTAAGGGCCAGAGATACCATCTTTCCCTGACTATGAGCTCAACCGGACAGCAAAATAATGTTGAGTGTATGTATATGTATGTGTTAGGATTGCGGGGGTGGGGGTGGGGGAATCAGGTCAGTCCTGTACGCAGATAATGTTAGTTTAAAAAAATGCACATGCTTGGGCAGAAGTGTCCCTTTAAATATCCCCACTGAGTAGAGAGAAGTCTGATTTGTTTATTCCACTCTAAGCAGACCCTGGCATCCTGTTGCCAAAAATATCCTCGCCTCCCCCTCCTCCCTTCCCAGCATTGTCTGCAGGTGCCTTCGCCCTGAAAATGGAGTCCTCTGCGTGAGGCTCTAGGCTCTGCCGACGGTCTGGCAGCAGAAGCTGCTTGGCCCATTTCACATGTGCCTTTGGGAGATTTCCAAAGAGATGCATACGCATCTTCACTTTGTTGGCAGGAGGGCTGAGAATGTAAGGATTCTTGGGGGGAATTTATGCTGCTCTGAAAACTTAACCCATCGTGGAAGCAATAGAAAAGAGTTCGTATAAAAGACATGACCTTTTGCCTCTGTTTGGAGCCTGTTGCTTGGCCTCCAGGGTCTTTGCTGCCTTTCATTAAAGCTTTGGTGACTTTCTTTGTGAAAGGGTGATTTTCACTGTCCCGGGCTCTCTCGGGTCTATTTTATTTTCAACAGTGATTTCTATTTCATCTGAATTTATTACCATGGCCAAAGATGTGTTTCTTTATTCAGAAAGTACCATCAGTAGGCATAAAAATATATATATTGTTCGAAAGCCATTTGGGGGCATTTTGACAAAACGGGAGGAGATACATGAGAGTAATCTATAATTTTATTACCTAGAGCTACATGCTAAAAAAGACAAAACAGGAAGTCCCAACAATAACTTGGGTGAGCTAGAGATGGATCAGTGGCCTGATTGGCACATTCTAAACAATACTTCTTATTCTTCTGAGTCATTTAATTCCCAAATGATTAGAGAGGACAAAGAGAGCCATGCAAATCAGGAAGATTTTATAATTTTGTATCTGCCTATATTTGTCTGGGCTAAATACAGACAAGAGCTTTTTTAATATTCTCCCCCAAAGGATACTTTGAAAACTCACCAAACAGGAATTACCCTGTAAAAAGGCAGAAATACAATGCTCTGCAAACAATGTTTTCTTAGACTAGGCAAACTGCAAATGAAACAAGCACACAAAGAAAACAAAACAATATTTGAAAAGAATAAGAAAGGATCCCAGCCTCCTTTATTTGACATGTGACTGATTTAATAATGTTTCTCCAGATCCTTCTTTGATAAATACACCGAGGGAATACATTTTTGTTTTTGTGTGTCTGGCTAGATGTTCCAGGTCTTGTTTTAAATTAGTTTCCTCGGTTGTGCTTTTACCCACCCTGCAATTCCTTCCCCTCTTTCCTCCCTCTTACCTGTGTTAGCCTGATTATACCCTGACACGGATTCCTCCCAGCACAGCTTCCCCACTGCTCGGAGACTTGGCGTACAGGCATTTATACATCTGCACTGACTCACTGAATCTATTCTTCTGCTCAGTAGGATGCCCTGAAGAAAGGTTCTCAAGCAGGGTCTAACAGGATCTTTATGAGTTGGGAGTTTATTTTTCCCTCTTTAGGGGAACCACTTTGCTAGGAGATGACAGAGATGCTGAGATTCCCTGCATCAGCTTTCCACCTGGTACCCAGCACCAGGGATTTATCCTCAGCCGCGACCAGGGAGCATCCCCCAGAGAGGATGGCTCACAAGACCTCGTAAGACAAAGAAGTTTCTTCAAGCAGCTTATCTGCATTAGCAGCACTTGATTCTAGATAGGGTAGTGCACCAACAATTCCTCCGCAAAGAATAACAGTGGCTGAGGAGAACATATTTCCAACTGTGAAGCAATTAGAGTGCTGTTGAATGGCTGACTGCTTGCGTGTGGTCCCCTTAGTTCTCTGGTAGAGCGTGCTGATGCTTCTGCAGTTGGATAAAATGGATTGGGATGAGCGCTGTCATAGAGAAATGCCAGCTGTTCTACTGTTAATAAAGACGCTATTTGGCTATTAATACATCCCATTCTTCCATGTTGTACCCATTCAAACAAAATATCTTTGTCTGTGGAGCGGGTGTGCCTGCACCTGTTCTTGATTCTGGAATCTGTGGCCTATGGAGGACCCCTGGTTATGACCCCGCAGCAATTGTAGCTTCCAGGCGGTGTCTGCTTGTAAAAGAAACAGGGCCACCAGACAGTGGGATGAAAACAAGAAAAAGCCAAGCTCTGGTTTCAATTGAGCTGCGGTTTCTTCAAATGGTTTTTAGGTAATAAACAACCTGGTTTATTGGGCAAGTTAAATTTACTTGTAAACAAATTCCATGTGACTAATGAGTCCTTCCCTTTTGCCTAGAGTCACTGGGTTTTACATATTCCTGGGTGTGAAGGCAGGATTCTCCATGGTGATCTCAGCAGGTGACAAAGGCAGCCTAAGGCTGAGGAACTAACAGGAGATACCACTCCCCAAATAAGCAAAACAGCAGAGCATTTTCTTTCTTCCCACCAGCAAGCACAATACCAGACTCTTCGGAGTGCTGTCTTCAGGGAATTTACAATAAGAGTAGAAAGGTAAGACTTACATACACAGGGAAAAATAACCCACGTGAAGTAAGCTACGTTACGTTTCCATTTCTATGTGGACAACTAGGAAATACAACAGAGTGTTGAGTGGGATCTATCCTAAAATTGCAATTAAGGCACAAGTTAGAGTCACCAGTTAACCACTATCAGTTGAAGCAAATTTTCCTAGAGTTTTGAAGACGCTGCCCTAGCACTGATATGATGACACCACCACCACCACCACCACCACCGTGATCTCCTAAGTCCATTATGAGCAGAGGCTAAAAGAGAATGGAGAAGAGGGATTTAAAATAGGCACCATCAACCTGTGGGAATTAGGTGTTCCTAGGCGTATTAGTCTGCTTGAGCTGCCATAGCAAAATACCACAGACTGGGTGGCTTACATAACAGCAATTTGTTTCTCCCAGTCTGGAGGCTGGGAAGTCCAAAATCAAGCTGCCATCAAGGTAGGTTTCATTCTGAAGGGCAGCCACCATCTCACTGTTCCCTCACACAGCTTTTCTCTATGAAATAGAGCAGGACCCTGTGGGGCCAACCCGAGTAAAAATCCTTTCTGAGTCCTCTGTTTCTTATTTGTAGGAAAAAGGCTTCATTCAGCCTCCTTGACCTTCCCTGAGTTCCAAAGGGTAGATTCAAAGAGTTGCTTATCAGGGAAAGGAGGGGGATGAAGAAACAAAGGAGGAGTTGTCAAGAAAGAATAGTGCAGCCTTAGGGCAGGGTCCTGGATCCTCCTCAAGGGATATACGTAACAATACCTTTGAGTGCTTCTGCAGAAACTAAGGTCCCCACCCAGGTGGAGGATGGTAGCTTCAGGCCGAGCACAAGATTCCTGGAACACAGGCCTGTTGCCTTACCACCAACCAATCAGAAGACAGTCTGCACACATTGGAAGATAATGAAGACTCTGAGCCCCTCTCCAAATGATTCTCCCTTTAAAAACTTTCATGGTCAAGCAGAATCTTCAGAGTTGGTTTTTGGACACGAGTCCGCCTTCTCCCCAGGTTGCCTGAATAAAGTAATCTCTCAGTTCCTACCAGCACCTGTCTCTCAAGTCTTGGCTTTCGAGGGATGAGCAGCCGAACCTGATTCTGGTAACATCTATGCACAGTGGAAAAGGAAGGAAGGAGAGAGAGCTCTCCGGTATCTCTTCCTACAAGGGTACTAGTTATGTCATACCTGGGCCCCACCGTTATGGCCTCACTTAACCTTAATTACCTCTTCATAGGTCCTATCTCCAAAAACAGTCACATTAGGGGTGGGGGCTTTAGCATAGGAATTTGGGATGGGGGTGGGGGACACAATTTAGTCCATAGCCGTAGGTGATGATTTTCCCTTCATTCCTCCTGGAGTCCACCTGGGACACAGAACCTACAAGCCACCCACTCCCCTCAGTGTTGCTTTCTGAGAGGAGATATTGAGGGACTCCGGAAAAAATGGGACACGCTCTTCTGAAGTGCTGGAGATGCACTTGGATATAGAGACAGTGTCCTTTCTGGTCTAGAGATTTGGAAGGGCTGGCTGGAAAGGTATATAGGGACCATAGGATGAATGAGTATTCATCTTGTTTTTTATTTTCTGTATTTTATAAAGTTTTGACATCTTAAAAATCTTGCTGGCTGGGGAAACTGCCCCTCCCAGCACTAGCCAATTCCTAGAGAGAGCAAAGGACTGAAAGCACACCTTTCATACGCAAACCAACCAATCCCAAACCCGAACTCCCCAACCATCTGCTCTATCGAGCTCTCACATACAAACCAATATTTCCCCTGCTCTAAATCAATGCAAGGCCAAGTACCAGATGACAAAGACCATCCCTAGAGCCCAGAGTTCACTAACATGATTCAAACTAGCCAATCCTAAACCATTTATTCTGCTCTGCCTTGTCTTTCCCACAGAAACTCCAATAAAAGTTCCAGCCTAGGCTGTCCCCTCACTTCTGTTTCTGCCTCCTGAGCAAAACCTGGTACTTCTCCATGTGACCCTGCGTGGCATGGTGTATCCCCTTCTCTCAGGAAATGTAAGAACGAAATTCTTCTTTCAATGGCATGGACCTCTCTGTGTCATTCTTCAGTCACCAATATAAATTAAACTCCTGCTGTTCCTTTTGAAACAGGGTGCCACAGAAGCACCCTCGGCAAGGATAGAAGACCTCAAAGGTTCTGTGGCTCCACCTGAGGGGCGTAGGGTTGGAAAAGGGCAGGAGGTTGTCAAGCCGGTAGGCCACAAATGAAGCTGGAGACGTAGCTATGCCTCTCTGAGGTGTCTTTGGTGACAGAGGGGCTGACTGGATCTGATCATTCCCTCAAAGCAACTATATTCATTTACGCAAGACCACTATGTCAGCAGAGGCCACCGGCAGCAACTGGAACTACATAAAACCAGAGTTTTGGAAACCTGGGGCACTTCTAGACATGGACATTTTAGGCGACCAGCAACAGAAGGCCGTCTTTCCCTCCCTGACACATGAGGAGATAGGAACAGAAATGAGAAGGGGAAAGGGATGTATCAAAGTCATTTCAATCTGAATTCTTATAACTTGGTATCTAAACTGTCCAAGAGAACTTCAAACTGGTGACGGGAGAATTAAACCTGAAAATTTGAATTGGAGTTTATAGGTTGGAGTTACAACTAAGCTGGCTTAAATTTTCATAACCAAAATGAGGGGGAAATTGCAAGGTCCATCCAATAGAAAAAGCAGAATTTGACAGGGTTAAAAGCAGTACCAGGAAAGAATTTTTTTTTAACGGCACCATCTTACATTTTACTCATCTTTGTTAGTAGTCTTATTTCTTTCTGAAGGAGAAGGTATATAAACAAATAACTTGGGAAGACTGAAAAACAGTATCTAGTATAGCACTTACCACAAAGTAGGCCTTCAGTTTAAGTCTGTTGGGTGGTCAGTAAAATCCCCCCTTTTCCCTTTAGGAAATTTCTATAAAGGATAAGTAGAATATGGGTCTTTATGGACTGCTCACACAGAAACCCAAACCACCACAGATACAGAAAATGTGGCCACCAGCAGAAAGTGATAGCATGTCTTTAGAGCAGCTCTAATTCGTCCACTCCTACTTTTGCAGTCTGCTGCCCTGGCTGTGTAGACGTTTTCTTGTACAATTTCATTTTGAAGGACAACTGAGCATGTGATTTTTTTCACAGCTGATGCTCCTTTCAGGTTTAATTCAATTTCTTGCTTCTTCATGCTTCTCAGCGAATATCTCTGGTCTTGATGTCTAGATTCCTCTTTTCTCAAAATTATTTGTCATTCCCAAATCCATTCTTCTGGATATTTCTTTCATACTGATTCAATTAGCCTCTTCACAACAGGGTAACGTGATACATCTTTCAAGACACATGTTAGTTTAGACCAGAACTCAGGAGACCAAATTTGGTTCCAATTCTTCCAGGAGCGTGAGCATGACCACTTCTGGGGCCCTTAGTCTTTGCATTGTCCCCTACACCAAACCTTTCCTGACCCCTGGATAGAGGAATTACTCCCCTTACCTCTATCACTCTGCCTTTACACCTACTCATTTATGTTTCTATTCCCTCTACCAAAGCGTGAACTTCTTCTAAGTCCCCAGTGTGTGCTATATATATAGTAGGAGTTTAACGAATATGTTGAAAAAATGAATGGATAAACAGTACAGGATGCATGCATGACTATTTGACCTAGTCCTTATGCTGCTGGTTCCTACTGTTGCAGCACCAGCACTGTGGTGGTTAGAGTAGAGGGGACTCTGCTCTCCAGGGTCTACAACTTAGCATCATCACTGGATGAACTTGGCCTCTAGCTCCAACTCTTCCCACAACAAGCTTTTTATTCCATCCTTTTCCCCACTTTGCACTGAAACAGTTAGGACTCACCTGATACAAAGAGACAGCACTAACAGAAGAAGGATGATCCAAATCAGACCTCTGTTCTCTGACAAGATAAAACACTGTTGCTCTCTTAGAGATCAGTGAACAAAAACAGGCCTCAGGAGTGGACTTGTATTTGGTCCTAGAGATCTTTTAATTCAAATAGTAAGTAATTCCTCTTCTCAAATACATGGGGTCTAACACAGAAGATTAGGTCAGGCTGATGGTCCAGCACCCAGGACAGGGCCAAAAGTGAAAAAATTGTCTACAGTAAAAGAGGTGTAGAAGTGGCACAAACAGAATTTGTAGACTAAAAAAATGGAGGTATAGCCTCTTTCTGAGAGAGATTTTACTTCTTTGTACTCCCTGATAGTCAGAATACAGAACTTTGAAACACGATAGGCGCTTAATAAATTCCTATTGAGAGGAGGGAGAATGCAATCATTGAGAATATTTTCCATAGCAAGTAGCTGAAAATCCACATTAAGTTGGCTTAGATATTAAGGTGATTTATTGAACCATATAAAGAAAATTGGACAGCTACATGTAAAAAAATGAAATTAGAACACTCCTTAACACCATACACAAAAATAAACTCAAAATGGATCAAAGACCTCAATGTAAGGCCAGACAGTATAAAACTCTTAGAGGAAAACATAGGCAGAACACACTTTGACAGAAACCACAGCAGTATCTTTTTGGATCCACCTCCTAGAGTAATAAAAATAAAAACAAAAATAAACAAATGGGACCTAATGAAACTTAAAAGCTTTTGCACAGCAAAGGAGACCATAAACAAAATGAAAAGACAACCCTCAGAATGGGAGAAAATATTTGCAAATGAAGCAACCAACAAGGGATTAATCTCCAAAACATGTAAACACCTTATGCAGCTCAATATCAAAAAAACAACCAACCCAATAAAAAAAATGGGTGGAAGATCTAAATAGACAATTCTCCAAAGAAGACATGCAGATGGCTAAAAAGCACATGAAAAGATGCTCAACATCACTAATTATTAGAGAAATGCAAATCAAAACTACAATGAGGGCTTCCCTGGTGGTGCAGTGGTTGAGAGTCCACCTGCCGGTGCAGGGGACACGGGTTCGTGCCCCAGTCCGGGAAGATCCCACATGCATCAGAGTGGCTGGGCCCGTGAGCCATGGCCACTGAGCCTGCGCGTCCGGAGCCTGTGCTCCACAACGGGAGAGGCCACAACAGTGAGAGGCCCGCGTACCACAAAAAAAAAAAAAACTACAATGAGGTATCACCTCACACCGGTCAGAATGGCCATCATTAAAAAATCTACAAACAACAAATGCTGGAGAGGGTGTGGAGAAAAGGGAACTCTCCTACACTGTTGGTGGCCATGTAAGTTGGTACAGTCACTACGGAGAACAGTATGGAGATTCCTTAAAAATCTAAAAATAGAGCTACCATATGATCCAGCAATCCCACTCCTGGGCATATATCGAGAGAAAACCATAATTTGAAAAGATACATGAACCCCAATGTTCATTGCAGCACTATTTACAATAGCCAGGACATGGAAGCAACCTAGATGTCCATCAACAGAGGAATGGATAAAGAAAATGTGTTACATATATACAATGGAAAGTTACCCAGCCAGAAAAAAGAACAAAATAATGCCATCTGCAACAATATGGATGGACCTAAAGACTGTCATACTGAGTGAAGTAAGTCAGCCAGAGAAAGACAAATATCAAATGATATCGCTTATATGTGGAATCTAAAAAAAGGGTACAAATGAACTTACCTATAAAACAGAAACAGAGTTGCAGATATAGAAAATAAACTTATGGTTACCAGGGAGTAAGGGGTGGGGGAAGGGTAAATTGGAAGATTGGGTTTGACATATACACACTACTATATATAAAATAGATAACTAATAAGGACCTACTGTATAGCGTAGGGAACTCTACTCAAAACTCTGTAATGGCCTATATGGGAAAAGAATCTAAAAAAGAATGGATATATGTATATGTATAAGTGATTCACTGTGCTGTACACCTGAAACTAACACAACACTGTAAATCACCTGTACTCTAATAAAAACTTTTTTAAAAACCCAGAAGCTATAAACTGCAGAGGGTTGGTCAGTTCTGCCTCCACGTCTCTGGGATTCTTTGGCTCTGTTCTCTTCTATAGTCTTATCTTGGAGTTGGCTTTCCCGTTGGTAGCAAAATGGCCTCCTCAGTGTCAGACATTGTATTTGCATAACCTCACCATCCAGGTGAAAATAAAAGGCCACTTAAGCTTGGAGGATTATCCCCTATTTTTGAACCAATGGCTGGGAAAAGGGCAGTGAGATTATACTGAGTGGCCCAAGCCAAGCAAGATTCATATCTGGATCAACAGGTGGCATCAACCCCAAGATAAGAGCCATTAGGGAAATACCTAGAAGTTGAAAATAGAAAAGGGGTACTGAGGAGGCATCCAGAGAATTCTACAAAAAGCAGGAAGTAGTAAGGGAAGGAAGAGAGGAAGGGGAAGGAAAGAGAGAGTCATGGAGAGGGAAAGGGAAGAAAAGAGGGAAGGAGGGAAGGAAAATTTTTTTAAAACCCTGCTCTTAATACCAGCATACAAGTCTATATTGAGGATGGGGAAGGAATGCAAAGAATGAAGCACTAATACAACTATCCTGGGTTAGACTCTGATGTTCTATATCATTGTACTCCTCCAGCTTACTCTATATTCAATTAAAATAAAACTAGCTTGAGATCTCCACAAGCAACCTGATTGCTGTTGACCTACATAGAGATGTAAGAGACAGATCTTTCCCCCAGTCTAGGTCTCTATCCCTATGTCCTGATCACACACCAATATGACTCCAGTGAAATGAAAGACAAGAGGAGAGGGAAGCATGGTGTTGGAATGGAATGACTACTGAAAAATATCAAAGGCATGTCTAAAGATTCAAGTTCAAATCTGCTCTTCCACGTACTATATAAATTTAATCAAGTTACATAATTCCTCTGCATTTTAGGATCCTTATCAACAAAATGGAGATAATATCCACCTCACAGTGTTATGGTGAGGATTATATAAAATCACCTACGTATAAAGCTACTACAGTAGGTATTTAATAAGCGTTAGTTTGACTGCCCTTAAGAATTTCTTCTGAGAATGGATATATTTTTTTTTACCAGCTTTAAGATATTCAGCCCGAATTCTTAGTTTCAAATATAATGTTGTCTGATCAGATCCTAAAGTCTCTTGATCCTTTATTTGGAACTTTCACAGTAGCAGAAAAATGTCTACTAATTCTCAGGACAAACTGTCAGATATGTTCTCCTCTGTACCTTAGTTTCTTGCAACAGATATTTATTCAATATTTCTAAATAGCTATTTCCTGGAAAGAACCAGATGGAAGAGAAAGGAGGGAGGAAGAGTGTGGGAGTTGAATTATTTATAATTCAGTAGGTTCATTATCACTGTTAAACGTGAATATCATTTAACTCTTGTATATGAATCTCTGTTGTGAAATATACAAAAAACAGTCCTGCCCTTGCTTTTGTCTCTCTCCCAAAATTTAAGGTTTTCATTGTTTAAATGCGAACAAAATGCCCCAACCTGAATGAAGAATGAAGCTGCCAGGCCTAGGAGTCACTGTCTCAACACTTGCTCCGAGAATATTCTACAGCTACTATATTCTATGGCTCCTTTAAGGAAGAGCAGCAGTTACCAATTTGAAATTCTTTCGATTCTGTGAACACAGTCTTAATTTTGCTACATATTACTGCCTGGTATCCTAACTGCATAATATAAATATGTAGTTAATATTTAACTATTTAGCAGCTCTTCATACACCTGAACAAAAATACAGCTACTGATTTTAACTCTTTATTCCTTCTCAGGTCTTTGATTTTTGTGATTTCACTTATCAAGGCTGAATTCAGTTATTTTAAAAATGCGACATCAGTAATTACACAATTAACTATACACACACCTTCCTAAATTTCCAACACATATGCTATTTGTTTAATTCATTACTCATTAATTCATTTACAAGAATATGATAGAGGACTTCGCTGGTGGCACAGTGGTTAAGAATCCACCTGCCAATGCAGGGGACACGGGTTCGAGCCCTGGTCCGGGAAGATCTCACATGCCACAGAGCAACTAAGCCTGTGCACCACAGCTACTAAGCCTGCACTCTAGAGCCCGCGAGCCACAACTACTGAAGCCTGTGTGCCTAGAGTCCGTGCTCCACAACGAGAGAAGCCATTGCAATGAGAAGCCCGTGCACCGCAAAGAAGAGTAACCCCGCTCACCGCAACTGGAGAAAGTCGGCGCGCAGCAACGGAGACCCAACACAGCCAAAAATAAGTAAATAATAAATAAATAAATTTATAAGAAAAAAAAGAATGTGATAGAATGTAATGACTAAAGATGCATCTTGATCTAAATTCAAGGAGAAGAAAATGCAGTAGTCAGCAAAAAAACTCAATGTTCAGTTGTAATTTACTGAGGAAAAGAAAAACTGTAACTTGTCCATCTAACGTAGTGTTAATGAGTAGGATAATATAGAGCTTAAGTTTTAAATTATTTATAAGCTTGTTAACTGAATGAAGGTTATTCCAAGAAAAATACTACTCAAAAGAGAAAAACTGATTTTAAAGCAACAGCAAAAAAAAGGTTTTCTTCTAATTCTTAGCAAAGTAATGTAAATCAAAAATACTTGGGCTTCCCTGGTGGCGCAGTGGTTGAGAGTCCGCCTGCCGATGCAGGGGACACAGGTTCGTGCCCCGGTCCGGGAAGATCCCACATGCCACGGAGCGGCTGGGCCCGTGAGCCATGGCCGCTGAGCCTGAGCCTCTGGAGCTTGTGCTCCGCAACGGGAGAGGCCACAACAGTAAGGGGCCCGCATACCGAAAAAAAAAAAAAAAAAAACACAAACAAAAACTTAAAATGTTTTCCTTGGATCACCTCATTGAGAAGGTAAAGGAGAAAAAAAATCTGTTGTCAAATAAATATGCAAAATGCTACAATTTCTCATCTTTGGGATTCAAGATGACTTAGCAAATTAAGGCTATGAGAAATCCTGCACTTAAAACAAATAAATAAAACTGACTGATATTGTTTTGATTTCCTATACTTGAATACTTTTTCTGATAACAGTAACATTCAACATTTAGGAAACACTTCTTTAAGAACATTACTCTCGGGCTTCCCTGGTGGCGCAGTGGTTGAGAGTCCACCTGCCGATGCAGGGGACGCGGGTTCGTGCCCTGGTCCGGGAAGATCCCACATGCTGCGGAGCGGCTGGGCCCATGAGCCATGGCCGCTGGGCCTGCGCGTCTGGAGCCTGTGCTCCGCAATGGGAGAGGCCACAACAGTGAGAGTCCCGCGTATCGCAAAGAAAAAAAAAAAAGAACATTAATCTCTTGCATAAGAAGTCCTTGGATTTTAGCAAGAAAATGACATGTCTTATAAGGACATGAGAAAAAAAGAACATCATTTTGACCTCAAACAAATAAAAATAAATATTTGTAAAACTTACCCGTAAAGAAAGTTTCTATAATCTTCCAGTGGTACTTGTTTATGATATCAACCATATCACTACCATTACCTCTACAACACTACCTTGCACTAAGCAAACTATCAGTAAATACTTATTTAGAAGAAAATACTTCTGAAACCCAATCTTTATATCTCACAGAGAAATACTAATTTTTCCAGCTTTTTCCAATTCAGGTCAGTGGATATATTGAAAAAAAGTATCTGGAATGAATCAAAATCAATTAAAAGTTTGGAAAAAGTGTAGTAAATGTTGAGAGATATGTTATTTATCTTGGTGACAACTTAATAGTATTTTTCAATACATGAGAAGTGACTATGTGATAAATATTATAACCAAAGATTAACTAAAACCTTTTCAAATCTCTAGTAAACTTGATTGCTCTCCTTTGCAAATTTGTTCTGTCCTATTCACCTAAGACTACCTACCTATATCACAGTTATTGCAACTGAATACAATGATACCCTCTAGTTCCACAAACACTTTATTCACGCTGCTCTAGGTGGGGCGCTAAGGTAGGAAGTTGAAAGCACAGTAATCTCTGATAAAGGAAAGACAACGTGCCAGAGTAGCTGAAAGAGCAGACTGTGGAATCAGACGGCCTGAATTTGAATTCTGGCTTTGATGCTTCCTAGATTCATGATCTTGCACCATTTACTTAACTCTTCTCACATTAAGTTTCCACATCTGTAGACAGAACTACCAATAAAAGCTGCTTCACCCAGGGTTTATGTGAAAGATAGATGAGAGTATACACATACTTAGCACTGTGCTATGCACTTTACATGCCCAACAAATATTTGCAATGTTCATTAGGTGTTGAATGACTAGAAACAATAGCACATGATAGTACTAGAGTAGAGGGGCCAACAAATGTCTGTGTGAGCTTGGATGAAGGACCAATTTATTCTGCCTGGAGGGAACACGCTCAGGGAAGTTTTCGCAGAGTTTTTGCTAGGCCTTGGAGTAAGAGTCAACAGAGAGAGGTGGGTGGTAGGACATTGCAGATCCCGATAATGGCATGAACAAAATCAGATGATGTAAAACGGCACGACACAGTCAAGAAACAAGTCAGGCAGTGCATTAATTCTAAACCTGGGTGGCTTAGAACGACAGAAATGTATTGTCATCTAGTTCTGGAGGCTGGAGGTCCAAGATCAGGGTGCCAGCATGGTTGGTTTCTATTCTGAGGTCTCTTCTCTTGGCATATAGGCCACCACCATCTTGCTCACATGACATTTTATTTATTTTAATATTTATTTATTTGGCTGTGTCGGGTCTTTGCTGTGGCACGTTTGATCTTCTTTGTGGCATGCGGGATCTTCACTGTGGCATGCGGGATCTTCGTTGTGGCATGTGGGATCTTTCGTTGCAGTGCTCGTTGCAGTGCTTGTTGTGGTATGTAGGCCTCTCTCTAGTTGTGGCGTGCGAGTTTTCTCTTCTCTAGTTGTGGCGCGGGCTCCAGAGCACTTGGACTCCATAGTTTGCGGCACACAGGCTCTCACGTTGAGGCACGCGAGTTCAGTAGTTGTGGCGCATGGGCTTAGGTGCCCTGCAGCATGTGGGATCTTAGTTCCCCGAGCAGGGATCGAATCTGCGTCCCCTGCATTGGAAGGTGGATTCTTTACCACTAGACCACCAAGGAAGCCCCTCACATGACCTTTTCTTTGTGGGAGCCTAAGCTCTAGCACAGAAGGGAGGGGGAGAGGGGAGGGGAAAAGACAGAGAGAGAGAGAGAGAGAGAGAGAGAGAGAGAGAGAGAGAGAGAGAGAGAGAGAGAGAGCGCTCTGGTGTCTCTTCTTAAAAGAGCATTAATCCCATGGTAGAACCTTACTCTCATGACCTTACCTAACCCTAATTACCTCCTAAAGGCCTTGACTCCAAACACCAGCACACTGGGTGTTAGGGCTTCAACATATGAATTGGGGGCGGGGGGACACAGACATTCAGTCCATAACACCTTGTACATAATAATTCATAGAGGACTCAAAAAATTTAACAAGATGAAAAGATGCAAGAATCTATTCTTAGCATCGGGATTTAGGTTGCCAGATTAAATACAGGACACCCCATTAAATATGAATTTCAGATAAACAACAAATATATTTTAGTATAAGAATGCCTAATAGCTAGTTATTTGTTATTTACCTGAAACTCAAATTTAACCAGGAATCCTGTATATTTATTTTCTGAATATGATAACCCATAGGAACATTTTGGAAAAAAAAAAAGAAGCATATATTGCCTAACATAATAAGACCAATATACATTTGGGACATGCAACATTTGGGACACACTGATACTAAAAAAAAAAGTATTCATTGTTTATCTGAAATTGCAATGTAAGTGGCCCTGTATTTTTATTTACTAAATCTGGCAACTCTAATTGGGATGATTTGCTGATCTGCAGGGTTGGAAGTAACAAAAAGTAATAAAGAAAAATTCCAAAGGATATAAGCAAAAAAAGAGCATTTACTCTCCCAAGCAAATAAAAATGACAAGTTCTCTGTTGGAGCCCCTGTCGGAAGGAATTTTATCTTACCCTCTTTCCCTAATACCTATAAAAGCATTGGAAATTCATCATCAAATAAGCATTTATTGGAGTTCCAAAATACTCTGAATTTTGAGACGTTCCAACAGATGTGAAGAGATTCACATGAATACCCCAACTCCAACTTCCCAGATTCTAGAAGGTGCCAGATTTGCAATCCGAATTTGATCCAGAGGGTCCTGGAGTTTAGGTACTAACAATGGAAGATTCAAAGGTCGTACCATATTGAAGGCCAGGCAGTGCTGCTGGCACGCGGTCTGCTGTGGAGGACACGGTCAGCCTTTGACTCCCTAACTCTCCACCCACAGAGCCAGATGCCCCATTTTTTTTTCTCACCTTTGCCCTGGCCCTGGTCTCCTGCCATTTGCAGTGATGTGTTTCTTCCTTTTGCTGCCTCTCTTGTACAAAGGAAAGAAACTCTTTATGGGAAGCAGCACCAAGAGATTCCTGCAACTGCAGCAGAGCAGCTGGAGGGCCTGCTCTGCCGGGGGGTCGGGTCTGCCAGAATCTGACATCCACACAATTGCTTTTACTAACTTGCCCAGGCTCAGTCTCCTCCTCTCCCCACGCTGCCACATTTTCACTTGACACATTTTCTACTTACTTTTAAGCCTCTGAGATCCAGTCAGATCCTAATCCTAGAGCTTAATGCATTTGATGAAATGTTTATTTTGGACAAGATTCTGGTTGGAACCTTGAAAAAGCCAAGAGAAGCTCTTTCTTGTCCATTATCTACTTAAGTGATTCTGCTTTGCATGGAGGTTGCCAACGTTAAGATAAGCACGGATGAGGCTTTTATGACTTTACTGGGAGCACTCAGGCCCATGAAAATCTCATAGGTGACCTGGATTTCCTCTCTACCTACATGTTTAAACAGATGATGGTGAGGAGGGGCCGACAGAGAGTAGCTCTAATGAGTATCAGTGCCCAGTCCATCATTTGGTTTCTTGCATATTAAATTTTCTCACTTCCCTATTCTAATATCTTTTAGTCCAGCACTTTCTAAACGTCTGCTACACAGCAAGTTTTCAATATCCATTTCCTCCACTGTGAGCAGGTACTGATTGAGATATATCCAGCTTTCAAGTGGGTGTAAGCCCCAAAATACCCGAAAATGGGGAGTCCTCAAAGAGGGGCTGATAGTAGCTCTTTTTGTCTACATTTCCAATAAGTCCTAGGGATTTTTTTTTATTATAATGATATGACCAAAGAAAAATTAGATCATTGCCTCATCAAGCACATGATATCACTGTCCAGTGAAGAGGATGACCTTCATACAATGATGACAGCCCAGTGGTCAGTACAGTCCTAGCGTTAGGTAGCTAGTTAGACATAAGTGCGTCCTGCCCCATCCTGGACGGGGTCATCTTCCCCTCCCCCAACTGAACTCTGGTCATCAGAACATGCCCAGAGATCCTCCCTCTTCCAATCAAGGACCACCACTAAGTTTCCAGGATCAGAATCAGGGCCTTCGTGCAGGCCCACCAAGACCTAAAAGGTGACTAAACATAACCTGGGATTCAGTATGCCGTATCTGTAATAAGTTAACATTGCAGTTTTTGCCCCACACCCACCATGGGTTTCATTTGGGTGCTTATGGGTAAGTGCCTGTGCAGTAGAAGAAAAGTTATATAACCTAAAGCTGTCGATCAACTTGTCAGTCAAATGACACAGGACACACGGAGGGACCACCACTCTAAAAAACCCAAAACTACCCCATGGTAGGGCTGCTTCTGGTTTCCAGACAGACTGCTCTCATCCTTTCTCGGATGCTTAATAAAACACTTGCTGCTTAAACCTGCTCTATGTTTCTAGACTGAATTCTTTCCCTTGAGAGGGCAAGAACCATGGAAATCACTGTTCCATAGGTGACTCTAGAATATATAAGAATAATGTCAGGATCCTCTCTAACTCTACTGAAGTAAAGACTTTAAAACAGAATTATGAAAATATAAGTAAAATTCTTCTAATAGGTGGGTGTTTTTAAAAAGGTAACAGACTAAATCACTATGGGGACATTACGGATTTCCTTCCTTGAATTTGTATCTTTTTAAATGGGCTGTTTCTCTAAATAGAAATCTTTAGGAAGAGTCCTCTTTAAAACCAAAAAAATAATCTACTGTACTGACCCTTTGAGGACTAGTCCCAGAATCCTATGAAACTTTTCTATTATATTCAGCTCTTTCAAGCTAGCTCCTTATCACTGAGCTTTTTTTTTTTTTTAATCTCGTCAGAATGTTCCCAAATTGCCTCTGTTGGTAAATTATTCATATAAGGCAAAAGCTTTTAAATAGATTTGACAAGACAACTTCTTTAGCAAAGTCATTAAGATAAGAGACCTCAGCAGGGTTGGACGTTATTCAGATTAGACACAAAGCCTGCTGTGTGAACCAAGGCTTTTCTCTTCTCCTCTCCCTTTCTACCTCACTTTTTTTTTTTTTTTTTGTATCTTTAACTAAATGTCACTCAGCATAACAAATCACCACTTTGCCACAAGTAATGTAGGACTCCGGCAGTGTGCAAAACCATTTCACTTGCAGTATTATAAAACATTGAACATGTAAATGTAGCCTGAGGAAAAATATTCATTCAAAGTTCAAAGGTGATTGTAGAGATGAAGACTATTAGAGACAACCTCTTTCCAGAGAGTCTGATGACAGCAGTAATGGGAGAACTGGGTTAAGAATGGGTGTGGTACGTGTGTTTGCTCAAGATAAAGACATGAATGACATGGTCTAAAAGCACATATGCGCTTATTTAGACAATATTTAGTGGCTGCAGAATTTTCATGCTAACAAAAGACATATGTTCAAACTTCAGTGTTACCAGTTGATGACCTCAAACTCTGCTGTCAACCTGAATTCAAAAGAATCAACAGAGTTTATCCTGTGGGGATTTTAGGCAATAAAGTTTAAGGGGGAATCTGAGTAGGGAGAAAACTGTAGCAGCCAAGTTACGATATTATTTAGGAAGCAGAATCCAAAAGGGAACTGAGAACTTCAAAGTTTCTGCCCAGCTGTTCAGAACTTCCTCTCCATATATAATTAATTCATTCAACTCCACACATCATTACAGGCAATTTGCATGAAACCTAGTGTTAATGATTAAACAATGCTGACTGGACAACTTCACAGTCTCAATTCTGCTTATTAAACTAGAAAAATAACCTAGGTTTGAGAAAAGATTTTATTTGTTCATAACTCATCCATTATACTGTTACAGTCGTTTCAGTATTCCAACTTGTTGAAAACTGTCTTAGTTCCCTTATGAAAAGATGATTCAGTAAATTGAAAGCTAAATCAATTCTTCCTGGATCATGTGATTCTCTTGTCCCAGTATGACCACTTTCTGAGCGGAACCTGAACTGAGGATGAGCGTTACAGATCCAGGCAGGAGGCAAAACACAATGAGAAGGATGGAACAAAGGGCCAACCAATGCAAACAGTCAAGTTTTCCCTGGGAGACCACTCACTGCTCTTTTTGGTTTCCGTATCACCATCATCTACAATGAGAGTAGACATCACAATACTTGAATGATGGCACGACCTGGTTTTCATTCATGACATTTGACACCTTGAAAGAATTTTAAATGTTCTTTATCCAAATATCATATAAAGTCAGTCCATAGGCTAAACATAACCTCAGATATGTTTTCTTGACTTCATACAATCATTTTTTTAGTATATATTAATTGTAAACTTTAAAAATGATGACATTTGGGCTTCCCTGGTGGCGCAGTGGTTAAGAGTCCGCCTGCCGATGCAGGGCACATGGGTTCGTGCCCTGGTCCGGGAAGATCCCACATGCCGCAGAGCGGCTGGGCCCGTGAGCCATGGCCGCTGAGCCTGCGCGTCCGGAGCCTCTGCTCCGCAACGGGCGAGACCACAACAGTGAGAGGCCCGCGTACCGCAAAAAAAAAAAAAAAAAAAAAAAAAAAAAAAAAGATGAGATTCCATATATAAACATCTATGTCTGGCTCCTTTTGAATACTCAGAGGAAGGAGTAACATTTGAAGCAGAGTCATTGTATCCCCTTTAGATCTAGTACATCAGTTTGCTAAAGTTTCAATCCAGCCTGCAAGCTTCTGTTACATACTTAGCCAACCTGAATTCTGTGGAGATATTTGACTTTCTGACTCTCTGTTGCTCAGCCCACTAATTTTTCAGACAAGAGATCCAAGGCTCAGAGAAGGTGACTTGTCCAAAATCAAGAGCTAATAATCGGGCTTCCCTGGTGGCGCAGTGGTTGAGAGTCCGCCCGCCGATGCACGGGACATGGGTTCGTGCCCCGATCGGGGAAGATCCCACGTGCCGTGGAGCGGCTAGGACCGTGAGCCATGGCCACTGAGCCTGCGTGTCCGGAGCCTGTGTTCCACAACAGGAGAGGCCTGCGTACTGCAAAAAAAGAGCTAATAATCAAGAGTTAGGCCTAGAACGTAGTTCTTTCCATTGTAACCCTCTACTTCTCCTTTTCGATATCCTACCTGATCATGATTCTGGAATACTGATTATGACAGCATATTTTAATTACAATAACCATAACTATAAAAAAACACCTTTTTCAATGAATGAATTCAAGGGGTTATAATAAGATATAAAATGTAAGAAAGAAACTAAACCTCAAGATTGATGATCACATCAACTGATGATTTTCAGGGTGTCCACAGTATTTTTAGGCAATAACATATATATGTGTGTGTGTGTGTGTGTGTGTGTGTGTGTGAGTGTATATATGTATGTATGTATGTGTGTGTGTGTGTGTGTGTGTATTTGGCTGCGCTGCGGGGCATGTGGGATCTTTGTTCCCCAACCAGGGATCAAACCCACACCCCCTGCAGTGGAAACGCGGAGTCTTAACCACTGGACCGCCAGGGAAGTCCCTAAGCAATGCAATATATTAATTAAAGCCATACTTGGGGGCAACTAAATGACAGGTAGGAAAATATAGCAGCCAAATTATGATATTACCTAGTAAGCAGGACTCAAAAGAAAATCAAGAACTTCAATGTTTCTAGCCAGCCGTGTAGAGCTTCCTCCCTATGTATAATTATCGGTGTGTTGATTAGAATTTGAAAAATATGGAAACTAATGTTTGGTTTGAATTCAGTTTAGTTTTGGTCAGTAGGATAGATTATGCCTTTGTCACGCTTTTGGACTGCTTCCTGCTAATATCAGGTATTATTAAACTGATGACCGTGAAAATCCTTGATTCTTTGATATTTGGAATTTGATTAAACTTTTATTAAGAACACTGTAGATGTTAGATGTAGATTACTATTTACAGTGGACTGTTAAAGAGATTCTTCCTAAAGCTGTCAGTCCCTGGTTCAACACCCCCAGTTGCACCTGTACACCTCTACCCTTTCAGTCTGATGTAACCATGGATGGAAACTTGGAGTCCCACCAGGTCTTTAAGTCCAAGCAAATCAACAATCATTGAATTTGTCTAACTTTGAGAAGCCCCATTCTGCCTTTAGTCCCACACTGGGGTTGCCATTTGCACTGGGTGACCAAGAGACAGTACCAACACTCTTGAGGCTCTCAGAATTCAAAATCAACAGTCCACATTACATGGGTGTCTCTGGCTCTCTTATGTGACCCAGTCCCAGTCTGTCAAGCACTAACAGTCCAAACACTAAGACGTTGCCCTAAAATTCATGCTTTACTGCTTGCCTTCTCTTGCCAAGTCTGAGATCACACGGCCTCCTCTCTGTGCTTTCCGTAGGGAATAGTCGAATGCAGGGGGATGATGGGACTACAGGGGACCCAGATTCAGAGGGAATTGAGAAGTTGGCATTTAGGCAGGCTCCACAATAGGAACTGGCCCTCGCCTGATTTCTACCTCCTTGCTCTATCTCAACCTCATGCACACAACTCCGTCTGGCTGGTAACTCAGAATCCACACTCCTGCTTTGAAAATCATGAAGTTGCTATGGCTCAGGATTCTGTGATTGCAAGCAATACCACAGTTTTCTTATTTATAAAATGAAGAGCCTGGACTGATGTCTAAGATCAAAAGATAAAAGTTCTAAGATCTTGTGAGTTATTAGCAAAATTCGACTGCTTCAGAAATAGAACACCTTGACATGGTAGAGAAGTGCTGCTGTGTAGGACGATATTCACTGGAAGGAAGGCTACAGTCTCTTCTGACAGTGAGTTTCAGAGATTATGGCATCTTTTCAGGTCAGCTCAACAAACATTTCTTTAGCCTTATTACATATTGGGAGCAGTGGGTTTGCAATCAAGTGTTTCACAAATATTTGAGGAGATAACATTTGAATTGATACATAAATAGTGCGACTAGGCAGAGAAAACAGCAAATGCAAAGACCCTAAGACCTAAGTTCGGCATGTTGGAAGAGTTTGAACAACATAAAGGAGGCCAATATTTGTAGGGGAGTTTAGTGGGAGATGAGGCACAGCAGGAGGCCGGGATCAGAGCATGCTGTCCGGGAAAAGGCTTCACATTTTCATTCTGAGAGCAACTTAGATATTATCCTTTGTGCTGCTGGAGAATAGGAGATGGAGCAGCCTCAAATTCAACAAGATTGATGGGGTGAGGCGACCTGAATGAACGGCAAAAGTTGATGGCTAAGCTGAATCTCAAAGGATTAACATGTTTCAGCAGGAGAATGGAGAGTAGGAGGAAAAGTTGAAAAAAAAAGGAAAATAGGAGAAAGAGAGAAGTCAATTGAGGTGGAGGCAACACCAAGAATAAAGATACAGGATTGTCCTGGTGTTTGGTGGAAGCCATAAGGGGACTAGAGTTGGTAGAGCATAAAATAGGAGATAGCACAGGCAGTATCTGAGACAGGGCAAGTGGGCAGGTGCTAGAAATGATCATATTACAACCATAGCCACTCAGATATAAAGCACATTTGCTTATACATGCTAAGATTCTATACTGTATTAAACTACACTTGTGGCCAGAGGGCTTACAATCTTAGGCAATTAGCTTCTCCTTTCAGCATCTAGCATAGGGCTATTAGGTATTCAATAAATACTTGTGGCTTGAGGACCCTTAAGTAAACCTCACTGATAGTTTCTACTCATTTCTGCCAAATGTGTCACCAGAGTTTTAACCAAGTTAGATAGATCAAGACAACTTGTAGGCATTGATAATTGCTGCTTAGAATTCATGGTGAAACAATGTTCAAAGGGCCCCATCACCTCCCTTATTTCTGGACTATAAAGTAAACAAGGCATCCAATTTGTTCAGATGACTTGTCTTGCCCGAGAAATGCTTTATTACTTTACCTGAAGTACAAAGCAACTTCCTTAGGGAAGATAACTTCACAGGAAATAATAATAACTTACACAGAAAAGCTTTACAGTTTTCAAAATGCTTTTACATATATAATGTTTTATCCTCGTAGAAACTCTTTGAGTTAGGCAAGATATTATCATTTTCATTTTCCTTTTATGAAAACTGAGGGTCAGAGAGGTCACACAACATCTAATCCTGGATTAGACGTGAGGTCTTTGACTCATATTTTTGTCACCATGGACTTTCCATGGAAAATAATTTTAAGACAGACAAATGCATAATAATTTTATTATTTTGGTAGAAAAAGGGCATGAATTTGCTATAAGCTAATCTTTCATATAAAAGATATTCATCTGTTCTTCCATTTCTTTACTGAACAGATATTCATCCAGTGCCTAGTACATGTCAGATATTTTTCTAGTCACTGGGGATATAACAAAACTCCCTGACCTTGCGCTGTTTATACTCTAGTGGGAGATGGACAGTCAACAAGTAAATCACATAGAATGTCAGGTGACAAGTGTTATGGAGGCTAATGAAGCAGGGAAGGGAGATGGAAACTGTAGGGTGAGTGGGTGTAGGTTAGATAGGATGATCAGGAAAGGCATGGCTGAGATGATGGACGGTCTTGGCACAAAGGTCTGTGGAAGGTAATGCAGAGCCTAGAAGAGCTGGGGGAAAAGACTCTAGGCAGATAAAATATCATTTGCCAGAGCAATGACATGGTAGGATGCCTTGCTTATTGGAGGAACAGGAAGGGGCTCCAGGTGGCTGGGGCAGAGGGCGAGACTGCAGGAGACGCAGGTAGAGTTAATGATGTGTGTGTTGGGAATGAGGACGCCATTGGAGGGTTTTGAGCACAAGACAGACAACATCTGTTTCACCTTTTAAAAGGATAATTCTGGCTGCTGTGGGAAGAGTAGATTATAGAGAGGAGGTGGTGGTAAATGACAGACGTAGCAAGGCTCACCTAGAGATGATCACAATAACCCAGATGAGGGATGCCATCGGTTGAGTCGCGGGTGGCAACAGTGGAGGAGGTGAGAAGCGGTTGGGTTGAGAATATATTTTGAGAGTAGGGCCATAAGGACTTGCTAAAGGATTAAATGTAGGTTGTGAGAGACGAATATTTTTGTTGAGTCCCTATCATGTACCAAGGACATGATTAAGAGATAGGGATGCAATGATGCTTCAGACAGACATGGCTCTTGCCTTTGTTGAGTAGCCACCTCCCAGTTAGACAAGCGGCCGCACTGATCAAAATAGCCTCATTTGCTTCAGTGTTTCCCGGAACCACAATTCCTACTGCTGACCCATCACCCCAGGCCTGAGCGAATCAACTATTTTTACTGAGCCTCAATTTCGTCACAGGGAATTGATAAAACAAACAACCAAACATAAATCTCTTTTAGCTTCCATACTTTAAGAGTTGGTGCACCTAAAATGAAAGAGGGAGGGTTCTCTTTTTTATTATCTTCTATGAAAAAGGACTACATTTTTCAGGGAACGTAGGATCTCTCCAAAAACTGGAAATGTTGGAATCAGGGAATATGAGGAACCTCCCCTGTATCTGTGTTCTTACCTTGAAAACATGTGATTGCCAATACATCTGTCACAGACTTTGAATTGCAGCCATTGACTCCAACAGAAAAAAATGAGACCCAAGAGAGTCCTCCCTTTGAGGAAATCCCCGGCTGCTTTCTTAGGATGCCAAGGAGGGCAGTGAAGCAGGAGGCTTGGCTCTGCTTTTCCCCCGCAGAGAGTTAGGGAGCCAGGTTTACAGCCCCATCTTGAACTTGGTCTCTCTGTGTCCTTGCTTGATCTCTCTAAGCCGTTGAAAGGCTTTGTCTTTTTATCTCATTTTCTCACTATTTACCATTGCTCCTTCGTTTCCTCAGAGCAGAAAGCTACATAGACTGTGGGTGATACACGAGGTGCATTCTAACCATCACATTCACTCTCGCCACTGTAGCTGAAGTCCAGCTGGGGAAACGGGCAGAGCAATCGCCCAGCTGGAGCCCAGGAAGACTCAGTAACTTCTTCCCACAGGTTGGAGCTCTGCCCAAGGAGATGCATGGGAATCAAATTCTTCCCTTGCCTCCTGCTTTGCTCCCCAATGTTCACTCCTCTCCACTGCCTCACCTCTCACAAAATGACCCTGCCTGTCACTCAGGCCCGCACCTTCCCATCCAGGTTAATGGATGATTCCACCTCTCTGCATCTCCAAGCTCAGCTAACCCTCACAGCGAGTGTAGCTTTTCTCTGATCATTCCTCTGTTCAACTGGCCTCATATACAGCACCTAGAAAAGAGGCAAAGCTTAAAAAAAAAAACACGTCATTAAATTTCTGTATATAGAATCCTGTGATGTCACCCATTTTGCTTTCATGAAGATTTTTTTCTAGGAGAAAAATTTGTTCCAGGGCAAAACCAATCATCGGCCCCACCGCAGGCTTGGTGCTATTGCAGCCTGGGGCCACTGTACCTCCAGAAACTGGTTTTCTTCACTCCATTCCCTTGGCCTTTGTCTTATCTGGTTTCCATCCTTATTTTCAGGTGTCCAGGGAGTATTTCTTCTTTCTCCCCTCTCCCCTCTAAATTTGTCATTGTTTTGAACTTCTCCCACCTGTGTCCCCTTCCTAGGTTCTGTGCTTAAGATGTGTGGACTGTTAGATGCAGATCCATGGTTAATTTCTTTTTCTTTTTTGGTGGGAATTTGTCTTTTTTATTTCTGTTGAAGTAGTTGATTTACAATGTTGTGTTAGTTTCTGGTGTACAGCAAGGTGATCCAGATTCCTTCTCATTATAGGTTATTACAAGATATTGAATATAGTTCTCAATACCATGGTTAACTTCTATACAATCCTGTGTTTATTCTGGTGTCTGGGAGGTTTTTTTGCTGCCTATGCTTATAAATGTTTGTTGTGTTTGGGAGGGGGGGTTATTATTTTTAAATCAAAAATCTTCTATAGCACTGTGTAGCCCTTGCCAGAGACAGTCACAGTCTGGCTGCCTCTCTAACCCAGAAAACACTACCCACCATTCCTGGAGCCTTGGCCAGCATCAGCATGAGGTACTGGTCTGGGGCCAGGGGACCTCTGCTACTGGCAGGGAGGTGGTGACAGGCTGAGGGGGGCTCAGAATCCTCTCATCACACTTTCTTGGGTAAGCTAGTCCAAATTCATGTCCCTGCTTCATACATTCCATTATAGTCAAAGCCAGCAAGGATCTCATAAAATGGAGATTTTGAAATACACTTAAAACTACAGGATTGGGCTTCCCTGGTGGTGCAGTGGTTGAGAGTCCGCCTGCCGATGCAGGGGACACGGGTTTGTGCCCTGGTCCGGGAAGATCCCACATGCCGCGGAGCGGCTGGGCCCGTGAGCCATGGCCGCTGAGCCTGCGCGTCCGGAGCCTGTGCTCCGCAACGGGAGAGGCCACAACAGTGAGAAGCCCGCGTACCGAAAAAAAAAAAAATTACAGGATTGTTTTCTCATGATCAGGTTTGTAAATTACGGAGGAGAGGAAAGGTGCTGGGAGCTTTTCCTACACGCAGAAATGTGTGGTCATGCCTTTGGAATTAGGAAATAAGGTGAACACTGGCAACCTGTTCGCCAGGTGGAGGCGAGGAAGAGAGAGAAGATTTCGGGGTTTCTTTGCCAAATAGTGGTTTTGACTTGCCAAGATCTTCCAGGAGTAACTCCTGCTTTCCCGAGAATGTCCAGGATCCACATGGCAGCAGCTAGATGTGAGAAACCCCTCCAACCCACCCACGGCCCCTCCCCCCGGCTGAGAACTGGAAGGGTGATCCACCTGGCGGCGGGAAGACAGAGGTCCTTCTCTCTGCTTGTAGCTTTATGAGTTGGCAGCTCTGGAAAAGCCTCCCTTTGATCTTGAGCTTTGAAGGGATCAAACAAGCTGCTTTAATGGGTGGGAATGCTGCTCTGAAAATCCTACCTTTTGTCATTAAAGCATTTCTCCTTCTCCTCCTGGGGCAGGTGCAACGGGAGGATGGAGTCTGCTTTCCAGGCCCTGTGCCAGATGTTCGTTCTTGCAACCAGTAGAACAAAGGAGTGAAAGTGAGATCAGGGCAGCAACTGACAAGGCCTTATCCACAAATGAGCTCTGCTGGGTTTGGGAGTTAGTTCTTGATGTGTTCCTTCCTGAAACCTGCTTTAAGTACGCTGCATTTTACAAAGGCCAGAAATCAGCTGCTTTGGTGTTAACCGTGCCGATCATGACTTCTTCGAAGCTTTTCGATTTTGTTTGCAAGAGGGCTCACCTTTAAGCAATGGGATTTGGGCTAACATCCTTTGATTTATGAGCTATATTTCCAACCCCGTTCAGCCTAGGATCCCAGACCCTTCCGAATGCCAAAACAGCCTTTAAATAACCACTTTTATTCCTTCGGCCTGTGTTGCTACTATGACAGCAGAAAGAGAGAAAGAAAAACTGGATCATGGTTGTTTTCCTGAGGACCTTCCAACATGCTTCTAAGAACATGCTGTTAAAATCTCACATCAGAGAGCTATTTAATACTTCCAAAGCTCACCTGAAATAAGCAAATCCTGCACATTTTCTAATTCCTGGATAAGTTTCACACTGTTTCTTTATAAATGTTTTCCAGAAATTGCCTTCAATACCTTTAGGGAAGAGATACTGGTGATTATGCCTCCAAATGATTCCATAACTGTTCAAGCTAGCAGTTGAGGTTTTCTTGGTGATGCTTATATTTCATTAAGCATCCCGTGGAACTAGATCTCCCGGGGTATATTGTGCAAATCCCCATTCCCAGGAGATGTTCCTTGAAGAGAGCGCCCCATAGCCAGAGGACTTAGGAAAAAATTTGAGAACCACAATTACCTCCTGATAATCTCACTGGGCATTACATTTAAAGTCTTTTAGAAGAAACTTGTTAAATATCATTTAACCTATATATCCCTAAATTATCTGACCAGGGGAAATGTTCTCCATATTATAATTAATATCCCATGGAACTAACTCTTGGGGAAACGCGCTATGAGATATTCTGCCTTAGAGCACGAACACCGGATATACCAGGAGCAATTTCTTAGCCGATTCCCAGGCCCTTCCCTGAGGATCTGATGGGACAGATCTGGAGTGAGGGCTGGGAACCTGAGTTTTAACACGGAATCCTGGTGATTCTTATCAATGAGGTAAGTTTGAGAAATTCCGGCTTTCTGTATACCCATCCTCTCTCTCTCTCTCTCTCTCTCTCACACACACACACACACACACACAAATATATGCTAATTATAAAAGAACACCTTAAACTACACAAACCCCTGAATGTAACAGAGCTGATTTCTTCTTGCAATAAGAAGGCAGAGGTAATATAGGCAGTAGCCCTCTAGCTTCAGTCAAAGTAGATAAATTAAGTCTATCTTTTTATTGTCTCTAAGAATAAGGAACAGCAGCCTGAGAGTGGGCGCTGGTGCAGGACAGTGGGTCAGCTCACAGACCAGGAATGTAGCCACGTGGACTTGGGATCCGTGCTCTCCTGCCCTTTGTTTTCCAAGTCTTAATTTCCTCATCTGTAAAATCAGGGATGAAAAACGTAATAGTTTTCTAACCCAAGCTATTAGAGAGGATTAAATTCGACAACATAGGTAAATTGTTAAGTATAACACCCAGCATGTTCTAAGTGCTTGATAAATATCAGCTTTTTTTTTTTTTTTTTTTGCCGTACGCGGGCCTGTCACTGTTGTGGCCTCTCCCGTTGCCGAGCACAGGCTCCGGATGCGCAGGCCCAGCGGCCATGGCTCACAGGCCCAGCCGCTCCGCGGCACGTGGGATCCTCCCGGTCTGGGGCACGAACCCGTGTCCCCTGCATCGGCAGGCGGACCCCCAACCACTGTGCCACCAGGGAAGCCCTCAGCTATTATTTTGAAGCAAAGATTTTCAGAGGCACAAAACTACCTGAAAAAAGCAAAAAGAGAGTGGAGAAAAGGCCTGTCCTTGGATATCTGGAAAATCACCCCTGCAGAAGACTCTTCTGAGTAAAACACAAAATAAGCCGTAGTAAGTGTGCTTTGTGCCTTATCTGTTCTGCTATCAGCTGCTCCCAGACTCCTGCAGCTGGAGTAGGTGAGCATTTCTGGAAACGTCCCCTGTTCCCTGTGCATTTAGACCTTCCAAGTTCCAGGCCACCAGCACCCAGGGCTAACCTCAGCTTCCTCCGCAAACAAACTCAAGGCAGCACAAAAAGCGTTACAGCCATGTTTCTAAACAAATAAGAACTGCCAAGGCTTGGTGCTGATATGAAATTATAATCAACGCATTCACAGATTGGTAGTATTTATCATGTTGTTAGCATTGTAAATTTGTACCATTGTAGATAGGAGTCACACAGCTTGGGGCCCTGTAACTTCACCTATTGTTTTCCCTGTGTTATGATAAATTTCCAGCAACACTTGATTAAAACTGCCAATTTGTTGGGAATAAAGAGAATCTCTCGACACCACCAGGACTAATGACGTCGTCCTTGCCAAAGGGGTAGTTGAATAATTGCACGCGATTATTGCTCAGGCCTGGCGCTTTTCACATCAGTAGCAAAGCAATGAAGATTGATTCCCTTTAATTAATCATTCAAAAATAGCCCCCTTGTATCATTCCCTAAATAGGAGGGAGCATGTTCCTACATTTTTCTTCCAAAAGGCGCCCGGATGCAATTGGTTCCCTGATGAGATATCAAAATATGTGTGCCTGTCTGAGATAGGAGGACCTTCTCTGTAATTGATTGTGGATCCTATTCTGATTCTTTATCCCTAGCCCTGAACTCTCTTTGTAATCTTAACAGCCTGGAGCGCATTTACATAGCTTTCATTAATTGTACTCTGGCTTCTCATTAGAAAGGGAGGCAACAACGCTTACCTGATCCAATCTAGGCTTCATTCTGCATTCCTACTAACCTGATAGATGGGGTTCAAGTATTCCCAGCATTTGCTTGGAGGACCAAAGGCTCCACAGGACAGTATACTATAAGAAGGCATTGATATACACTATTACTTATTATTTGCATTGTTTGTTTCTCTCTTTTTCCAACAGTATCCAAATTTGGCCTTGTTTATATTTTTTAAAACACCAGTGTCTACTTTCTCAACTCAACCCTTTAAATTTAAGATACCGTTAAGTCATCTTAAAACGTTTCTTGGGGCTTCCCTGGTGGCGCAGTGGTTGAGAGTCCACCTGCCGATGCAGGGGACACAGGTTCGTGCCCCAGTCCGGGAAGATCCCACATGCCGCGGAGCTGCTAGGCCCGTGAGCCATGGCCGCTGAGCCTGCGCGTCTGGAGCCTGTGCTCCGCAAGGGGAGAGGCCACAACAGTGAGAGGCCCGCGTACCGCAAAAAAAACCCCAAAAACGTTTCTTGTTTTTTTGTATACTCTTTCATTAACTTGACTGTTATCCGTCTTTGCTGTGGAAAAAGATTCTATCAGCAAAGTTGATGGATGGTCTTCTGCACAAGAATTCTACTTGATGCTTTGAAGTGATGCAAAAGGAGGGCGATGGCACTGTTTTTTCTAATTGGAAAGCAAAATTGTCAAGTAGGAAATGTCCAATTTGGGCACATCTCCGCTTCCCACAGCCTGCTCTTACCAACTGTTCCTCTCCCATTTGCAGAAAATATCATTTAATAAGTTTTTATATAATCTGATTTTTTTTTAGTTGTACATCCAAATTCTTCATTTCACACAACAACCAACCTTAGTCTCAATCTCAGAACAGTTTTAGTCAATATGATCTCTCCATCCTCTTAATAGATTTACAAGAGTGAACGTATAGTCTCATTTCAAATATGTATTACGATATATTATGATATGCTTATAATACCAATAGTCCTCTATTTTAACGTCTCACAAAATCCATACTCATAACCACCAGCCAATGGTGGGAGGGGTGGAGAAGATGTGACTCACAAGAGAGTGAGAATTTTCTCCCAAACCCTCCTCTACCTTCCTTAGCAATCATCTCTATCACATGGCTGGTGAGGCCCGTCCCCATCCCTGGACTAGTGCTTTCTCCTTATTGCTCAGGTGTATTCCAGGAAAAAAATGAAGATGGTCTTTAAAAGTGTAATGGCAAGAGAGACATAAAGAAGGGGCTGGATATGAGATTCACAGAAGGTCAAGTACCATATCAAACAAATAATTTAAAATTAAGCTAATATATTCCTGAAACTCATAGTATAAGTCCGCTAGGGCTACCATCACAGAGTACCAGAGTCTGGGTGGATGAAACAACAGAAATTTATTTTCCCACAGTTCTGGAAGCTAGAAGTTGGAGATCAAGGAGTGAGCAAGGTTGGTTTCTTCTGAGACCCTCTCTCTTCAGCTTGTCAATGGCTGTCTTCTTCCAGTAGTTCTTCCTCTATGTCTCTCTGTGTCCAGATTTCCTCTTCTTATGAAGATACCCGTCATACTGGATTAGGGCTCACCCATATGACCTCATTTTATCTTAATTCCTTCTTTCAAGGCCCCATCTCCAAATGTACTGACATTTTGAGGTATGGGCATTAGGACTTTAACATATGACTGTTGAAGAGACACAATTCAGCCCATAAAACTACCCCGTCCTCACTGGTTCTGCACCCAATGCACTGTGCTTAGCCAGTCACCTCCATAACCTGGCAGTGAGAATGTGCTTTCAAATGCACATGCTGGGTTAGAGCAGCTGGGTTAGAACGCCCCAGAGCAGTTCACGTGTTTCCATCAGGTCCTCTCAAATCAGAAAGGTACCAAACAAAGATGTAAACAAAAGCTTTTATACTCATGCATTTCTGAAATAGTAGCTTTTGTTTCTGGAAGAGAGGTTCAGGTCAGGGAGATCTGATGCAGACAGATTGGATCTAATAATATCAACAGCATCCCTGCAGCCTGAGAAGTACTCCTGGTTGCCCATATAGACAGGTCAGAGCAAACTGAGCCGGCTGAATACCTCCTCCCTTTTGTTTCAGCTGTGTTTTTATAGATTCAAAGAAAACCATTTTTACATATGCAAGCATTTTTATACTAAAGAAATGCAAAAGTCTCTCTCTCTCTCTCTCTCATACACACACACACACACACACACACACACACACACACACACACACCCCATACACAATTTCAGGAAGTAGCCCCTTGCCTCTAACTAAACATACCAGCAGGTGCCTGACTGCATTACCATGTTTTTAAGTCCTGAGGTAGCAACAACCAATAAGCAATATTCTAGGTGTAATCTCAAATTCTGTGCTGTTTTCCAAAAGAGCATTAGCCTTTAAGGTTCTCGTTAGGCGGCGTAAACTTTCTTTTGATTTGTCAGTCACTACCACCCCTAGGTCTCGTCTCCTTCTGCCTTTCTGCTTCCGATGATTCTCCCACCTGCAAGTCCTGGACAACGCTATGTCTATGTCATGCTATAACGAAAAATAAAGTACTTTCCAGCTTCCCAGATTGTCTCTTCTGGGAGCCTATTTATCAGAAGGCACAATACAAAAGAGAGGAAGTGCTGTAGGTAGATATTATAAATTCCACTGGGGTTTCAGAAGTTGAACCATCTATTCTAGCAAGAGATGTTTTCTATATATCTGCTGATTGCACATTCATTCTTTAATCTTTATACATGAAAAGCTACAAGCAGAAAGCCATGGACTAAAATTTGCACTGTAAATTGTTGAACATTTGCAACAGATATAGAAAATCACAGTGTGAGAGCTGTTAAAGCTGGGAAAAAATAAATTGGAGTCACCACAGGAAATGAAGGTTTTACATAAGAACAAGGAGCCAGCCAGAGTTTTCACGTCCATTTTGTAATAAAGGAAATCATGATCCACATAAAGCCCACTTTGGGAAATTTACATTTTGATGGATACTACGCTTATAACAATTAGTATGAAATGTTCCTTGTTTCCTGTGACATGTTTCTAATAGACAGTCCACATGCAACTTTAGCAGAATGTAACTGCTAATATTTGAAGTGCAGGTAATTCCTTGGTCCTCATTTAAAATACCATAATGATCTCCTTGCTCCAGGCAGGCAAAAATAAAATCTCAATTCAAATAAAAGCAGGCATGGTTCCAGTTCAGCAACGATCATTTCGAGAATTAATGCCATAAAGCTTTTTTTTCCATAAAGTGCATCGTCAGCGTGGTGTAGGAGCAATAGCACCAGATTGCGATTCCGGTTCCCTGGATCCAAAATTGGCTTTTCCTTTACCAGGCTGTTTAACCTCACACACTTCACTTAACCTCTCTGGACAACAGCTTCCTCGTCGATACAAAATGAAATGGTTGCACTTACCATCTCTTAGGCCTCATTCGGCTTTAAAATGCTGGACTCTACAATCTAAGCAACCTGTGGAAATCCTTGTCACATTGAGAAATAAGTCTCAGAGGGGCTTGGCTTCACCACAACCTTAAACTCAAGGAAATGACAGAAATGCTGCAGTGACTAGGAATAGATCTTACAAACTGGCAGCTCTGTGCCAGATGTGGTCTTCAGAGCTTTGCCTGATGAACAAAGCATTTTAATTTAAAAAGAGAAACAAATAAAGAACGCTTTAGTCCTCCGGTCTGCCCCGTACCCTGCTTCTCTATCGTCCTCCTGCCAGCTAGAGATTGGCACTTGTCATCTGCCTCTTGAAGGATTAAGTCACTAGCCGCGGCAGCCGCTGACCTTCAACACACCCTGAAAGGAGTTCACAGGGTGGAGATCAGGAATGAGGCACTCTGTACTCTGGGAAAAACTGGCAGAACAGACCTTCAGATAATCAGGTATTTTCAGGAGAAGATTTTATGAGCCCAATTCTTGCATCTCCTCACATCTAGAAAAGCACTAAAATCATTAACAGTGACATCTGCTCCTCGTGACCAGCAGCAAGTCTCTGCCAAAATGTGTGCCTGACTACACGAACCCCCTTCACTAAAATCATATATAATACTGACCTCTCCCTTGACCTCTTTGGAGCAGTTTCTCAGAACTATCTGAAATGCTGTCTCCCAGGCTCTAGTCCTCATTTTGCCCCAAACAACTTAAATCACAATTCTAAAGTTGTACATTTTTTTTTCAGTCGACACTCCATCCAACCTAATGCATTCACTTAAGTCGGCTGCCTGACCCCCCGGGGAATTTGCACTGATGACTTGGACCTGATACTCGTTCATTCTTTACGCAAATAATGGCTGAGCTCCAACTCTAGGTGTCAAACGCTGTTCTAAGTGTTGAGATTATAACAGTAAATAAAAGAGACAAGACTCCTGTAGCACCAACGACTAGTTGGGTTATTTTACGCTGAAGTGAATTTTCATCTTATTTGGAAATGGAAATAGATCAAACTTTTTCACGGCTACCTTTGTTTCTAAAGTAGAGGCCTTAGATGACTCAAGATCCTGCGTTGGTTGTCACAGTGCCTGAGAAGATGCAGAGCTGTCATCGTAAACTTGATCAGGCACTTGAGCTTCAGAAATTATTTCTACGGCTCTCCCCTCTGCTTCTGGCAAAATTTCCCTCCTCCCACATCTCCGGGGTTTGAGAGTGTCTTACTGCATTGGCGATGAACAAGAATTCTAAGGCAGAAGGAATTAGATTCTTCTGTTTAACGTTCTGGCTCTTCTGCTGCCTTCTGCTCATGTCTTGTGTCATTTCTCCCTCACTCATCCTTCTGTCTCCATCCCAGTTCCCTCTCAATCCACTGCCAATCTCTGAGTGTGAAAAGTAAGGCGGGGCGTCAGGTAACAATGCAAATGCCCAATAAACAATTGGCTCCTTAAGTCCATCTGCTTATCTTTCGAGGTTGGGAGGAGGAGTGAGACGGGAAATATTAAATCAAAGCATTGATCCAACAGTTATCATAGCAGGAAAAGAAACTAGGAAAAGAATAAATGAAATTGTGAAACCAACTGCCCACCAAGGTGAGGAGGAAAAAAACTGGTGAAAATTATTCACAGGTTTTTCTGTCCCATGACCTCACAGCTAAAAGAAAAACTGAAGTGTAGTGCAAAGGATGCTGGAAGAACCATCAGGACACCTGAGCATTTCTCTAAACTCTAATATGCCAAGTCCTCACCAAGTCTTAGCTTCTTTTTCTAAAAATGAAGAAAACTGGACTGTGCTGGTTCTCAGCCATGGTTGTACGTTAAAAGGACCTAAGGAGATTTTTTTTTTTTAATGCCGACGCCTCTGTCTCATCCAGACCAACGAAATCAGAATCCTTGGAGGGGAAGCCCAGAAACAGAATGACTGCTCCCCAAGGGATTCTAACGTCCAACCAAGGCTGAGAGCCACTGGCTTAAAATATCCATCAAAACAACTTTTGTGTAGCTGGCACTAAATTAATGTTAGTTAAATTGAACTAAATGAGCTTAACATTTCTAACTCCAAATTTTATAACTTTCATCCTTTGTAATAATTATATTTTGCTATACAAATCTTTTTTTGTCAAAAATATCTTTCTAATTTGTACTGGAACTTTAGCGTTTCAACACAACTAAAACCAAACTAAAAGAAAAGAAAACAAAATGTAGATGACCCTCTAATCTGAGGATATGGAAGTCACTCCAAACAAATAAATAAATAAAGCATAAAAGGAGCCCAGGGCTTCCCTGGTGGCGCAGTGGTTGAGAGTCCGCCTGCCGATGCAGGGGACGCGGGTTCGTGCCCCGGTCCGGGAAGATCCCACATGCCGCGGAGCGGCTGGGCCCGTGAGCCATGGCCGATGAGGCTGCGAGTCCGGAGCCTGTGCTCTGCAACGGGAGAGGCCACAGCAGTGAGAGGCCCGAGTACCGCAAAAAAAAAAAAAAAAAAGGAGCCCAGAATACATGTTTATTGATTTGAAAAAAATCTAAAGATTCTGTATATCACAAAATATAAAATACCAATAATAAACTGGTGAAAATATTTGTACATACACGAAATATAAAGGGATGTTATCTAACTACATAAAGTCCTTTTACAAATGAATAAGTAAAACATAAATATCCTAACAGAAAAATGGGGAAAGTATGCAAACAAACTACACATTGTAGAAGAAATATAAAGAGTTAATAAACATTAACTAGTTTAAACTTCATAGTAATTCTATTTTGTTAGGGAATCTTTTTTGAAGAAATACAATTTAAATTAATAAGGTGGTATTTTCATCTAACAAATCTGAAGGATTTTTTTCTTTCAAGGAATGATCAGACAACCCATGAAGAGGCAAGGGCTGCTCTTTGTCTACGATCAGGGCAATGTTCTTACTAAAATAATCAGCCCCAAATTTGCAAACATACAATATGTGTCTGTTCGCTACTTAAATGTCTTTAACAGCCTCAAAAGTTTGTTCCATGTGAATGTTAACCATGGAATCATTTTTCCAAATATTTAGGAAGCTAAGCAATCAAAGGTTGAAGTTTTTACCCCAAGGCAAGAGAGAGCAGGTCGAGGTAACTGAACCCAGATCTCAGAATTACATGCCTACTGGGAGGGAGGTAAAACACATGAACTTGGGGAGAAGGAACAGTGAGGACAGGGGAATGGTTGACCTAAGAAATACCTACTCGGTATAAGGAAAGATAAATAAGAGTAACCAGGGACTTTCCTGGTGGCGCAGTGGTTAAGAAACCACCTGATATTGCAGGGGACCCGGGTTCAAGCCCTGGTCCGGGAAGATCCCACATGCCGTGGAGCAACTAAGCCCATGCACCACAACTACTGAAGCCTGTGCGTGTGCGGCAACAAAGACGCAATGCAGCCATAAATAAATAAATGACCTTCAAAAAAAAAAAAAAAAGAAAGAAATATGGGAACAGAAAGCCTATATATAAAAATAATAATAATAACAGTAACCGAAAACCTTTTCCATTTTCAAATCTTTCTGGATTAGGATGACTTCATGGCATCCAGAAGGCAAGAATCAAGAACTGTAAATGATAAAATGAGAACGGTATTGACAGTGTTTATGAAGAACCAAACACAGGATGAAAAAGTCTTCGTATGGTATTAATACATTGCCTTAAAAAAAGAAAATGCATTTGCAAACATCTCATTGAAGCTATAAGGGAAAGAATGCATCCATTGAATTAAGGGTAAATTAAAATTATTAACTTTGGTGGGGTTTTGTTGTTTGTTTAACTACTGCTCTGTGGGATATGTAAGCAATTACTTAATTTTTTTTTCCCCTTGAAACATTTTAGATGTGGCTGCCATGGATTTTTCTACTCACAGGGCTTTCTTTCACAACCTTCAAAACAGGCAAGGCTTCTCCAGGAAGTATACCAATTTCATACTGCTTCTGGGTCATTCCAGGGCTATCACCTTGAGGAGAAGCCCTTTCTCAGTCTTCCAGAACTAAGTCCCATTTACTCACACCCCTTACTTTTCTCTTAACCACAAAGTGAGAACGCGAGCCAAACTAAAGCCATGTTTTACCTCAAGATTATACTGATTTAGAGGTTGAAGCCTTTCCTGAGTAGCACTGCTACCGGACCCTCTCTAACAACCATCTCTCTTTTAACAGTTTAAAATTGTTGGGAGTTATCAGTTTTTTAAAATGGCTTAAATTATAGATAGGGAGGGAGGGAGATAGATAGACAGACAGACATAAAGAATGTCATATCTCCCCAGTTATCACCCACAAACCCTGTTGATAAGACAGAGCTGAGTTTACTGCTTACCACAGTGAGGGAGAATACCACCTCAACAGAGCTTTGGTGGTGTCTCAGAGGTGGAAGCAAGATCAGAATTTAGTTAGAATTGGAAGTTTGCGTTAAATTAGGTCTTTCAGTGTGGGGACTCCATTAGGATTGAGTACGAATCATGATATAACAGTTTAGGATTGGTGTGTAGGGAAAGAAAAACTTTTCATCTATTCTCTCAAGTTTAGTGATTGAGACCTGCAAATTAAACTGACAACAGACAGATTAGCAGGAGAAAAGATTTATTTGTACAGGATGCCAAGGAAAGAAGTACCTGGCTCACTACATGGTTAAAGTAAAGGCTTATGTACCTAACTTAGTAGAGGAGGGGGAGAGGGGAGAAAAGGCTTCTTGGGGGAAGAATAAATATGTTTGTTTAGGAAAGACACAGAGCTTTCAGGATAACAATCAGGAGATAAGAAAGCTTATGATAATGTTCATCTATACAGTATGAGGGCATCTTTCTTTCTCCTTCAGGGCCATAAAATTTCCCCAGACAAGGGATTTGGGGTAGGTTTTATTCCCATTCCCATTTTCCCCTCTGGGAGTAAATCTGCCCAAAGGAAGGCATTTATGGCAGTGTTATTTTCCAAAAGTTGTTGCTTTTAGTCAGATAAGGGAAAACCTGAGACAGCTTCTCTCTGCCTCTGGTGATTCTCAATTATCTTCAGCTCAAAATAATCCTTATGCCAAAGTGGCATATTTGGGGTGACATATTCTGATCTCCTTCAAGTGGAAACAGCAAGGCAAGGAATTCAAAGAATCTGGGACTTTGTAAACTGTTGATACTTTCCATTGAAGAACTGATGTCTTTTTGGAAAATTCTTATAATGAACAATCAAGTTATCTGCCTGTGCAAAATTCTCCTAGAAGGGTAAAGTTACCTTATTTAAGACAATAGAAAAGTCAAGTCCTATTAATGTAGAGAGTAAGCTCTGTGGGTTAGGTAGTTTAAGTCTTTGGTGTGCGTGTGTGTGTACGTGTGTAGCTGAGATATAGGAGATACTGAACTACTCAACAAACGTTATTTCTTCTCAAATCTGTATAAACAGTAATATTTGCAGAAAATATCGTAATTGCCTATTGATTTGAATAAAGCAAAAGTATTGCGCCTGTATTCAAGACTCTTAACCTTGTGTACCTCTATTACTTATAACATTTTTTCTGGCAACCCGGAGTACTCAAGTCCCCACCACTTTCCTGTCTTTCATTTTAAATTATCTTTTCCCCATGTGCCTAAACAATTTTTTTTTAACTGGTTGATTATCACACACAAAAAAATTATCATTAAACAAGTATAAGAAAAGCTGAGTAAAATAAAGTTTAACAAATTTCTTTACTCAAGGACTTCTCAGGGCCTTTTGGAATTTTTTTAAGGCAAGCAATTGGTATAATATATTTTACCAAATTTATTGGACTACAGAACACTTTTTTGAAGTCCATTTCACATGACTAATTCTCCAAGAAATATACTTGAAGAAACAATGGTCTAAGTCCCACCTACTCCTCAGGCCCTAGCTCAAATACCTCATTATTGGAGTCTTCCTCCAAATCCCTATGAGATACTGAACATGAGACAGACTATTGATTCATAGGGATTTTATTATAACAATAACTGTAGTTTTTATTTCAAATTTAAGTATTTTTCTCATGAGTAAATTGCTCATATTAGGAAATGTTAGAAAATATTAGGAAAACAAAATTAACCTTTTTACTATCTAATGAATATTAATATTCTAGACTAGACCTGATGAGAACAATCAGAAAGGTCTAGGTGTTCCATAAGCTCCTGAATGAATGCATGATAGCTACTATGAGAATATGTGAGGAGAATTATTCAAGTAGAGTTAAGCTACTGCTTTGTCAACTAATACTGAACTTGTATGCACAATGAGGACAGCTATCAAATCAAAATTAATTGTATTTAAAATGAAAGAATGTTTACACACCAAACAATCGTCAACCACAAATACCCACCATTCCTCTTCCCATCCCTTCCCTTTTTTTAAAAAATAGTTCCTCCCTCCCTCCCTCCGTCCCTTTCTTCCTTCATCAAAAAGGCACAGGCAGGCCTGAACAAGGAGGACACCAGAGTAAGCAAGCCTGAGCCAGGATCGGGGCCAGCAGGGGGTCTACGGGAGGGGAAGGGCAGAGAATGGTACCACACAAGGGCAGATGGACAGGCTAAATGTAGGAATATTAAAATAATGGGAGCCAGGATTCTCCCAGTTGGAAAAGTGATGGAAGCATGGAAAGGAAGAGGCTAGAAGGAACCTGTGGTGTTGGTTTGGAATTGGAGAAATCAATGTAAATTCAAAGTTGTCAATATAGATAAATAGATATAAAATAAATACACTTGTAAACGTGCATATATATGGTTTCCAAAGATCACCCTGAACGTGCCAGAGCTCTTTGAAAACATGGATGCTTGTAGCACAGATGATTTTGGCACAAGAGGAGCCTGAGATATAATGTGGTACCAGGAAATGGTCATAGAATAATGGAGTCATATCAAAAAGACATAGAAGCAAACTTGAAGGAGCTCCCACTGGCCAAATCTGGGGAAAACTGAGCATCAGAATAAATAATTATAAGGATGGATTATAACCCATTGAATAATAAAAGAGTTCTCAGGAAATCTGACACACAGAATCTATGTGTCAACACTGATATAAATAAATTAACTAAAAGCCACATAAATAAAAGAGACAGCTATTCCTTATAACAGAAAGTCACCTAATAAAAATATATACTAAATATAAAGGGAATAATAGCATTAGAAAACCATCTTTTGGCAACCATTATAATGAAACATCAGAGGATGTTAAAACTAATGAATGAACATGTGGTGAGGAACAGAATTTTACATGGTCTTAAAGTCGCCGCCCATAAAATATTTGTTAATCCATATTTTTTTTAAAAGTAACTTACAGTGGAAAAACCTGGCAGACGTTACGTAAACCAAATGATAAATGTAAACACCACCACCCGTGGGAAAAATAAACATCACATATCACTCAATAGGATATAACAAAAAGAGCACATCATCTGTAATATTCCAGCCAAAAACGTATTACCAGGATCTAATCATAAGGAAACATCAGCCAATCCCAAAGCAAGAGATGTTCTGTAAAATGACTGGCCGATAATCTTTAAAACTGGTAAAGTCATAAAAATCAATGACATACTAAAGAATTATTCCAGATTAAAGAGAATAGAGAGACGTGACAACCAGGAACAACTCATGATGCTGGACTGGATCCTCTGCTACTAGAAGGACACTGCTGGAAAAATTGGCAAAAGTTGAATCCAGTCTCTGGGCACAGGGGGAGGAGTGCTGTGTATTATTCTTGCAACTTTTCTGTAGTTCTGAAACGTGTTACTTTTCTCCCCCAATTAGAGTTATTTACCTGTTGTCTCCTTTTCTAGTTCATCAGCTGTTTGACTTCCAGATTCACAGCTGGCTCAGTTTGCTACCCCTCCACAGTGCCTGCAGCACAGCAAACCCTCATAAATATTTGCAGGAGACGTGGAGGGAGGGAGGGGGAGGGGAGGGGGGGAGGGAGGGAGGAGGGAGGGAGGGAGGGAGGAGGGAGGGAGGGAGGAGGGAGAGAAGGAAGAAGGAGTGAGGGAGGAGGGAGAGAAACTAGCCAAAGGTAGACATGTTACCTCCTCTGCCACACAATTCAGTTGGGCTAGGTTCCTAGATGACGCTGGGCTAGATAATGATTGCAGAAAATTCTATCCTTGCTTTACTTAAAGTGTCTCTGGAGGAAAGAAAAATCATTGAAGTGTGTTTTTGGACCAGCTTGTCATTAAGCTGGAAAAAGCCATTTTGTTGCCTTAATTAGTTTTATTGTTTTGACATTTTAGCTTTTTAAAGGCTTTGTGCTAGAATTCAAGTACAGTATTTTATTGCCACGGAGTCTATTTTAATGAATGATTATTATACAAATGAACCTGCTAATAGGATCCTTTTTTTCCAGAAAACAAACAAAATCCACACAGAAATGCTGAAGGGCCCTACTTCATACTAAACCTGCAAGTTGCTGCTGTCTTCCTTAAAAACAAAACAGGACCAAAAAAAAAAAAAAATTGGTTCTGCTACAAAAATCTAAATGGAAGTTTTGGTAAACTGACCTATTAGTAATGCCAAGTATTTAATGATGAGACCTTCTCCACTTCATTTTTTTTCTCAGATTATAAAACTAATGAAATAAAATAATGCTAGTAAAATAATGCATTAGCCTAGGATCCTCAGTTTGTTCTGAGCCATCTTTTAGGTACACTGATTCTTGGCCTTTTCTGTATGAATATCCTGTCCTCAGTGGTTATGCCTTGAATAGGCTGCCAACCACACAAAACAGAAGATCTCGCTCCTGGAAGAAATGCGCCACCCATTTCTCATAAACAAGGATAGCATTTGTAGGAGCTAAACCTCCCTTGGACTTCAATGAATGTGGTATCACCACTTCCTAGGGGATGCTGTGGCATATTACCCAGCAGGATTCCAGTTACAAGAGCATGGTAAACAATTAGACCTCATTTACATTTTACAATTAGGTTTCACTTACATTTTACTGTGATTTTTACACGCATCAAAGGCTTCATTTCACATCTTTACTAAATCCACAAACCGTGAATTGAAGCATCCCACACTTTTGACATGTTATTCCACGTGCTAAATATCGGTCATCTACATTTGGTTGAACAAAGGCTAAGAATTATATAAGAGTGCTCCCAAATTGAAATGAAATGACTCTGAAATCTAAGAGCTGAGCTAAATCATTTACACAGCTTCATAAAAGCCTGAGAGATGAAATGCAAATTTCCTCGGGTGTTAAATAAAATATGTTTAACTCATGTCATGTATTCTAAAGGTCTCCCTGGATAGATTTCTGAAGGTCTGTCAGTTTATTAGGGCACAGATGATATCCATCAATTGGAAATCAATACTTACTGCTGGGTTCTAATTATAAATTATTGGGAAAATGCAGGTAGTAAACAGGCAGGGCATTTCTTGCTCATAATTTGAAATAAAATTCTTTTGATTTCCAGTATGTGAATTGAGAGATTTTTTGTTGTTGTTCATATGTATTTGCTTTTAATCTTAAACTTTTTTTTCAAGGTTTGGTTGTCAGAGGAACAGTTTCTCTCTATGGATTGTTGCATTTTAAATTCTGGAAAACAGTGCTCTCCAAATCCAATACGATGATGTTCACAGCAAAATAACAAGCATTTACATTTTATTGGTACAAATTGGAAGAAGTTTTCCTGCCTCTTTTCTTTCCTTTTCATGGTCACTTTACTCCGGAACATACAGCAGTGCGCCTGCATTAGCCTCTTAAAACACTTTCCATACAGAATTTCAATTGCTTTTCTTTTTCAAAGTGCCTTATCCTGCATTTATGCCTATATAATAAAGCATGCCTCCTTCCTTCTTGTAAAGTATATAAAAGAATTTTGCACTCAGCAAAATAAACTGAAACTTCACACAGAGAAAAGAGGTTCTTTTTTACATGGGATGTCTCACTGCTCCAGGAAAATCTGCCACTAATGTTATTTACAATGTAGTTATTCAAAAAATTGGCTTTGTTTGCCTCGTCAGCAGAGGAGAAAGTTTGCACGTCCAGGACTAATTCTTTACACTCACCGTTTGCATTAGATTCTGGGAGCTTTCCCCAGTTACTTGCTGTTGATTCATGTATGCCTTCAGGCCAGTATTTAGTTGGTGGTCACATACCAGGAACCAGGCACAAATATGACCGCCTCCGCCCTTACGGTACCCAGAGTCCAGTAGTGAAACATGACAACAAAGAGTGACATGCATTGTGGCAAGGAGTAGAAAAGGCGTATTTGGGAATATCTTCAAAATGTCACACACAAAGTACTATATTGCAGGGTAATCTGGCAGTCTTTCCACTATACAAACTGAAAATCAGGGAAGGTACAGAAATCTACAGTGTACTCTCCAATCTCCCTGCTAGTCTATTAAGAAGAGGTGAAGACAAAACAAACAAAAAACCCCCAGAGACTCAAATTAGAGGGGTGGCCACGCACCACCTCAGGAGAACTGAGGACACAGGACTACAGCCTTCGCCCAAGCTCTGCAGAAGTGCAATCAGCAAGTCAGCGACTAAGTCAGACCTAGAATATCCTCACATGCAAGTAAGTTACCTAAGATCCTCTCTCTTATTTTTTGGCTTCAAAGAAGACCAAAAGTCTCAGGAAGTTATGAAAAGTTATTATTAGGGCAGGTGCAAATATTAATTCTACTCACATAGTCAAATATTAATAGAGAGATTTCAGGTGCAAAAAATAAAAAGGAGAACAGTTCAGCCCATCAGTTCATAGCTCTAACCGACTGCCCCAACATTTTACTGTACGTTGTAAAAAATCCACACCCACACCCACACATATACTACACACACATGCACATGTATACATATCAAACACACACAAAGACACACACACAGGCATTATACCATATACAGAGACACAAATACACCTACAAAGGCTATCACTTAAAAATAGCATCCTGGGGGCTTCCCTGGTGGCACAGTTGTTGAGAGTCCGCCTGCCGATGCAGGGGACACGGGTTCGTGCCCCGGTCCGGGAAGATCCCACATGCCGCGGAGCGGCTGGGCCCGTGAGCCATGGCCGGAGCCTGTGCTCCGCAGCGGGAAAGGCCACCAAAAAAAAAAAAAAAAGCATCCTAATGATAATAAAAAAGTATGCACTCTCTAATTTCACTACCCTTTCACATACATTATTCCATTAATCTTTACCAGCTTTCCTCTTCGTTGATTTATCCCAAATTACTGAAAACCCCATTACAGTGCCTACATCCCCAAAGTCCATGTTGTTTTCCTACTCCTATGTCTGCTCTGACACTGGGTGACATTTTCACTCACTATGACTGTAATGGAAAAGCAAATAAACTAGAAAATAAAAGTTAAAGGTCTAACGAGAGGAATGCTAGAACAGGAAATACTACACGGGTTAAAGAACCCAAACCACAAAGTTCCTCTTGGGACCATTTTAGAATTGTTTATTCTCCTGCTGATGCATCGTGGCAAGACTCATTCAAGCCATCTATGGTTGAATGGAACATTTCTGCTACTCACCTTTTTAAGCCATAGACAAGGAAGCTCCACCCTCATGACCCTTGTATGAGAGTCCAAATCAAGTTTCTTAATGCTAAGTTTAAGATTTTGTCTTGTATACAAAAGTACAGGAGAAAGACAGAAAACTTTGGTATCGGTCCCAGACCCATCTCTTAGTGGTTGTGAAATACTGCATATGAATTTTATCTGAGTCTCAGTTTCCTCATATATAAATATCATGTCTATCCACCTTTGAGTTTTGTAATTTGTATCAGCGTGTGTATATCAAAATAAAATAATGGACATGAACACTTTGTGAAGGGAGGGGAAAAAAAACCCTTTTTCTTCTACCCATTTTAGGTTCTCTGGCTGGGGCCCTGTAAATCAGAATGACAAAAGGCAGATTCATGAGAGAAAAACAAACATAAGTTTATTAACGTGTGCATCACGCATGCTCTTGGGGGTACCCAGCGATGAGTAACTCAAAGGGGTGGCTAAAACTTGGACTTACGTAGCATCTTAACAAAAGAACAATAAATTTTTAGAGCAGGGACAAGACAAAGGAAAAGGACTTTGAGCTTCAAGGGACAGTAAACTGTGGGAAGACAAATATATGGGGAAACTAATGGTAGATGAGAGCTAGTCTTAGCGAGGTTTGTTATGTAGGTTCCTCTGGTATTGTCTCTGGGCTAAGGGTCTAAAGTTGTCTCTGGTGATTAACTTCTCTTCCTGGTAGAAAGGAGCAGGGGGCACTTTGCAAATTTATATCCTGCTTTTAAGCAAATAGAGGGAGGACAGAAGAAACCCTTTTTCTTATATCTGCTTCTTCTCAATTTCCTTCAGTTCAAAATAATCCTAATGCCAAAGTGGCATATTTTGGGGTGGCATATTCTGCTACATTTTCAACTGTATGGGCTGTAAGGTACTTAAAAATTTTAAGTGCATTATTGTTACCCCAATCATGTTATCATCGCTCAGTAAAAACAGTGCCTAAATATGTATAAATCTATGTCAGATCTAAACAGAGAGAAAGAAATGAGCATAGTCTTACCCCATGCAGGTTTACATTCTGATTAGGTTAAATCCTTCCTCTATAGTATATTTCACTTTTCTCTGACCCACTATTTCAGTCTATCCTAGAAATGCTCATTTATCAAAGGGTTTTAGGGCTACAGCAATTTTGCAGCCTTGCAAAGAAGTACTTTCTAGAGCACACTCAGTTTTATTAAAATGTAGCTTTTATATGTTTACATGAACAAGCATTAACCTTATCGAGCAATAGGTGGATTGTGTCATCAGTTGACACATTCCTCTTTTTTTTCTTCCTCCATAAGTTCATCCTTCGTGGAGCATGATATGGTTCTTTCCATTCTTCGTCACAAGTATAATGATTTTTTTTTCCCTCTGATCAGATACTCGAGCTTACAAATTAGACATGGTGGCAGTTTTCCTCCATCTGGCATGTAAGCGAGAGATTTGGCAAATGCAGGTTTTATATTATTCAGTGGTGAGCTTGACAGTCTTGCAGAGTCAGAAATGGCTACAGTAGATTCAGCTGCCCTGTCACATCAGATGGAAAGTCTATCATTGTTTGTGATCTGCTGAGGACGGAGGAGTCAGCGTTGTGGTATTACATTCTCCAGTTGAAATCAAGCGATAGAAATTTATAACTTTCCCCAGGTATCATTTATCTAGCTGTAGTAGTGTCTATGGAAAGGGTTACTCAGCCTTGAAGGGTTGCATTTCTACAATGCCTAAATGCAATGAATCTCCAGTCACAGTAACCACAACTGCACAACGCTTCACATGGTCCATCAGATTGGCTCTGTGCTGCATGTATGTGGCGGATGAAGTTGGAGCAAGAATGATTTTTGCGAATTACACAATCTGGTGAATTACATTCAATGGTAAATGGTACAGTGACAGTGAGACATAAGTCAAGAATTTTCCTGTGGAGGGCTCCATCTCTGGAGTATATTGCACATACTTATTTGAGGCCCTATTTCCCCACAAATGGGAGTTTAAGTTTAGAAAAATCCTTAGGATCAATCATCTAAAAATAGCCGGAAATGTGAACAATGATCCTGGCTCAAAGATCTCCACCACAGATTAGTAATAATAACAGAAAATGGAAAGGGAAATGTCCAACAACATGGGAATACTCTGCATATACGGTGAGATATAATGGTGCCCTTAAAAAACATTTATAATAATTTTAATGGTAAAAATGCACATCATTAAGTTAAATAAGCCAGGATATAAAACTGTATGTATGTTATAGCTTTAACTATGGAAAAAATCTGTAAAACACTGGAAATAAGATACACTGAAATATGAGTAATAGTTATTACTGAGAGCAGAAATATTAGTGGTTGTTTCTTTTCCTCCATATGTTTTTCTATATTTTTCATTTTTTTTTCCTACAGTAGACATGCATGACTTTTAAATTCAGGGAAAAAAATGAACAGATTAAAATAAAGTCTTTTAACTGACTTTTATAGGGATTGGCTGGTGGGACTTTTTGTATCCTTCTTTTTAAAAATACCCTTCCATAAATTTTTAAAAGGTAACATGCTCTTTGAGGTCTTTCTTAAATTAAAAAAAAAAAAAGGATAGGACACGAACAAATGAGCCCTACATTGCTACTTTTTCCAATTTCAAGGGGTAAAAAAGAACCATTTCCTTTCCAGTGACCCATATTTTCCCCCTTCACCGTGCATCTCTGGTCAGTGGGTTCTGGCCCCCAGGCAGCTGGCAATCCTGCTACGTATTGATTGACCCATCACTCTGACCTGAGGCAGCCTGGGAATTCCTGACCTGTTCTATTCATTTTATTAATCATCAAAACTTTGGCTCTGAGACATGTTGCTATTGAAATAGTTTCACCTGTGGGGTTCATTTTGCTTTCATCATTAACTTCAGCTTTCAATCTTTTCCCCTTTATCCCCATCAGAAAACTTTTCAAGCCTTCAGTCTGGCTTAGACATTAGCACTGAGGCCTGTTGGTTCAATTAGCCTCTGTGCTTCATTATGCTCCATGACATAATGACATAAAGTGATTTGCCCCAGTGTACTCTGAAGTGACTTGCTGGTGTGGTGCAGCAAGGCAGCAAGAATTTTTGAGAAGCCGCATTCTTGTTGGTATCATACTTTTAAAAATACCATATGTCTCACTGATTTTGCAAAAAATTCCGTTTCTATATGGCTAGCTCCACCACCAGACAAACATATGTACTTGTGAGACCTTCAAGAAGGTGGAGGAGTAAGACACAGAGATCACCTTCCTCCCCACAGATACATCAGAAATACATCTACACATGGAACAACTCCTACTGAACAACTACTGAATGCTGGCAGAAGCCCTCAGACCACCCAAAAGGCAAGAAACTCCCCCACGTACCTGGGTAGGGCAAAAGAAAAAAGAATAAACAGAGACAAAAGAATAGGGATGGGACCTGCACCAGTGGGAGGGAGCTGTGAAGGACGAAAGGTTTCCACACACTAGGAAGCCCCTTCGCGGGCAGAGACTGCGGGTGGCGGAGGGGGAAGCTACGGAGCCGCGGAGGAGAGCACAGCAACAGGGGTGCGGAGGGCAAAGCGGAGAGATTCCTGCACAGAGGATTGGTGCCGACCTGCACTCACCAGCCCGAGAGGCTTGTCTGCTCACCCGCCGGAGTGGGTGGAGGCTGGGAGCTGAGGCTCGGGCTTCGGAGATCAGATCCCAGGGAGAGGACTGCAGTTGGCTACGTGATCACAGCCTGAAGGGGGCTAGTGCGCTACAGCTAGCTGGGAGGGAGTCCAGGAAAAGGTGTGGACCTGCCTAAGAGACAGGAGACCACTGTTTCAGGGTGCACGAGGAGAGGGGATTCAGAGCACCGCCTAAACGAGCTCCAGAGACGGCCGTGAGCCATGGCTATCAGCGTGGACACCAGAGACGGGCATGAGATGCTAAGGCTGCTGCTGCAGTCACGAAGAAGCCTGTGTGCGAGCACAGATCACTATCCCCACCTCTCCTCCCGGACCTGTGCAGCCCGCCACTGCCAGGGTCCCGAGATCCAGGAACAACTTCCCTGGGAGAACACATGGTGCGCCTCAGGCTGTTGCAACGTCACATTGTCCTCTGCTGCCGCTGGCTCGCCACACATTCCATATCCCTCCCTCCAACCTCCCACCCCCAAGTGAGCCAGAGACCCCTAATCAGCTACAACTTTAACCCCGTCCTGTCTGGGTGGGGAACAGACACCCTCAGGTGACCTACACACAGAGGCAGGGTCAAATCCAAAGCTGAACCCCAGGAGCTGTGTGAACAAAGAAGAGAAAGAGAAATCTCTCCCAGCAGCCTGAGGAGCAGCAGATTAAATCTCCACAATCAACTTGATGTACCCTGCATCTGTGGAATACATGGATACACAACAAATCATCCCAAAATTGAGGCTGTGGACTTGGGGAGCAACTGTAGACTTGGGGTTTTCTTTCTGCATCTAATTTGTTTCTGGTTTTATGTTTATCTTAGTTAAGTAGTTAGAGTTTATTATCATTGGTAGATTTGTTTATTGATTTGGTTGCTCTCTCCTTTTTTCTTTATATATATACATATTTTTTTTCTTTTTCTCTTTTTGTGAGTGTGTATGTGCATGCTGCTTTGTGTGATTTTGTCTGTACAGCTTTGCTTTTACCATTTGTCCTAGGGTTCTCTATTTTTTTTTTACTACTTTTTAATTTTTTTATTTTAATAACTTTATTTTATTTTACTTTTTTCTTCCTTTCTTTCTCTCTCTCTCTTTCTTTCTTTTTTTCTGAGCCATGTAGCTGACAGGGTCTTGCTGCTCAGGTCAGGTGTCAGACCTGTGCCTCTGAGGTGGGAGAGCCAAGTTCAGAACATTGGTCCACCAGAGACCTCCCAGCTCCAGGTAATATCAAACGGCAAAAGCTTTCCAAGAGATCTCCATCCCAGCGCTAAGACCCAGCTCCACTCAACCACCAGCAAGCTACAGTGCTGGACACCCTAAGCCAAACAACTAGCAAGACAGGAGCACAACACCACCCATTAGCAGAGAGGCTGCCTAAAACCATAATAAGGTCACAGACACCCCAAAACACACCTCCAACACGGTCCTGCCCACCAGAAAGAAAATATCGAGCCTCGGCCACCAGAACACAGGCACAAATCCCCTCCACCAGGAAGCCTACAAAAACCACTGAACAAATCTTAGTCACTAGGGGCAGACACCAAAAACAATGGGAACTACGAACCTGCAGCCTCCGAAAAGGTGACCCCAAACACAGTAAGTTAAGCAAAATGAGAAGACAGAGAAAAACACAGCAGATGAAGGAGCACAGTTAAAACTGAACAGACCAAACAAATTAAGAGGAAATAGGCAGTCTACCTGAAAAAGAATTCAGAGTAATGATAGCAAAGATGATCCAAAATCTTGGAAATAGAATGGAGACAATACAAGAAACGTTTAACAAGAACCTAGAAGAACTAAAGAGCAAACAAACAATGATGAACAAAACAATAAATGAAATTAAAGTTTCTCTAGAAGAAATCAATAGCAGAATAACTGAGGCAGAAGAACGGATAAGTGACCTGGAAGACAAAATAGTGGAAATAACTACCGCAGAGCAGAATGAAGAAAAAAGAATGAAAAGAATTGAGGACAATCTCAGAAACCTTTGGGGCATTAAACGAACCAACATTTGAATGACAGGGGTCCCAGAAGAAGAAGAGAAAAAAAAAGGGACTGAGAAAATATTTGAAGAGATTATAGTTGAAAACTTCCCTAATATGGAAAAGGAAATAGTCAAGTCCAGGAAGCACAGAGAGTCCCATACAGGATAAAGCAAAGGAGAAACACACCAAGACACATATTAATACAACTACCAAAATTAAATACAAAGAAAAAATATTAAAAGCAGCAAGGGAAAAGCAACAAATAGTATACAAGGGAATCCCCATAAGGTTAAGAGCTGATCTTTCAGCAGAAACTCTACAAGCCAGAAGGGAGTGGCAGGACATATTTAAAGTGATGAAAGGGAAAAACCTACAAGCAAGATTACTCTACCCAGCAAGGATCTCATTCAGATTCGACAGTCCTTCCTCTAGAAGGACTGAAACAGGGTAGTTATATGAATCTTGATGGTAGAGAGTAACGGGTCCTCTCTCCAGAGTGTTGCCGCCAGAAAGAAACAATTCCCCCACCCCGTGCCATTTCACTTGAGACTCAAATTCACAAGAAAGAGAATGGGATTGGCTTGGCTTGAGTCACATGCCCATTCCTGAATGAATCCAGGATGAGGTGAGAGATGAGAGAGTGGAGTACTTTCTCTCTGATTGGCTAAGTCTCAGTCTTGGACTCATACTTGAGGTTGATAAACTCAGGGTCATGAACAAAATGGATTCCCTACAAGAAGGAGATACTGTGTCACCAGAGAAAGGGGAAGGGATGATAGAAGGGCCAGCTTAATCAACCCCCACTACAATATCCAGCATGGTACTTATCTCTTTGTATTTTATTTTGTCGTTTATATGTCTAACATATGTTTATACGTCTTGCCAGAATTTATATTGCTTTAAACTATGCCTCAATGTCTATTTGCATATGAGAAACATAGAGCTCTCTCAATAAGCATTTTTTAATTGCTAGTTTAAAGTATTATCCATTCAAGATGTACTGGCAGGGATCTTCTAGTAATATTGCCCAATTTTTTGAAGTGATGATATAAATTGCAGATAACATGTTAGGACAAGTGGTTTATCAAAGCACATCAAATCACTCCAAGTGGGGATTCACAAACTTAGGGTGGGAAGGAAAGAGAGTTCACTTTCAGTCTCTTTCCTCATCCTCACATTCACCCCATCACCCCCACCCTACATGTGACACGTTGAGAAAAGGACTTTTCCATAATCTAGAGGGTTTTATTTCAGCGAGACTTGAATCTTATGGTTTGAAATATGCTCTGAGATCCTTAGTGCGAGAATTAAATGTACATCAACTAGGAGAATGGTTGGATAGCACAGCCCCGCAGAAGACAGGCTGTGGAGTCATAATTCCCACCTGACACACTGACTAGTCAGTATGTGAAATGGGAATAATAATATCTACTTCAAGGTTGACATGAAGACTAAACCCAATAACGTTTATAAGGTCTTAGCATAGTTTATGACGTATGATAGAACTCAATAAACAGGATAGCTTTTATTAAATCTGATCTGCCATTAGATTTGATATGTGAATATTTCCTGGGGATTTTTTACAATAGCCACACATTATAAATAACCTAGTAGAATAATCATGTTGGAATCTTTGCTACTTTGCTAGCTCTGATCCCATTAGCAATGTACTATCAGTCTAATGAATGATCACCATGCTATCCCTGACACAAATATTAAGTTTTGCCTTTTAGCCCTGGGCCCTTTGTTCCTGTGTGCATTAACTTTGTACTCTTATAAAGTTATTTTCTGTCATTCCTTATTTTTGCTCCTTTACGTGATTTTACACTAATAAGACCTCCTTGCACTTAGCAACCTTGCCATGAATGTTGATTTATCTTGTATCACAGTTTGGACAAGCTACTGCCCAGTAGGCTTTGAAATTAAGCTGTAAAGATTAAAAACATACAGTTTGCAAAACTTCTACAATCACTGCCTATCTGCGCTCCTTTTCTACTTTTCTCTTTTTCCTTTTGCATTCTTTCTGTCCCCCATACACCTGAGGGAGGGGCTAGACATGGGAATCATGCCCACATAAGTGTTCCCTGAGTCTCTAGCTCCTGGGACTAAGAGAACAAGAATGACATCACCTGCCATGGCTCTCCCTGGACTATGTCAATGTGGGGCTAATTTAGGGTGCTCTGTAGACATTTATAAAGGTGCCAGGTCAACAAATTATCTCATCTTACCCTTCCCTTATGCCAGGTCTTTCTGAGAATGTTCTAAAGACCTCCAGAATGAAAGGATAAAATTTAAACATAGCTTTTCTTAACTCCTTGAGAAGTCTGTCATCTTATTATCAGTTGAATGGTGATACTGTTAGCAATATTATGTACATTCTGTCTCCAAACTTTTAAAATATTCACTTATCTATTCATTCCATAAATATTTACTAAGCCTCTCCTTTGTTCTAGACAATAGAGACACAATAGTGAACAAGGCAGGTAACAGTCTGTGCCCTTATCCCCATACAATTAGTGGGGAAGACTGGTTAGAAATTAAACAAGCAATTATAAAGAAAGCAGTAAGCACTGCCATAGAAGACAATTGAGCTGCTATGGAAGCATAGAGCAGGAACCCTTAACATAAAGGGTATCAGGGAAGACTTCCCAGGCAAAGTCCAAGGAGTGAGTTAGCTACATTAAAAGTAGGGTGAAGGAAAGAAAGAGTGAAGGCAGGGAAAACAGCGAAGGTGCTTAGCACATAGTAAATGCCAGTAAACCCTTGTTGACTGAAAGAGATAGAAAAAGCAAGGCATATTGCAGGAAATAAAATAAGTTTACTAGATTAAAGAGTATATGTAGGGAAAACAGGCAAGATGAAGTAGAATTGATAAGTAGAGTTTAGGTCATGTAACTCACATAAAAGGAGTCAAAGTATTGCCTTTTTCTGGGCAATGGAGAGCTAGTCAAAAAAGACAATGACTTGGATAGATTTTTGTTTTAGTCATATCATTTTCGCTGCAGTATAGGAAGTGAATTGGAAACAATACAGAACATAAAGAGAACAATTAGAAGTCTATGGAGTAATCCAAGCAAGAGAGACAGTGGCCGGGATTAAGGTATGAGGGAAATTGGATGGAACTGAGAAGTATTTAGGGTTGTGTGAAAATGGCTTAGAGACTTTGGATGAGAAGCAGTGCTAGAGAAAGGGGTCAGGCAGGAATCTCAAGATACTGGCCTGGACAACTGGGTGAACTATGTTACCCTTCACTGAGATTAGTAACATGGGCGAAAGAGCAGGTTCAGAACAAAGGATGCTTTGTTCTGTATCGAGTTGAAGATGCCTGCAGAACACCCAAATAGAGATGTCTTGTAGGCATTTGGATAACTGGGTCTGAAATTCAGAATAGACATATGTGTTGGAAAGGAAGATTTGGAAGTTGCCAGGATATGGGTGGAAAATTAAACACAGTGAAACGGATAGGATTATATGTTTAGGAGAACATCTAACCAATGCCAATACTAACGACCTGGGCAGATGAAAATGAGGATGAAAAGAAATCTGAAATGAAATGGCCAGAGAGTTATGGGGGAAACCATGAGTAATATGATGCCATGTATTCAATAAGGAGATTGTTTTAAGATAAACAAAGTTACCACTGGTGTCAAATGCTGCCCATGGGTTAAACATGATTATGCCTAGGAAGTGTATATCCAATGAATTTTGCCACGAGTTCATCTCTTGGGACCTATAAGGGTAGATTCTGAAGGGTAACAGAGGTAAGACCCAGATACTTTAGGTTGCAGAATAAGTGGGCAGTAAAAAATGGAAGCAGTGATACAGACTTCTTATTTCAGGAAAATCTGCTGTGAAAGAAAAGAGAAAGGTAAATCAGGAGCCAGAGGAGATACAGGGTCAGTGGGAGTGGCTTAAGCATACATCGGAAAGAATCACCAAACAGAATAAATTTAAGGATCAAGAAAGTAAGAGCACAGTGACTAGACTGAGCACGCTGAAACAAGCACAAAGAACAAGAACAAAGAATTCAGTAGAGACGGAACATGTATTTACGAGAAATGGTACATATTTCACAGAAATATGAAGGGGAGCAAGACGGGTAGAGGTGTTAAGTGTCGGGGTGCAGAGACAGGAGTTTGAAGGAGACCTTTGTGAACAGCTTCCATTTTCTCTGTAAAATACGGAGTGGGGTCATCGACTGACAAGCATCAGGAAATTGGGGGGATGGATAACACGTTGAAGGAGAATGAAGGCTTGAGAAAAAAAGAGCACGTTAGGCAAGCAGAGAAGGATAATCAGGAAACACTGAGAGCCCAGAAGAAGTTGGATCTTAAAGTCGTGGTTGTACCATTCTCCTGCTACTGTGATTTCAGTAGTTTTCACCACCGCAAAGTCAAAAAGAGGCAGGTAATAGCACGGACCCACTTAGTTTACTCTTTCAGCTTCAGACGGCAAATAGTTAGGCCTCTCCTGGGATTACAGGGAGGGGTCAAATCTATGGATTTAGAGAGATTCATGTAAAATTGACATATTACCTAAAATTACTTCCATCGCCAAAGCCACGAGAATGGAAGAAATAGTGCAAGCAGCTGTAGGCTAACAGTTGAGACGTGAGTTCTAACCATAAGTCTGCCCTAAACAGCTATGCCTCCTTCATCAAGTCATTGGGTCTCAGTTTCCTAATCTACAGGATAAAAGGACTGTCTGAGGCATTCTCCTCCAAGTCAGTGATCTCAGTTTCTGTGAAAACATTGCTGCTGCCCTATACCAGGTGTGAGGGTATCTCCACATCACCATAAATGCAGGAAAGGTGAACCTAGCCCAGATTTCATAAACAACAAAACTGAGGGGGAAACTTCTAGAAACCCGCTTACGTTCAAGAACAGAGATCCCTGACTATCTCCAAACCTATGTCTTATCCGCATCCTGAAACACCCTCAGATTAGGTTTGCCCATGAGAGGTCTATAGACTCTGTGGTATTATCTAGAAAAGGAGCTCAATTGTTAGCACATCACAGAGGGAAAACAGTGTCGCCTGAACTGGGCGAAGTGACTGATCTGGGAAGTAGCCACAGAAATAATCCTCCTCAGAGAGGAAAAGACATATTAGCAGACAGGATTTCACAAACTTTTGTGTAACTCGACAATTAATTGACACACAGTATAAAACCAAATCAAAAAACATTTTTTTAGAAGCTAACGTTCCTCGAAACTCAGGCCAGAGAGTAGTGGAGGGATTTTTCTTTCATTTTCTTTCTCTGCCAGATGAGTAATTTCAGAACAACTGCTGAGTGCTGAACAATAAGACATTCAAGGACCAAAACTCGAGAGTCAGTTTTTTCACCACAACACCCTCGGGTAGCCGTTCCCTGTCTCTGGCAGACAAAATTATTTTCCAGCTGGCTCCTGGAGGACCATCTATAAACAAATTAGAAATTTCAAAGGGTTTGTTTTCTGCCTCCTGGCTGCCAGTAGGGGCCGTTCCCTTTGTGTCCTTCATATGAAAAAGTAATTTAACAAAGAAAAAAGAGAGCACGCCTTGGGTCAAAACAGAAAAGCGTGTCCCCTCTCTCCCCCTCCCTTTCGTCATCCCCCTCTCTGTCCATTGTCATGTTGGGTCAGTTTTCTGTCAAAACAACTTTTATTGTATGCAGCTTTCATCCTGCAGGGCTCCAAGAGCCTGAGAGACAAGTTGTTTTCCTCCAGCAATTCCATCAGTAAGGAGAAAATGGAAAATGAGCCCTGATTTATGTCTGATTCTCCATAACAAACAGGGGCAGTAATCGCCCACCCGGCTCTGTAGGGAGAAGTTAAAAGTGGGTCCGCTCGCCTGCCACCCAGCTCAGATTCAGACCAAAGGAAGTACGGCCTCAAAACAAAAGAGAGCTCTTGAAACATTTTACAACAGCTCGCCCTAGGCAAGGTACAGGACATATTTCAACGGGAAGGAAAAAAATCAAGCGTGCCTTACACCAACTCAGAACAGGAATTAAGCTTAATATCTGGGACTTCTGAAAAACCTTCCCCCTCAAAATATCCCAGCAGATGGGAAGCCCCAGGTATTTAGACATAAGAACGCATTGTATTCCAAAGGAGAAAGTTAGCAAAATGGGTCCCCGGTTTACGAAAAAGGAAACCAAGACCTAAAGAGAAGGGAGGGTGTGTGTGTAGTGACACAGCAAATTGGTTAAAGACAGGACAGAGTCACCATTTCTTGTTTTATGTGGCCCAAAGTCAGCTTACGGAGACTAAGATGCTTTCTTGGGGTTTGGCTTGAAAAGTCCATTTTCTCCTTATTATCTTATTTTTCATTCTTTGGGATTGATTTGGGGCTTGGCTGGCAGTCAAGAGCTAGAGAACATGAGGTTCACAAATGCAGCTATTTCTAGCCTGCTGATATGCTCCACTAATCATGTTTTAAGTGGCATGCCAAATCGAGACTTTGCTTTCTAGGTTTGCACTTTAAGGTGAAGAGGTCTTAAAAGCCTTCCCAGCACAGAGCATTTCATTTAAGGAAATTCTTAACTCAGGCAAACCAATTTGGAACTATTTGGGAGTATGCCAATAGAGAGAAAAATACTGTGGGGCTTAATTTGGTTCTGTGCACTTTTTTTAAGCATGTATTTTGCATACCTTTACTTCCAATTTTTTCCAGCAGAGTGTGTGGATTCTGCAGGTAGATCTCCAGCAGCGATTTCAGCCCTGGGGGTCAAGGAAAGAATGAAAATGGCTTGGAGGAGTAAAAGCTTCCCAAGCGGTCAGAGCCTAAGTCTGGAGTACATGTGTGTGCACGCATACGTGTACGTGTGTGTTTTTGCTGGAGGAGGTGCACGTGGGCGTGTGGGGTGCTAGTGAATGAAGTGGAGATGCAGGACAGAGATGTGATGCCTCAACTTGGCTAAGGCTCAAATACCACCCCGGAGCCCTGATTAAGCAAAATGCTCAGGACAACATTCGGGTCAAGGGCAGCACCCCCCGCTGGCTCACTGCCCACTCACAGCACTGTTCACTCACCCTCCCTACATATGTACCTTCCACACATACCCCCGAGTGCATGCTTGGGAGCCAGTTAAGAAACAAACACTATTTTAAATTCATTTCCTTTTTAAAACAATGCTCACAAGAAACGTATTTCAAGTCTGTTTCCCATGAGTGAGATGAAGCCGTTCCTTTCTGGCTACGTTAAAGAAAAGCATAATCTTGGAAGTACAGAAAAGGAGTCAGATTTCAACCAGAGTATTTATAGCACTTGGGCCGAGTTGACTGACCTAGGTTCAAATGACTAATAGAGAACAGACAAATATTCCTTCCCTTCCCCCAACAGCATAAAAGCATACAGTATTATGCTGAAGCCAAGATTTAATAAGCCTAAACACGTGTAATATAAGGAAGATGAACTGTAAACCACAGAAGGGGTCTTGGTAGTGTATTCGATACCATACAGCAGTTTTACAAATTGTTTATTTCCTTTACCAGATGGGCCTTTTAAAATTTCCTCTCTGCGTACCTTAGTACCTAATGGCAAACCCACCTGAATCGCTTCCATCCTGCACAGCCCTTGCCGGGATCTTGGCCAGACACAGTGCATGCAGGGTTAATGCCAGCCTTGAGCAGCCCTCTGCCCTGAGTAGGGTTATTAAACAGGAACGTTTGACTCATAATTTGTTCTCCTCGTGTTAAGTAGATTGCAATAACTCAGCTGTCCAGGATCTGTTTATCAATGCTCTGCGGCTTTCAGCAGCAAATATTTTATAACCACTAAGTTTGATGTTCAGACCACTCATCAAATGAAAATCTCCTGTACTCAGAGCTGGTTTTATCATCACAACCCACCAACTGGAGAACCCTGGAGAGGCAGTAACCCTGTCCCAGAGCCTATCCGGCTTAGCCATATCTTCATCCTGGGAAATTCTCTTCCACTAAATGACTTTAAGAGAAACTGGCCCACCCTCAGAATAGGCTATAACATTTCAGAGATTCTTCATCGGCCTACACTGTCCTAGTAAGTTGCCATTTTATTGAGTTTTATTGTCTCCTTTATATGCATCCTAATAAAAGTGAAATGGGGTATATGTAATAAAGAGGAATGGAAATGAGGGAAGATGTGGGTGAGAAAAAAGCAAAGGAAAGAGAGAGAAATAAGGGAGAGAAAACAGAAGGGAGCTCAAGAAGGGAGAAAGGAGAAAAAGAGAAAGGAAGGTAGATGGATCCCACTACAGGTTGCATTCTGTTGATGCTGAATCCCTAAAACTAGATCATTTGAAATTAATAAAAGAAATTATTGTTGTCACAGATATGCTTTCTCCGTAATAATCTGATTTTTTTAATGAGCTGCAGAGGTTCTGGTATTTCCCACTTAGCGTATAAGGTACTATCGCCCCAAAGAAGGTATACAGCAGTTTATTGTATAACTGCAGAATATTGAGCAGTCATTAAAGAATTGGTAATGAAACCAGAGCCATTGACCTATCATGCCTATAAGAACATATTAGATAATGTAACATCTAAAATAATACAAGAATAGAAAGTTAACATTCATCATTTTCATTACTAAATGAAACCCACATGTTGAAAAAATGCTTGTGATTCAATTTTTGAAACAAACTTCTTGTACTTTTCAGTGACATAAACAAATGAATTGCCTCTATTGACTAAGCTTAAGTTGGGAGACTTTGTCTTGCACCTAAGGAGTATTGAATAATACTGATGTTGGTACTAGGACTAGGGTTCTCAGGCTGGCTCGGCCTCCATCACTTGCCCACCTAGAATAGAAGAGAGGTGTGACTGGGAGGCACTGTACAATAACAGTTCCTCAAGTCTCAGATGCGAGAAGCATCTGTCCAAAGGAATGGGGGTCACTGACAGTTAAACACATCAAATAGAATGCAAGGCAGACAAAAACACAGCTACTATCCAGAAAATCCCCTCTCCCCCTATCTGTTCCTATTTTCTTTTCTTTTCTTTCTTTTTTAAGAGAGAAGAGGGTTGGGGTTTTTTAATATAAATTTATTTATTTATTTTTGGCTGTGTTGGGTCTTCGTTGCTGCATGCGGGCTTTCTCTAGTTGCAGCGAGCGGGGGCTACCCTTCATTGAGGTGCACAGGCTTCTCTTGTTGCAGAGCACGGGCTCTAGGCGCGCAGTCTTCAGTAGTTGTGGCACACGGGCTCAGTAGTTGCGGCTCGAGGGCTCTAGAGCACAGGCTCAGTAGTTGTGGTGCATGGGCTTAGTTGCTCCACTGCATGTGGGATCTTTCCGGACCAGAGATCGAACCCGTGTCCTCTGCATTGGCAGACGGATTCTTAACCACTGAGCCACCAGGGAAGTCCTCTTCCTATTTTCTGATACAACAGCTACATTAATCACAGAGTATTAGCCCCATCACTATGACAACTACTGAGAATCTCACAAAGATAGTGATTTACAATTAGAAGAGAAATAAAAGGATTATTAGAGGAAGTCTCTCATAAGGAAAGGACATTGAAGTTGAAACTTGAGCAATATAAGTGAATTAGACAAATTCAAGAGTAAGAGTAAAAAAGCCTTTGAGGTTGAAGGAAACCTAAATGTGAATTCTCTTAATTCTAAGGAATTTTGAAAATTCTGCTTTAATTCATGTGTAGAAAGGAACAAAACCCTAACAACAACAGAAGGCTGGAAAACCTGCAAAATCATAGTTTTTTAAAACCCGTCAGAAGCAGACACAAAGAAACCCAAATAACCCATACTCCAGAGAGTGAGGAACACTTTCCAGGAGAAAAAAATAAATAAAGGACTGAGCACTAGTCTCATACCTTGCACAACTGCAGCAGGAGGAGGGATCCACCATAGACTTACTAGTCCAAATTCTAATGACCTTTTAATAGCCTCATGTGGGAAGCACAATGGATTGCAATTCGAAGAACCCTCAGCCAGCCACAAAGCAAGTCTCCACTCACTCACCATGTCTTTTCCATGGGTCTTCACTCAGTGCTTGGGAGTAGACCTGAAGATAAGGAGTAGAGGAGATCTGAGAGACAGGCACCTTGAGATGGTGTCTATATCTATCCATCCATCTATCTGTCACAGATTTGTGTGTATTCACACACATACATATTTGTTGTATACAATATGTATTATACACACATATATGATTTCTTTATATGATATTATAGATTATATTTACATATAAACACATTATTCTTTAAAATTTTTTTGACTAAAGCAAAAATACAAACATTGGTTACGGTATTTATAATATACATCGTGGTAAAGTATAAAGTGACAAGACGACAAAATGTGGAAGGAGATTGAGGGAATTATTCTATTTTAAGGTACTTATGCTGTTCATTAAAGAAGATGACAGGGATTTCCCTGGCGGTCCAGTGGTAAAGACTCCGTGCTTCCAATGCAGGGGGCACGGGTTAGTTGGGGGGAACTAAGATGCCACGTGGTGTGGCCAAAAAAATATAAAAAATAAAGGAGATGACAGTTTAATAATCCATATTGTACACTCCAAAGCAATTACTAAAAACAAGTTTAACACAAAGACTTATGAAGATAATACATAAAAGAAAATGGGATACTAAAACAAGTACAATTTGCTCAAGAGAAAACAGGAAAGGAGAAAAAGTAGAACAAAGAACAAATGGATTAAGTATAAAACAAACAATAACATGGGAGACTTAAATGCAATTATACTAATAATTATATTATATGTAAATGAAATAAACATATATATTAAGTGGCAGAAATTATTAGTTTGGATTAAAAAAAATCAAGACCCAACTTCATGCTGTTCCTAAGAAACATATTTTAATTATGAAGCACAGACAGGTTGAAAGTAAAAGGATGGGAAAACGTATAACGCGTATAGCAGATAAGCTCCAGAGAAGGCCACCATCAATCCTACCTTGCACGGACAAACCTACTGTTTCACACATCAAAAGGTACAAACTAACTCCCCTCCCCTGGAAACCAAGCTGGCTTTAGTGACTTGTTTAATGAACAGAATATAACAGACATGACATTCTTGGACCACTGAGGCAGCTTTATCATAAGCCTTACAGCTTCTGCCTGAGGTGCTTAGAATGCTTACTTCTTGGATGTCGCTTTTGAAAAACCAAGCACCCTACAGTGAGAAGCCTGGGTCCTTCCCTGTGGAATCAGCAAAAGGGGAGAAAGGGGGCAAGAATTATACTATATGAGGTCTCCCCATATGGAGAAAAACATCTGTAATACGAGAGAAGTATTTCTCCAAAAAATTCCCTAACTTTGCGTTTTTTCCCTTAACACATTGGGCTTAACCATGAAGTATACGGTCAGTTGGGGATGGGAGCCGGGGGTGGCTATCAACCGGGGTGAAAATAGGTATCTATCAGAAGAGTCCTTCATGAAGTTATTCCCACAACGTTCTCTTTTAGGTATCCTCCTGAGACCACTGGGGATCCATATTGATTTTCCCCTCAGAATGCTCGAAAAATGAGTTTGAATGATACAGTAAGTAAATTAACTTCAAATTTCTTCTGCACCCAAAGCTGAAAACCCATTCACTATTTTATTTTTGGCCCTAAATAATGTCCAGGCACATTGTCTGACATAACATATGAGAGAGTCAGCAATGAGATTAAGTGACAACATGAAAATATAGATACTCCAATAATAAAATGTCAACAATGTAGACATGACAGATTTTAATATACATACCCTCCCATTATCATATTAAAATTCAGAAGTATTGCATTTTATATGAAAGTCCAAATCAAATTATCTTGCCCTTGTGAGTAAAAGTGTTTGCGAGTTAAAGCCCAAAGGCATTAAAGTTAAAAATCAGTTTTTCTTGATCAAGTTGAGTGAATGGTCCTAAGTCTGAAATTCTTAAAGTTCAAAATACGTCCTCCTTAATCAAGTATCCTTTCATCTGTCAGGTAAAGGAGTTCTTGATGCCTCCGTAAAATAATTGTTCCTTCAGCAGCTCCATCCTGGGTTGTCTGTCCTGGGAATGGATGTAGTTCCTTCTTGACATTAAAAGTGGCATTCAGTTCAGTGCCAGTTCTCTGTATGCATCCCTCAGATGCTGAACCCTATTCTGATGTAAGTTTTTCCACACAACCGAGCAATTCTCTGACGCCAGCTGGGTGTCCTATAATTCAACTCAACTGTCTGACACTTACCAGGAGATAGTATCGGACTACACAGGTAAAGGACACAGTCCCACAAGACCGTCCTACACTTCAGATGCCAATTATAAGTCCAGGTTGTTACCTGTGACTCTGACGGACTGGCTATAAATCAGAGGTTCCCATGACCCTGTTCTTGGGTTCGATTAATTTGCTAGAGCAGCTCACAAAACTCAGTAAACCTGTTTACTCGGTAGATTACCAGTTTATCACAAAGCATATTAAAGGATTTAATTCAGGAACAGCCAGATAGGAGAGATGCATAAGACAAGCTAGAGGAAACGATTAGGAATTTCCATGCCCTTACTGGGGTACCATTCTCCCCAAATCTCTATGTGCTCACCAACCAGGAAGCTCTCTGAACCCCATCCTTTTGGGTTTTTATGGAGGCTGCATTACAGAGACATGATGGATTAAATCATCAGCCATTGGTAGTTGAATTCAATCTCCAGATTTTTCAGAGGGGGGGGAGTAGTGGAATTGAAGGTTCTACTTCTCTAATCACGAGGTTAGTTCCACTGGCAATCAACCCCTATCCCTAGGTACTTTTCATATCATTAACATAACAAAAGACACCTTTCTCCTTCTCATCTCTTAGGACAGTCCAAGAGTTTTAAGCTCTCTGTGCCAGGACCAGGACAAAGACCAAATATGTATTTCTCATTGTCGATCACAATATCACAATCCCCTTTCTAAGATCCTGAAGACTTCATGTGACACACAAGATTATTACAGCCCTGGCTCCAAAACCTCCAAATTGAGGAAACAAGATGATCCCCAGCCTCTATCAACAGTTCCTACAGGCGATAGTGTACTCTGAGAATCCATTCTAAGAGCTGCTAAAGGCCATATAACAAAAATTCAACATCTGAGGGAAGTAAAGTAGATGGAAAAATGCTTGGTTCAGCATCTTCACATGCAGTCAGTTAATGTCTGTTATCCAGAATCCACAAACTGTGAATTCAAAATAAGTCGGGTGAAATCTCCCAGCAGGATGTTAATGAGGGCACTACTCATTCGCCATTTCGGTGATCTCTCTAAACACTATCACATTTCTCAGAGTGCATTTCAGATATTGCTGCCTACTTACAAAGATTAGAAATTTGAAATCATGGGAACCCAATCACTAAGAATTATTTGCAGTGCCTATCTTTTCCATCCAAGTTATTAAACTACTTTAGTTTCACTTGCCGTTTTGTCTTCAGCATTCCTGGAACTTTGGTGCTGCCTGAGGGTGAGGTCTGTCTGGTAATACAGACTTCACATTATGTTATGAGAAAGTACTTCTGAGCTTGGGCTGCCACTTCTGCCTCTTGTATTAGAATTGCTTAGGGAAGAATTTCACTCCCACACTGAATACATTCAACTAGAAGAGTACTCACAACCGGGCACCCACTTACAGAGAAGAAATTGGACTCCCTACCTCACACTGTATACAGAAGTTAACCCAAGGTGGATCAAAGATCTAAACATAAGAGCTAAAATTATACGCTAATTGAAAGAAACCGAACAGAAGGCCACATGTTATACGATTCCATTTATATGACATGTCCAGAATAGGCAAGTCCATAGAGACAGAAGTAGATTAGTGGCTGCAAGGAGTTGAGGAAGAGGGGAATGGAGACTGACTGCTAATGGGTATGGGACTTATTTTAGGGGTGATAAAACTGCTCTGGATTAGATAGTGGGGATAGTTGTATAAACTTATGAATATTCTAAAATTCATTAGATTGTATACTTTAAAAGTGTGAATTTTATAGTATGTGAATTATCTCTAAAAGTTTTTTTTTTTTTTTAAGTACATTCAACATATTCTAGAAACAGAGCTGCTGCTGATACATCAAATTCCCAGCTCCCAGGGCCTAGGAGATGCCGTCTTTACTCCTCCCATCAATTCATCTGGCACATTTTCTTGGAGCCAGTTGTATTAGAATTTGTATAAGTACAAATTTGTATTAGTGGTTTTAAATAGCAACTATTTATTTAGCTTGAGATTCTGCGGGTTGACCAGTTGAGCTAGGCCTAGCTGAGTAGTTCTTCTGATCTTAGATGGTTTCATGTGTCTGCAATCAAATTCTGGATCAGCTAGGGTCTACCTAATCTAGGACAGCCTCAGTGGGGTCGTCATCTTGGTTCCACATGGTTGCTCATCCTCCAGCTAGCCTGGGATTGTTGTCACATGGGCAGCAGGGTTCCAAGAGTGAAAGAGGAAGTGAGCCTAGAGGAAGAGGCACATCATCACTTCCGGTGCATTCTATCGGCTAAAGTAAGTCACGATGCCAGTCAAGATTCAAGGGCAGGGAAATAAATTCCACTGCCTGTTGGGAGGAGCTATGAAGACACAATGTAAGGAGTGGGGATTCAGGTAAGGGTAAAGGATACTGAGAACTTTTGTAACCTACCATTTCCTAGAGCAGATGTTGCAAGACAAGAGTTGTGCAGTGGGTCTAGAGAACAACCAGTACAGATCAGAGAGAGAGGCTAGAGGATTCCAAGAGGGAATTTCTAAGAGAAACAAAAATAGGAACTAAACAGACGACCTGATGTATTAGACTAGATTGAATGGAGTTTTAGAGTTCTTTCAGAAAGTACTAGTACGGATTATAGGATCACAGAAAACAATTCCTTCAGGGAATATTACTTCAGGTGGGTAATATAAGTGTGCAAAGTGGCCAGATGGAAGTCAGCAAAGAATGAGGTGCAGAGTGCATGCCCATCTTAAAACACTGAAATCATTAATTTCAGGGAAAATAAAAAGGATTTCATATATACTTTAGTATAATATAGAGTTCATTGTATATATGGTCATATTTACATATTTACCTACTTATATATTTACATGGTCATAATAATCCAAACACTGAATATTAATTTAGCAAGAAAATATGTAATGCAAGTACAATGAGAAAATAAAGTACAGAAAGATGCATGTTTTTGGATCAGGGAATGGGGTGAAGTTTGGGGAATCGCAATCCCAGGATCAAGAGAAAGCTCAAAACATCTCCAGTACTGCTGATAGGAACTGAGACAAGTCTTTGATTTACTGAGAAAGTCCCAGGATGCATGCTAAAAGCAAGGATGTAAAACTAAGCAGTTAATGTTACAGACTTAGATTGTCCTACATATTATATTAGCATACTGTATTTGTCTGTCTAAGGATAAGTTTATTTGAAGAAATCTGGGCAAAGTAGTACAAAGTTTAATTCAAAACATGTGGTAATTACACTTAAATAAACATAAGGAAAGAGTTTTAAGATTTCCAGTTGCACATGGTCAATCGTTGTGGTTGCCCTTAAAAATGGTAGTTAATGTAGCCACAGAATGTTAATAAATGATTTCAAAACCTCAAAGTTTATTGGGAAGATTTCCAAAATGTATCAGTATTTGCTTGAAATGACTCCACCCATGAGCATGGGTTTAAAATCATTACAGGACAATTATCCTTCTCCTCCTTTAAGATAAATTTGGAAACTTTGCCTTAAGTAGAGCCTTCTATATTAAGAACAACCTTGAACTTCATACCGAGAAAATTAGTATGTGTAAATTTATACAAAGTCTACAATAGTAGAACATGAAGGCAAACAACATTCCTGAATGACGAAATAATCTCTTCATCCTCTAGTTTGGGTCAGGCACTTATTTTTCGCTCAGAGGCTTTATAATTTTTATAAGATTACCCATAAATCTTCCTTGCCAGAAAACCAACAGTAAGCAACAGTTTTTTGGATCTCTGTTTCCTTGAAGCAATTCTCTTTCATTTTCTGAAAACCACATACCAGGGTTTCTGCTTGAGGCCAATCAGATTGATGTATTGACTAGCGGGGATGGGTAACCTATAGAATGAAGAACTGGCCAGAGCCACTGTTCCCACTGGCATTCTCATGAGACACACCTAAGTTTCGTTCAAGGCTTCACTGTGTAATACCCTCATTTAAGCAGAGCTTGTGGATAGTAAAATGCATCTCAGGGGTGAAACCACTCTGTCCTGTTCAGCAGGCCACATCTTCAGGACCACTGTGAAACCAAGCGTCTGTTTTGTGATGTTTGAGGCCAAAAAAAGAGGAATCAGACCAATCTGTAAGTTTTGGCCTTGGTGTCTCATCTCTTACCTCAAAATTCTAGATGGGTGGTTGAGAGAGGTTAGATTTTAACCAAACCATTTTAATAGTTTTAAATTACCTTGGTATAAATAGATTCTATAGAAACAAAATTACTGTGAATTTGAAGATTAAAGGCAAGTTTTTCATTTTTTCAATTAATTGAGTGGACATCTTTTGGGTATCTACTTTGGGAAGAGGCCTGGACAAGACACTGAGGGTTTGCTAAAATGAGGAGTTTTCAGGCCCAGCCCTGAAGATTTTACTTTAGTCATGGAATCAGGTGTTTAACCAGGGTTTGCAAACTCGTGGCCTGTAGGCAAATTTTTTCAGCCTTGTTTTGTTGGCTTGCTTTGTTGAGTGTCGAATTTGAATGTTTTAAGCTAGGCATGCATTCTCCAGCTCATTCTCTGCTAATTTACATTTGACCACTCCTCACAATTATATTACCCACCTGACCCGAGAGGGAATTGACTTTGCAACTTTGAAGACTAGATATATTACATAAGAAATGAAATAAATTGGAAACCTGTGCTATAGAGAGAAACATAGACTTTTAATGTGAGAGAGACTACTATGAATCCTGGTTCTGCTACTTAATATCTATGTGATCTTAAGCAAGTTGTAATAACTTCTTTGAGCCTTAGTTTTCTTGCCTGTAAAGGGAGCTACAAATACTATCTCACAGTGTGGTTGTGAAGATTAAACAAGATAATATTTCTTATTTGTACAAGAGCCATCACATTGTGAAGGCTGTATAGTTTGGTAGCCACTCTTTGCCTCCCCTTACAGTAGATGCCTATGGAAGCTCAGAGGAAGGATCCATTAGTTCTGACTGGGTGGGCGGGAACACTTGGCAAATCAAGTGACGATTTGAACTGGGCCGTGATGGATGGAAAGGATTACCATGGACAAGGAAGGGGTGTGGGGATTTCTATGTTTTAGGATCTTCTGTTTTGGGAGAGTGTGTTTTGAGTCAGGCCATGTGATGAGAATTCTTTGGGGTTGAGGATAGTAGAGAACATCTCCGTAGCATAAGCAGAGAGCTAGTCTGGATCAGGCATTGCTGTTCATCACTTGCTTTCACGTTTTCCCATCATGGGGTATGAAGCACCGCTGCTATATTTATGGGGCAGAAAGTAATTACCAGGTTCCTGGAGCAGAGATGGGGGGCTTAAAAGGCCATTCACGGAAGATAGCCATGAAAGGAAATATGAGGCTCCAGGGACCAATCCTATAGTTGTAAGCATGCACAGCTATTTCTTGAGAACAAACCAGATGCCATATCTTAGTCAAATGACCTTTCCTAGGGTTCAGTGATGGGCAAATTGTGTTATACGTGGTTCTTAGGATTACTAGAGTATATCCTGTAAGTCCTTCTGAGTGGACCGTAACTTCTACAGGCAGTAGTTAACTACCTGAGATGAGGGAAGAGTTAGTTGCTAGAGTGGTGGTACTGTGGGTGGATGAGTAGGGGGGTAGTCCTGTACAGATTCTGCAGTGTCTGAAGAAGTCATGATTGTGTAGGGTAAGTAGGAATAGGGCATTCCTGAAGGAGCAGTTGAATTGTTCTATCAGGCCATCAGTCTGTAGCAAGCAATGATGAACATGTTGGTGGACATGAAGGAATTTGAACAATGCTCCCAAAATATAAGATAAGAACTTGGACCAAGTATCTGATATCCAGAAGATTGGTATTTCAAGGAGACGAACATTTTCCTTCATCACAAGAGTTGCAGAAACTATCATGAATGTGGGGAGAACGGAGGAATGGTGACATTCAGGGGATAAAGTGCGCCATCTAAGAAAGTGTGTCCATCCTCATGACTATAGGAGGAGAGAAGACATAAGATATGAAAGAAAGTCCATCATGAGACTATCCAAAGGAGTATAGGGGTTAGGAGTAGGAGGTTTCCCCCAACAGAGGTCTTGGTTATTTTCGTAGTGGTCTGCTTGCCGTCTCTCAGACTGGTGACCCAAGCACTAGGCACCTGGCCCTACCACACCCATGGCACTGTTGACCCTACCTAGTGACATGTTGTTTTCAAGTACCCATGAGAGAACCAGCAAGCCACTACTTGTATAGGCGCATCGGACATCCCCACTCCAATATGAGGGTTAAGTACTATGGTAGGAGTTTTGGCAAAACTCTAGCCTTGTAGAAGTCTATAAGTTCCAAGAAATCAGAGAATTCTAATGCTCTGGACTCATCATGTACTTTTCTGAGATCTCTTCTAATTCTCTAGTCAAAGGATTAACCCATTCTACCCAGGTGACCAGGTGAGAATGCAGAACCTGGGTATGAAGGTCCACAAAACCTACCTTCTAAAGAGTTCATTCATAGCATTGGCCACATCCTAGGTGATAAAGCTGTCAGACATGATCATCCTGAGGTCAGGAATCTGTGGTTAGCCCTGCATCCAGGGTCACCCTGTTAGAAGATGTAAATTACCCATCTCCACCACTTCAGAAAAACAGTACTTTATTGCATTCTCCCTTGATCACTGGATCTGGGTCACCACAGGTAGCTAGCTGCTTTTGCCATCATATGTTGGGAAAATGGAGGGACTCCCCCCAGATCTCTCAGGAGGCAGGAATGTGAGCAGGTTTCAGCTTCCAACGTTTGAGAATCATCAGATGGCTGCCTTGCTCTATATTTTTTTACCACAGTGCTATACTGCTTACATGTAGTACGTAGAACATGGCCATTGACCCCCACTGGATAATGAGCAGAGGGATCTGGAACCTTATGTAGCACATGGAATGTCCAAATTGCTCTCTTTGGGGGATGTCTGATGTGCCTCTCTAGGGTTTTATTGCACTGAAACTGTCAGAGATGCTCTTACACAAGTAGATCCTGGACATATGATAAACTCACACGATTGTTGGTTCTTGCAGATATGCCTACCGGAGCTTCACGTAAAAATTCAAATTTTCAGGTTCTCCTGAAAAATAAACATGCCAAGACAAAGGATCTACATTCCCACATGGCAACAATCCACAGGACCGGAAAAAAAATCTTCTTTACACTAGCACGTGCTCTCCAATCTCCACAGTCTTCTTCAGTCCTTGTCATGTTAAATGGATGACCTCCCTCGTTTACTTTTGTGATTGCGTATCTTAATTTAAAGGAAGAGAGAAGACAGAGGGAGGAGCATGATAAAAGGAAGGGAGGTATGAAGTATGAATTACTTAAAAGGACATATACTAGGCTATGAGAAGAGAAAGATAGGTGGGGACTACAATGAAATAAGTCTATGAAAACTCTCCTAAGCTACTGAGCTTATTTTTTACATAACGTTAAGACAATGAAGGCTTTCACTTAAGAGTTTAGCAAAATGTGAACTGCTTTAGAAAGATAACTTCAGAAGCAGTGTGGATGACACAATGTAAAAATTAAAGATTAGAAGCAAGGACGTTTTTATTTAAAAAAAAGTACACAGGAGAAAAAAATGAGAGTATGACCTAGCCTTGCCCAGAGTGATAGAAAGGAGGGAAGGAATATTGTAGAGAATTTGGAGATGGAATTCATAGAACTTAGGAGACAACTGGCTAGGTAAGAGGGAGGAAATAAAGATGAGTGTGATGAGTCTCTGGGAGGAGAACATGAACTCTGGATAGAGTTCAGGGAGAACTCATTGGAGAGAAAGATGAGTTCCAGTTGAATGTGTTAAAATAGAGGGAGTGGCGAGTCATTTCCTACGGACACATCTAACAAGTGGAGCTTGGGAGAAAAAATACTAGCGATAGGGACTTGGAAATCAAAAACAAATGCTATTTGAAGCCAGAAACTAGGTGAGATTGTTTAGGGCGTGGAGAAGAGGGGTATACAGAGCCCTCAGGAGCACTATACTTACAGAAATGGTGATGGAAGGAGTGCCAACAAGTGAGAGTAAAAAGAAAATAGGAGACATGGGGATGCAGTGGATATTTTCCATTGGTCCTTCCAAACCCACTTTCTACCCAGCTCTGTGCCTGGGGAGGCTGACCTGTGTGGGCTGCTTCCATTGGCTCCCTTGTCCTCTGGCAGTGGGTCTGATTTGGCCAATAGGAAGCACAGGCAGAGATCAGAAGCTGGGAAGAGAAGGATGCTGGGGGGTATTTATTCCTCTCACTCGCTCCCTACTGGGTGTTCCCAGGTTAGCTACATTTCTCTTTGATGTTCACAGCTCTGTTGGCTAGGTTCTCTCCATGCAGCCGGTTGGCTAACTGGTCCCATCTCTCACCCCTAAGGGTAGTCACAGCTCCCCTTCCGTAGTCCCAGTGTACTGCCCCTACCCTGATCTTCATAAAGAGTCCCTTGGTTACACTCCTTTCAATCACTCAGTGTGAATATGCCATCTGTTTCCTGCTGGGATCCTGACTGATTCAAAGGTAAATCCAGGAGGGTGCACTGTCCTGGAAGCCATGGTAGAAGGACCTGCATAAATGCTCCAAACCACATCATGGGATAAGGACTAACAAGAAGCAGAGTTTGACATTTGTTTTTAGAAGACTGGTGTGGGCGGGAGTCAAGATGCAAGGTCTGGTGGAGGAAATGAACGGTGAAAGAAAATAGAAGCAGTGAGTAAGAAATATTACTTCAAAAAGGCTGGTGGTCTAGGGAGAAAAAAGAGAGAGTACATCAGTCTGAAGCAGAACTAATCTATTCCTTTAAAGTTAAGGAGAGATGGAAATAGCCCCATAAAACTGCTTTTTTTGGTCAATTGCCTCATTGTCACGTGATTCAAATGGCCTCCTTAAATTAGCATATCACTTTCTCCCTAGGATTTTAATTTGACGGAAAGGTTTCAAATATGACCAAGAGACAGCTAAAGATGAAATATCTAGTTCAGGCTTACCTCTCTGAGTCATTCCAGCTATTAATCATTTATAGGACTCTATAAGCCACCTCTAGGAAAATGATGATTCCTTATTGCTTGTTAAAAATATTTACATTTTCCTCTACCAGCTGTATACAAGGAATTGATATTTTCTGATTTGCTAAGTCAATAACATCTTCCTCGAGCCATCAAAGGATTTGATAAACCAGCAAAACACGAGAGCCTCTGCCACAGATAAAGTGGGAGGCACGCAGGCTGTCAGGCAATTAAGTGGACCTGAATAAGCTGATGTAATTAAGCCTCTTACTGCATAATTATCTTTATTTTAAATGTCTTTTGATGAAACATCTGTTCCCTGCTCCAGATATGAAAAGAGGGACCCATGCTCATGAAGAAAACAGGCTTGTGAGGCTCTCACACATGCTGCCTGGGCTGCTCAGATCCAAGGCAACAAATGTTGTCATTTGTTCCATCTTTGCATGCGAGAGGCAGGTGTCCTCACGTCCTGAGCCCGGATTCATCTGACCTCCAACTCACAGCAGCTGCCTAAGGCACTGTCACACAAAGCAGTCCCTGGGTGCCAAAGGGGACCCTGAGAAGCAAGCAAGGCATCTAGCTGTAAGGGCTCGTGCTCTGACCATCTCAAAGGAGGACAATCAGAGGTGTTCAGTGAGGTGGGGAATTGGTCAGCAGGATCTCCTCGGGTCCCCATCTCCTGACCACATCTCCTTCATCAAAGGTAAATACGATGAGTCAAACCTGACTAATGCTGGGCAGCATCATTTTGGTGAATTTCTGTATGGCGATTTTGTTGGTCCTCAGTTCTGTAGACCTCAGGCTCTAATTTGTCAATTTCCTACGTTTTTCCAAATCAGGAATTTTGAATCATGCTAATGGACATTTAAGTGAGAAAGTCACAGCTCTGGAAAAGAAATAGACCTGGTTTTGTGCAGGCATACCTCGTTTTATTGCACTCCATTTTATTGCGCTTCGCAGACATTGAGGTTTTGACAAATTGAAGGTTTGTGGCAACTCTTCATTGTCAGATGATAAATAGCACTTCTCAGAAATGGAGTATTTTTAAATTAAGGAATATACTTTTTTTAGACATAATGCTATTACACGCTTGATAGATTATAGTATAGTCTTTTATATACACTGGGAAACCCCAAAATTCGCGTGCCTCGCTTTACTGTGATATTCACTTCATTGTGGTGATCAGGAACCGAAGCAACAGTATCTCTGAGGTCTGCCTATATTCTGATGCTGCCACCTGTGGCCTTGGTAACCAACCACCTGTTGCTCCCTTTCAGCCTCAATTCACTCAGCTCTAAATTGCAAATAAGAAGACCTATCTTACAGACTAATTGTGAGAATTCAAAAGTAGGCAGAAAGCCTCAGAGTATACATTAAGTATAGCAGGTGATCTGAATAAACATTAACTCCCTCCCCTTCCTCTGATCCACCTCTTCCCACTGCCCATGAAGGAGCCTAAATGCCCGTTTCTTAATTAATGGTGAGAAGACTCCTGTCAAGAACACTGACCAGGGTTTTGGTTCAAGATGGAAGGGGATCCTGAACTCACATCCTCCTGCAAACACACTGCATCTACAGCTACACATGGAACAATTTCCTCTGCAAAAAACTGGCTGAGCAACTCCTATGCATCCGGCAGACAAGGAAAGGCCCAAATCAAAGAGGGTAGGGGAGACTGGGACAGCATTTCACCATAAACCCCATCCTGGGCACAGCAACCCACACTAGGGACAGAACGCAAAATCTGGATCTTCTCCCTGAGGAGTGAAGGAGTTGAACTCCACATCAGGCACCCCTAACTTTTGAAACCTCCACCTGAGAGATGAACTCCCAAAACATCTAGCTTGGAAAACCAACAAGGTTTGTGTCCACGAGACCCACAAAGTCATAGCAATCTAAGGAACAGCTCTTACATGGCTGAGGCATGGACTCTCCCCGCACAGGGCTCAGCAAAAAGCAGCTGATCAAGCAGCGCCTGGATTTTGTGTGGGATCGGCTAACTTGCTGTCTTGGAATGTTGGCCTGATGGGCAGTCGTCTGATTTGACACACATTTGGGGGCCATTCGGTGCTCCCTGGTGATGGAGACTGATGGGCACCATCTTTGCACTCTCCCTCTGCCTTGCTCTAGCCAGCAGTACCACCTTTCTTTCTTTTCTTTTCTTTTCTTTTTGGCTTTTAAAACTCTAGGCTTTTTCCTTTTCTCTTTCTTATTTTTTCCTGGCAGGCGCCATCTCGACCCTATATCCCTTGGCCTCTCTCCCATCAGTGGGCTCCATCTTTGCCCTTTCCCTGTGCTGCACTCCAGAGCACCACTATCTCCCAGAGGAGAGTTTATACACTCTTCTGGTGCCCTGGTTTTTGTGGCTGCCACCAGGGAGCCCTCTAGATTCCCTGGCACAGGTGGTCAGTGGGGCTTACGCTTGCAGTCCTATGGGACTGTCTAGATTTTCATAATTTCAAAGCTGCTGCCTGGGGGTCTAGTTTCCAATCAGCGTGAATCCAGGTGCTGACTGAGATCTTCCCCTTTGGAACACTGACAGGTCTTGGTATACCTTCAACTCACGGGAGCCATGAAATGTGAAATAGGCTGCTTGGACAATCACAAAGATTTGAGGGACAATCAAGAGCTAGGGCAGGGTTGAACGATAAGGTTCATCCCCTACACAAGGCCATTCCTTCAAGACTGGGAGAGATGGCTCTTTTTTCTAATGCAGAGAAGCCAACACAGAGTCAAGCAAAATGAAAAAACAGAGGAGTATATTCCAAAGGAAAGAATAAGATAAAACCTCAGAAGAACAGTGACCGGCACACACCTCTCTCTGCAGCATCCAGAAAATTGGGAAACAAGGAGTCAGATCATGGGATGGGTGTTTAACAGAATCAACATCCTGGTGCATCGTTAGTAAATAAGACTATCCTCAGTGACCAGAGGCCATTTCTCTAAGCCCGGGTCACAGATTTCCTGCTTAATAATGGAGACAGACTTCCAGTGCTTTTACTTCCAATGTCTATATTCTGTATTTTGGGAAGATCACTCCCTTTATGACTATATACTCTCCTTCCACATCTTAATATCATTCATACTAGATCAGCTTTTGGCATGCTAATATCTTGAGTCAATGCCTCAGCCTCTCTTTTTGTTCTTTAACAAGCCTACTGCAATATAATTCATACGTCACAAAATGCATCCATTTAAATTGTACAGTTAAATAGCTTTTCGCATATTCAGACTTGTGCATCTTCACCGCAGTCAATTTAGAACACTTTCACCACCCAGAAAGAAACCCTACGCCCTCAGTCATCACCTCCCAATCTATTTCCCCCACAGCTCGAGGACCACTAATCTACTCTCTATTTGCTTATTTGGGATATTTCATGTAAATAGACTCATACAGTATATGCCATTATGTCTGTCTTCTTTCATGTAGCATAATGTCGTCAAGATTCATCCATGTGGTAGCATATATTAGTACTTCATTCCTTTTTATTGCCAAATAATGTTCCATTGTATGGATAGACCACATTTATCCATTTACCAGTTGATAGACTTTTGGGTCATTTGGGGGGTATTTTGACAAATGCTGCTATGAACAGTCCTGTACAAGATTTTGCATGAATACATTTCAATTCTCTTGAGTGTATGTGTAAATGTGAAACTACTGGGTTATATAGTAACTCGATTTTGAGAAACTGTCAAGCTGTTTTTCAAAGTGGCTACACTATTTTAAGTTCCCACCAGTAGTACATGACAGTTAAAATTTTCCCAAATCTCCCCAGCACTTGTTATTTTCTATCCTTTTGACTACAGCCATCATAATGGGTGTGAAGTGTTATCACCTTGAGGGTTTCTCTTTTCATAATATTTTTTTCTTTTTGGTGTGGTGAGAACACTTAAGATCTAATCTCTTAGTAAATTTCAAGAATACTATAGAGTATTATTAACTGTAGTCACCATGCTGTACATTACACCCCCAGAAGTTATTCATCTTATAACTGAAAGTTTGTACACTTTGACCAACATCGCCCCATTTTCCCCACCCTCCAGACCCTGGTAATCATGGTTCTAGTCTCTGGTTCCACAAGTTCAACTTTTTTAGATTTTACATATAAATGAAATCATACAGTATTTGTCTTTCTCTATCTGGCTAATTTCACTTAGCATCGTGTTCTCCAGTTTCATCCATGTTGTTGCAAATGGTAGGATTTGCTTTCAGAAGAGTGAATATCCCATTACATATTTCTTCATCCATTCATCAGTCAATGGACACTTAGATTGTTTCCACATCTTGACTATTGTGAGTAATGCTCTAATGAACATAGGAGTACAGATATCTCTTCAAGATAGGAATTTTTTTCCTCTGGATATACACCCAGAAGTAGGATTCCTGGATCATTATGATAGTTCTACTTTTAATTTTGGAGAGAACCTCATTTTGTTTTCAATGGTGGCTGCACCAGTTTACATTCTCACCAAAATTGCACGAGTGTTTTCTTTTCTCCACATCCTCAAAAACATTTGTTGTCTTTTGTCTTTTTCATAATAGATATCCTAACAGGAGTAGGGTAACATCTTGTTGTGATCTTGATTTGCCTTTCCCTGATGCTTAGTGATGCTGAGCAGCTTTAAATGCACCTGTTAACCACCTGTATATTTTCTTTGGAAAAATTTCTATTCAGTTTCTCTTCCCATTTTTCATATGCTTATTTGTTTTTTTTACTATTGAATTGTATGAGTTCCTTGTATATTTCAGATGTTAACCCCTTACTGAATATGAGGTTTGCAAATATTTTTTACAATTTCATAGGTTGCCTTTTCCTTTTGTTAATGGTTTCTTGTGCTGTGCAGAAGCTTTTTAGTTTAATATAGTTCCACTTATTTTGCTTTTATTGTCTTTACTTTTGGTATCAAATCCAAAACAATTATTGCCAAGAATGATGTAAAAGAGCTTACTTCTTATGTTTCCTTCTGGAGTTTTATTGTTTTGTGTCTTACATTAAAGTCTTTAATCCATTTTGAATTGCTTTGTCATATGGTGTAAAATAGGGGTCTAGTTTCATTCTTTTGCATGTGGCTGTCCAGTTTTCCTAACACCATTTGTTGAAGAGACCATGCTCCTCCCATTGTATATTCTTGGCTCCTTTGTTGAAAATCAGTTGACTATATACACATAGGCTTATTTCTGGACTCTCTATTCTGTTCCACTGATCTCTGTGTCTGTTTTTATACCAATACCATATGGCTCTGATTACTATAGATTTGTAATATAGTTTGAAATCAGGAAGTAAAATGTCTCCAGCTTTGGTCTTCCTTCCCAAATTTGCTTTAGCTATTCAAGTTCTTTTGTAATTCTATAAAAATTTTAGAGTTGTTGTATCTATTTCTGTAAAAAAACAATGTCACTGGAATGTTGGTAAGGATTACAAGGAATCTGTAAAGCACTTTGGGTACTACGGACGTGTTTCCAATATTAATTCTACCAGTCCATGAACACAGAATGCCTTTCAATTTATTTGTGTCTTCTTCAATTTCATTAATTAATGTTTTATAGTTTCCAGTGTACAGACCTTTCACCTCCTTGGTTAAATATATTCCTAAGCATTTTATTTATTTATTTTTTTGATGCTATTGGAATGAGATTGTTTTCTTATGTTACCTTTCCAATAGTTTGTTGTTAGCGTATAGAAACATAACTGGTATTCAACACCCATTGATAATAAAAACTCTCCAGAAAGTGGGCATAGAGGGAAACTACCTCAACATAATAAAGAGCATATATGACAAACCCACAGCAAACATCATTCTCAATGGTGAAAAACTGAAAGCATTTCCTCTAAGATCAGGAACAACACAAGGATGTCCACTCTTGCCACCATTATTTAACCTAGTTTGGGAAGTCCTAGCCATGGCAATCAGAAAAGAAAAAGAAATAAAAAGAATCCAAACTGGAAAACAAGAAGTAAAACTGTCACTTTTTGCAGATGACATGATACTATACATAGAGAATCCTAAAGATGCTACCAGAAAACGACTAGAGCTAATTTAATGAATTTGGTAAAGTTGCAAGATGCAAAATTAATGCACAGAAATCTCTTGCATTCCTATACAATAATGATGAAAAATCTGAAAGGGAAATTAAGGAAACACTCTCATTTACCACTGCAACAAAAAGAATAAAATACCTAGGAATAAACCTACCTAAGGAGACAACAGACCTGTATGAAGAAAACTACAAGACACTGATGAAAGAAATCAGAGACAAACAGATGGAGAGATATACCATGTTCTCGGATTGGAAGAATCAATACTGTGAAAATGACTATACTACCCAAAGCAATCTACAGATTCAATGTAATCCCTATCAAATTACCAATGGCATTTTTTACAGAACTAGAACAAAAAATCGTAAAATTTGTAAGGAGACACAAAAGACCCTGAATAGCCAAAGCAATCTTGAAGGAAAAAACAGAGCTGGAGGAATCAGATTCCCTGATTTCAGACTATACTACAAGCTACAGTAATCAAGACAGTATGGTACTGGCACAAAAACAGAAATATAGAACAATGAAACAGGAGAGAAAGCCAGAGATAAACCCATGCACCTATGGTCAACTAATCTATGACAAAGGAGGCAAGGGTATACAATGGAGAAAAGACAGTCTCTTCAATAAGTGGTGCTGGGAAACTGGACAGCTACATGTAAACGAATGAAATTAGAACACTCCCTAACACCATTCACAAAAACAAACTCAAAATGCATTAAAGACCTAAATGTAAGACCGGACACTATAAAACTCTTAGAGGAAAACATAGGAAGAACACTTTTTGACATAAATCACAGTAAGATCTTTTTTGACCCACCTCCTAGAGTAATGGAAATAAAAACAAAAATAAATAAATGGGACCTAATGTAACTTAAAAGCTTTTGCACAGCAAAGGAAACTAAAAACAAGATGAAAAGACAACCCTCAGAATGGGAGAAAATATTTACAAACGAATCAACAGACAAAGGATTAATCTCCAAAATATACAAACAGCTCATGCAGCTCAATATTAAAAAAACAAACAACCCAATCAAAAAATGGGCAGAAGGCCTAAATAGACATTTCTCCAAAGAAGATATACAGATGGCCAAGAGGCACATGAAAAGCTGCTCAACATCACTAACAATTAGAGAAATGCAAATCAAAACTACAGTGAGGTATCACCTCACACCAGTTAGAATGGGCATCATCAGAAAAGCTACAAACAATAAATGCTGGAGAGGGTGAGGAGAAAAGGGAACCCTCCTGCATTGTTGGTGGAAATGTAAATTGATACAGACACTATGGAGAACAGTGTGGACGTCCTTACAAAACTAAAAATAGAACTACCATATGACCCAGCAATCCCACTACTGGGCATATACCCAGAGAAAACCATAATTCAAAAACAGACATGCACTCCAATGTTCACTGCAGCACTATTTACAATAGCCAGGTAACGGAAGCAACCTAAATGCCCATCGACAAATGAATGCATGAAGAAGATGTGGTACATACATACAATGGAATATTACTCAGCCACAAAAAGAAACAAAACTGGGTCATTTGTAGAGATATGGATGGACCTAAAGACTGTCATACAGAGTGAAGTCAGAAAGAGACAAACAAATATCGTATATTAACGCATATATGTGGAATCTAGAAAAATGGTACAGGTCAACCAGTTTGCAAGGCAGAAATAGAGACACAGATGTAGAGAACAAATGTATGGACACCAAGAGGGGAAAGAGGAGACATGAACTGAGAGATTGGGATTGACATATATACACTAATACGTATAAAATAGATAACTAATAAGAAACTGCTGTATAAAAAAATAAAATAAAGTTCAAAAAATAAAGAAACATATTTGACTTTGGCCATGATCTTACTGCAACACCATGGGGTCAATAATTATTTTAGCCATTTGTCAGGTAAGAATTTTGAGACCCAGGCTTAAGAGCATGGCTTGTGTGACAGATACAGGTTTAGACCCAGGTCTGTCTCTGCCACCTACTAATGACCCTAAAAATTTGAGAAAGGTAATCTTGCTTGCTATGACCAAACTCATAAAGAAGTTTCTCTTCTCCACCCCTCAGTACATCAGGACTCAAACAGATGGTTTCTTTTAAGTACTTTTATCCAAGAGATTCAACTTCCCCTTCAGAAGGTTTTAATGCCCTCTCCCTGATCTAGAATTTTGCTCTTCCCTTAAAATCTAGCTCACAAAAAAAACTGTAAAAAATACAAACACACTGGAGACTAAACAATACATTACTCAATAACCAAGAGATCACTGAAGGAATCAACGAAGAAATCAAAAAATATCTACAAAGAAATGACAGTGAAACCACAATGACCCAAACCTATGGGATGCAGCAAAAGCAGTTCTAAGAGGGAAGTTTATAGCAATACAACCCTACCTCAAGAAACAAGAATATTCTCAAATAAACACCTAACCTTACACCAAAAGCAAGTAGAGAAAGAACAAAAAAACCTGAAGTTAGCAGAATGTAAGAAATCATAAAGATCAGATCAGACATAAATGAAAAAGAAATGGAGGAAATGATAGCAAAGATAAATAAAACTAAAAGCTGGTCCTCTGAGAAGATAAACAAAATTGATAAGCCATTAGCCAGACGCATCAAGAAAAAAGGGGAGAGGACTCCAATCAACAGAGTTAGAAATGAAAAAGGAGAAGTAACAACTGACACTGCAGAAATACAAAGGATCATGAGAGATTTATTACAAGCAACTATATACAATAAAATGGACAACCTGGAAGAAATGGACAAATACTTAGAAAAGCACAACCTTCTGAGACTGAGCCAGGAAGAAACAGAAAATATAAACAGACCAATCACAAACACTGAAATTGAAACTGTGATTAAAAATCTTCCAACCGGGCTTCCCTGGTGGCGCGGTGGTTGAGAGTCTGCCTGCCGATGCAGGGGACATGGGTTCGTGCCCCGGTCCGGGAGGATCCCACATGCCATGGAGCGGATGGGCCCGTGAGCCATGACCGCTGGGTCTGCGTGTCCAGAGCCTGTGCTCCACAACGGGAGAGCCCACGAATGGTGAGAGGTCTGCGTACCGCAAAAAAAAAAAAAAAACTTCCAACCAACAAAAGCCCAGGACCAGATGACTTCACAGGCAAATCCTATCAAACATTTAGAGAAGAGTTAACACCTAGCCTTCTCAAACTCTTCCAAAATATAGCAGAGGGAGGAACTCTCCCAAACTCATTCTATGAGACCACCGTCACCCTGATACCAAAACCAGACAAGGATGTCACAAAGAAAGAAAACTACAGGCCAATATCACTGATGAACACAGATACAAAAATCCTCAACAAAAAACTAGCAAACAGAATCCAACAGTACATTAAAAGGATCATACACCATGATCAAGTGGGGTTTATCCCAGGAATGAAAGGATTCTTCAAAACACGCAACTCAATCAATGTGATACACCATATTAAAAAATCAAAGGAGAAAAAGCATATGACCATCTCAACAGATGCAGAGAAAGCTTTTGACAAAATGCAACAGCCATTTATGATTAAAAAATCCTCCAGAAAGTAGGCATAGAGGGAACTTACCTCAACATAATAAAGGCCATATATGACAGACCAACAGCCAACATCATTCTCAATGGTAAAAAACTGAAAGCATTTCCACTAAGATCAGGAACAAGACAAGGTTGCCCATTCTCACCACTATTATTCAACATAGTTTTGGAAGTTTTAGCCACAGCAATTAGAGAAGAAAAGGAAATAAAAGGAATCCAAATCGGAAAAGAAGAAGTAAAGCTGTCACTGTTTGCAGATGATATGATACTATACATAGAGAATCCTAAAGATGCTACCAGAAAACTACTAGAGCTAATCAAGGAATTTGGTAAAGTAGCAGGATACAAAATTAATGCACAAAAATTTCTTCCATTCTTATACACTAATGATGAAAAATCTGAAAGAGAAATTAAGGAAACACTCCCATTTACCACTGCAAAAAAAAGAATAAAATATCTAGGAATAAACCTACCTAAGGAGACAAAATACCTATATGCAGAAAACTATAAGACACTGATGAAAGAAATTACAGACAATACAAACAGATGGAGAGATATATCATGTTCTTGGATTGGAAGAATCAACATTGTGAAAATGACTCTACTGCCCAAAGCAATCTACAGATTCAGTGCAATCCCTATCAAACTACCAATGGCATTTTTCACTGAACCAGAATAAAAAATTTCACAATTTGTATGGAAACACAAAAGACCCCGAATAGCCAAAGCAACCTTGAGAAAGAAAAATGGAGCTGGAGGAATCAGGCTCCCTGACTTCAGGCTATACTACAAAGCTACAGTAATCAAGACAATATGGTACTGGAACAAAAACAGAAATATAGAACAATGAAACAGGAGAGAAAACCCAGAGATAAACCCATGCACCTATGGTCAACTAATCTATGACAATCCAGGCAAGGATATACAATGGAGAAAAGACAGCCTCTTCAATAAGTGGTGCTGGGAAAACTGGACAGCTACATGTAAAAGAATGAAATGAGAACACTCCCTAACACCATTCACAAAAATAAACTCAAAATGGATTAAAGAGCTAAATGTAAGGCCAAACACTATAAAACTGTTAGAGGAAAACATAGGCAGAACACTCTATGACATAAATCACAGCAAGATCCTTTCTGACCCACCTCCTAGAGAAATGGAAATAAAACCAAAAATAAACAAATGGGACCTAATGAAACTTAAAAGCTTTTGCACAGCAAAGGAAACCATAAACAAGACGAAAAGACAACCCTCAGAATGGGAGAAAATATTTGCAAATGAAGCAACTGACAAAGGATTAATCTCCAAAATATACAAGCAGCTCATGCAGCTCAATATCAAAAAAACAAACTACCCAATCCAAAAATGGGCAGACGACCTAAATAGACATTTCTCCAAAGAAGATATTCAGATTGTCAACAAACACATGAATGGATGCTCAACATCACTAATCATTTGAGAAATGAAAGTCAAAACTACATTGAGGTATCACCTCACACTGGTCAAAATGGCCAACATCAAAAAATCTACAAACAATAAATGCTGGAGTGGGTGTGGAGAAAAGGGAACCCTCTTGCACTGTTGGTGGGAATGTAAATTGATACAGCCACTATGGAGAACAGTATGGAGATTCCTTAAAAAACTCAAAATAGAATTACCATATGACCCAGCAATCCCACTACTGGGCATATACCCTGAGAAAACCATAATTCAAAAAGAGACATGTACCACAATATTTACTGTAGCACTCTTTACAATAGGCAGGATATGGAAGCAACATAAGTGCCCACTGACAGATGAATGGATAAAGAAGATGTGGCATATATATACAATGGAATACTACTGAGCCATAAAAAGAAACGAAATTGAGCTATTTGTAGTGAAGTGGATGGACAGAGAGTCTGTCATACAGAGTGAAGTAAGTCAGAAAGAGAAAAACAAATACCGTATGCTAACACATATATATGGAACCAAAAAAATAAAAAGTGGTTCTGACGAACCTAGGGGCAGGACAGAAATAAAGACGCAGACCTAGAGAAGGGACTTGAGGACACAGGCAGGGGGAAGGGTAAGCTCGGATGAAGTGAGAGAGTGTCATGGACATATATACACTACCATATGTAAAATAAATAGCTAGTGGGAAGCAGCCACATAGCACAGGGAGATCAGCTCGGTACTTTGTGACCACCTAGAGGGGTGGGATATGGAGGGTGGGTGGGAGACACAAAAGGAAGGGGTTATGGGGATATATGTATACCTATAGCTGATTCACTTTGTTATACAGCAGAAACTAACACAACATTGTAAAGCAGTTATACTCCAATAAAGATGTTAAAAGAAAAGAAGATAGTAGAGAAATATGTAAGTTTAAATGCTTCATTTATAGTAAAAATTAATGTCAATGAACTAAACATCCAAATTAAGAAATAAAAATTTTTAAAAGGGGAAAAAAGAAAAGAAGAAAAAATCTAGTTCACTGTTTAGAAATGGGTTCTAAGTCAGGCCAAATTCAGTCAAGAACCATGATGTAAACTTCAGAGAAAACATAAATTTTTCCTACGTACTTGAACAGTTGTTTCTATTTTTTAGGCTAATGGAAGAGATGCAGAGGTTCTATTGACTGGGAAATGACTTAGCCTTGGTTTTAATTTTCAGTCTTTCATTGGGTATTCCAATACACTTTGATTGACTCAATAGAAGTATTATCCAAAGTGGTCTTTTAAATGTGAGGAGAAGGTCCATAGAGAGAACACATCACCATCTTTATGGAAAGGTAGAAAGAACAGTAGACAAAGATTCTAAGGTCAGACTCACTTGGACTCTGCAAATTACTAGCTATTTGATCTTGGGCAAGTCATTTCACAAGTTTGGACCCCAATTTTCTCATCATTTAAGTGAGCAGTAAGCTGGATACCCTCTCAGCTCTTTCAGCTCTGACATTATTTGATTCTAGTGCCAGAGCATAACTTCACGATATACTCTACACGTTTTTTTTTTTTCTCCCAAACACATTGACATCATGTTAAATTAGATTGACTCATGTTCCCCCATGTAAACAATTGTGGCTATTGCCAAAATTTGCTAACAAACAGAAGACAGGCGTGGCATGTTTCAAATTCTTTTTCCTTTAATGCTCTGAGCACATTTTTGATGTGTTGAAAAACTGAAGGGTATTTCTGTATGCTGTTCTATATGCGACTGATGAGATCACCCCAAAAATATTTCACAGAGCCTCTTTCATACCTTTGCCAGAACATCCAAAGTTGAGCAAAAATATTTGAACTAGACGTCTAGATTTCTTTTTAAATACATCTGTGTTAGAGAAAAAAGCAAATGCACAAGCGAGATGTTAATCTTTCTGTTTCATAAACCAAAGCATACTGATAAGCACCTGTCAAATAGCCGAGATGTATTATAAATGAACGTAACTTTTGTTGGACAGCATGCTGAGCTGTAGAATACAGCCTAGAGGCATTTGTAACTAGAAAGAGATACCATAGGACATAGTGTTCTCAGGGGAAAAAACACATGGAAATTGTGAAATGTTTTGGAAAGCAGGAATTCCAAACTATCATCTTCCTAGCAGATCTGATTACTCTCATGTGTTCTGATTTCACAGCAAACTCCGATCCAGTTGACATTTAGGGAGGAAGTTTCCCAAAGAAACCATTTGTGGCATCCTTGGAAATATTTCTGGATGGTTATGCATTATGGGAAGGCTTGGTATCATCCTAAACTGAAATTTGAGTTTTTTGATTAAAGGAAATCTTGTGTAAGGACATAAGCTCAGACCTTAACATATACTGCTAGTTGACATCCAGACTGGTAACTACTTGACTTTTACAAGAAGTCCTGACACAGGGCAGCTTAACCTAAGGCTTAGTGAGATTCGGTAGCTCTGATCGTTTCCCTTCTTCCTGAATGTCTCATAGGGCTCATCTGAACACACGGCTCTCATCTTTTTTGCAAGTGACTTGATATTTAAGATCAGCTCAGAAGGCCAAAAAACATGAGAATAAGCCAAGTCTTCCATTCCCTAACCTTGTTTCCTCACAAAAGCCACTATACCTTGTCCTGGGATGGGAAGAGGAGAACGGCATAGGTATATTTCTTCACTAGAATTTTCTATTGGCCTCACCTCAGCAGCTTGAGAGGCCAGCCTCCACACATGCTTCCTTAATGTCTACCACAGTCTTTTACGTCAAATTCACCTGTCTTTCCCCAACTACTGTGCTTCCACTACCAACACAGGTGCTATCACTTTTCTTCTTTATTTGGTTATACCAACCTGGTACCTAGAAGGACCCATGGAAAGATAAGCTTTCCATCTTCATATGAGCAAAGTGGGCCAACCCTGTGAAAGAATGGGAAGAACTCAGATAGGGGCAGGAGAAGAAGAGCCAGAAGACACACAGCATTTGCCTCAACAAGATGACCACTCCCACTTCCCTAGCTGCATCTCTGCCCTTATTTTAAGTGCTCTAATTTTCTCTGATTCAATTTGCATTCAAAACCAAGTTGTTCTTTCTTCTGAAGGAGTGGTTAGACATACTAACTGAAGCACAACATTCTTGTACTTCCCTCTCAGTCTTTAAGAAAGATCATATAGGCAGTAATAATACCCTTAAAAGATTGTATTTTCCCATGAAAAAAACAATTTACTAGGTAGTTCATGGGACTGGGCCTTGGCAAAGAAAAAGGGTGGGACTTCCTCTACCCCTAGGACAATTGGTCAGAGATCAGGAGAAAGGAGAAGTCTAGACACAGCATAGGACTGAGACAAGAAATCCTCTGCATCCAGCCATCAGCATCATGGTGAAGCCGTGAGGGATTGAGGGGACAGGGAGGTGCCCTCTTTAACCTCTGCACACAAAGGACAGCAACTTCACAGCAGCTTTGGATAATGAACAGTACATTTCTTCGGTAGACAGGCCCCCTGATCTATAGTGGGTACCCAGCTAACCCCCAAATTTAAGCAGTGGACCAGGAGGCTGGGTCCAGAAAAGTTGGACCATCTGGATTTCAACAGGGTCATGTGGGCAACAACGTCAACAAGGGCCCCAGACGAGGCCTCTTCAGAAGGCTGAGCCAGATCTCCCCCTTTTTTTCCTCTGCTTGAGACCTTGGTAGTCAGGATTGACAATTGGTCTGAGCAATCATTACTGTTCTTGGGAGTGGTCAAGTGAAACCCACGGAATAAACAATGGCAACCCCTCAGTTGGAAGAGGAACTCAGGATCATTGAATTTGAAGGTGGAAATTTTATATCCAAAATTGGGAAGTAAGGAATATAGATTTCACATTGGTAAATATTTGGATTGCCCAATATCCATTCATTTTCTAACAGCACTCTGATTCCTTTTGAGAAATGACTTTTTCCCCATTGGACAAAGTCTAGTGGGATAATCATTAGGGGTTATGACCTTCCCTACCCAAAGAACTAGCTCAAGATACAGACTGAACCAACTAGATGCCCCCTTCCTGAATATTTACATCTGAGCAGAGGGTCAAAGTGTCTGGAAGTGACTAGAATCTACCCTATCTAATTGGACGGTTCCTGCTGGGGCCCTAGAGCGTCTGGCTTCTTTGCCTCTGGAACTATCTTATTTCTTGCCACATCCCCAACATGCTCTCCTAGGATCCTGGCAATTTTGTGAGCCCCTGTAACCTTCTAGTAGATTCCTTCTAGCTTTAGTTAGCCAAGATCCATCTCTATAGCTTGTCATTAAAGGCATTTAACTAATATACACCCACATTCATACAGTGGGCTAAAGTTTATAAGGCTTTTGGCCATCTAGTACCCCATTTCACTCCCACAGGACTATGACATTAGTAGAGCAGATATTATGTATGCTCACTGATTCATGAAAAAAAACCTAGACACGAAGGGCTTAGACAACTGGCCCAAGCTCTCCCAGCAAGACAGTGCCCCCAAGCCCAAGACCTCAGGCTTCGCACCCAGCACCCTACACCATACTGCGGTGAGGTGTGAGCTCCTCATCTGTTCTACATAAAGCAGCAAAAGGAAGACAAGTTAACTGGAAATATGCATGCTCTCTTAGCAGCATTCATGTGACTAATACCACAGGCCTCTTTTTAAATTTCCCTTTTAGTGCACAGGGATCAAGATGTAAAAACATTCTTTAATATACTGCAGCATGTTAATGGAGCCAGACTGCAACAGGGTGACATATTTACATTCAGAAAGATTGGAAGTAATGGCAAATTGGCTCTGATGTCACCTATAATTGTTGTTTTTTAGAGGAGAGATGCCTAAGTCCATCATCTCTGTGTAGAAGGAATTGGTTTCTTGGAAACAAAAATAAACATGCCTATCTTCCAAAAGGGAACTGACACTAATCAAGAAGCATCTGAACATGGGCAACACAGGGGCAATAATTACTCCTTGACTAACAGCAGGGACTTCCAGACTTTTTTCTTTACATATAGAAGGACCAAATTTAAAGCATCAATGAAACTTAACTGATCAGTACAAGATTTGTCTGAAGGCAGTAATGTTCTTTGAGAATTCAAAATCACTAAATAATTTGCCTGAGGGCTTCCCTGGTGGTGCAGTGGTTGAGAGTACGCCTGCCGATGCAGGGGACACGGGTTCGTGCCCCGGTCCGGGAGGATCCCACGTGCTGCGGAGCGGCTGGGCCCGTGAGCCATGGCCGCGGAGCCTGCGCGTCCGGAGACTGTGCTCCGCAACGGGAGAGGCCACAACAGTGAGAGGTCCGCATACAGCAAACATAAAAAAATTAAAAATAATAATAATAATTTGCCTGAAATCACATTTCAGATCCTCGGTACTGTTTAGTGTGGAAGGCAAATAATTCAGGCTAGAATTACAGCAGTGAGAAATCACCCAAAGCAAAGAACTGAGGCCCCCCCACCCAACAACATAACTAACTGTAAACCTATTGCTTCGAGGCTCACCATCACCATTTAGGCTCTTCTCTTGGAACAAGTCCTTCTCACAGACAAATAAGAAAAAACTTAGTTCCTGATATCACCTGTTTTTTTTTTTTTTTTTTTTTGCTGTATGCGCGCCTCTCACTGTTGTGGCCTCTCCTGTTGCGGAGCACAGGCTTCGGACGCGCAGGCTCAGCGGCCATGGCTCACGGGCCCAGCTGCTCCGCGGCATGTGGGATCTTCGCGGACCGGGGCACGAACCCGTGTCCCCTGCATCGGCAGGCGGACTCTCAACCACTGCGCCACCAGGGAAGCCCTCACGTGTTTTATAATGCTACAATATTTCTCAGTTTAGATGAGAGAACCCTTCATGAAAATGCTTGAAATATAAGTACTAAAAAAATAAACATGACAGGAACAAGTTCATGGACATGTTGAATTCATGCAGGCATTAACATTTTTTATTTATAGAAAAAATTTCTTCATGTCAACATCTGCTCCCTATCAACATCTATTCTAGACCCTTTTATTATAAAAGACAACATCATCTAGATAAAATATATTTTATAAATAATAGATATTTCGTGACCTTATATGGAAAACCTGGTGACAAAATTTTTCTTCAGAGTCCCTTGGTGTGCAAATCAGATGTTCTTTTACACCAGGGAAAATGTGAAAACATATTCCCCTTAATATGTACACATACACAAATTAGAGCACATTCCCCATTGGTATCACCCCCACGTGGGTATACAGTTTGTTCTGTTGGTTTGATTGGATATGCTTCTTAATTTCTACAAAATTGATTTACTGAACAAAAACTAAAATCTCAATGTCTCTAAAATATAAGTAAAAGACTAAAATTGATCAGTAAGAAAAAGAAATACAGGAAGTAAAGCAGAAAAGAAGACAAGAATTTCTATAAGTATCAATAATCACAGCATTATATGATATGCAAATAGGAGTGTCTCCAAACATCTTTGAAAAGAGATCCATGAAACTGTTCTTTATATTCCCAGATGAAAGGCAGACCTGAAATAGTAAATAATTCTGAGAGTGATGGTTGTACAGCATCAAGTTCAATGCTAGGACTGCAGGTCAAATTTGATTAACGTACCTCTCTTATCACTGCCTTCTTTTACTGTCTTTACTGTCTTCTTCTAGCTTGGTGATTTGTTAGTACTTTTATTTTATTTTATTTTTAAATATATTGCTCCCTGTTGCAGGACAAGCACATGATTAATCTTTCTATGGATAACAACTATTCTTGACATGTAAATCAAGTATTGCCGAAAGCAAATAAAGCGTTTTGGAAAACAAATAAAAGCATTTTAGTGTTTCTAAAGAGACTAATTTGTAGGGTGTGATTGGGGGTGGCAATGGGGGATGGGAGGAATGTCGATATAGTTTTCCTTTTTCCCCTTGAGAGTTCTCTTCTGAAAGAAAAATGTTAGATTACTGCAAAGAATACATTCTTTGGCAGCATTCTGTCTTTACTCCATTAAAAAGAAAGTTTTACACATAATGACTTACAGAGTACATAAATGTCCTTGGAGTATAAGTGAATCCTACTTTATTTGGGGTGGAAGGGAGGGAAAGAGTTAGTGTCCACAATTTGCTTGCTTTCTTTGACTTTTTCCATAGCGCTCTTGTCTTCCCATCTGACAGGCTCTATCTAAGATGCTGAAGTAGATCAAATTTCCTTTCTCCTTTCCCCAGGTTAATGACATTTGCTGTGAAGACCAGGAGATTACTAGAGAATTGGGAACTGGAGTCAGGGAGCTGGAAGGCTGTACCTCAGGAATAATTTCCTCCATTTATCTGATGAGAGTATTGTGAAAGTACCCAAGTTATTAGTCTATATATAAATAACACTGCCACCCACCCAGCATTTTCTCTCAGAGAGGCAGGCTTCAAGAGCCCTCCCTAGTTTCTAAAGTGAGGTCCTGTTTCAAATCACTTTGGGGTGTAATATATTCTATGTATTCCTAAATGTACATTGCTAAAAAGAAAAAAAAATTTTCAGATTATTTGTTTTTCATCACTTCTCTAAATATTCTATTTCCCAGCTTCATCACCCACCCACTTATTCATCAGGCTTGGCTGCAAAAACATTTTGACAGTCGTCCAAATCCAAACATACCCTCAAAGGATGAAAAATCACTGATAATTCTTTTGAATGTTCAGAGACCGAGGAAAAGGCCTGATAAAGCCACCCTAACAATAAGGCCAGGATGCTAGAGCCAGCTCTTGCCAGAATGGTATTGATTATGTAAGAAGGATGTTTCAGAGCTAATCGACACCCTTTCCCCTACACACACACACACACACACACACACACACACACACCAAGGCCTTTAAAACAAGGCAAATCAATAGTGTCCTAAGGTAGAAACAAAAAGAAAAAAAAAAAATTCTTAAAGTCGGTTCTTTGGGGAGAGATTATTCAGGACTCCTATTTACTTCCCATTCCATAGTGGCTGCAACTCTGAGCCTCACTAAAATATTACAAAGTGTATACCTTCTGTTTGTATTACATCCCTGGATCTTTACATCTACCAAACATCCAGGTGGTGAGAAATCTCCCATTCATAGCCCTTTCTAATTTTCTCTGTGTGTATGGTGTTATTTTAGGAACCAAAGTGTGAGGAATTTTCATGCTTCTTAAAAATAAGCATGTTTCATGCCATCTTTCTTATGGATTCTGCAATAGATAGACGAATTGGTTCCAAATGGTTGGGTTTTCACTCTCATTAACTAACACTAAGGCAACGTGCAGTGGATTCGTCAGCATTCAGAATCACAGAAGTCCAGAGGGAAAATAAAGGGCAGGATATATGAACCTTGACTCTTGAATGAGCTTAGGTGCCTGGAGTCACTGACATTCTGGAACGTAGAGCTGAAAAATGGTATTTCTTAGGTAATTATGATCTCAGCCGGTTCTAATGGAGCAATAATAGTTCGGCAGATCCTATGGGTGGTGTGCATTTCAGAGCCCTCACAAATTCCAGGGAAAGAAAGTTATTCTTTTATCTCAGGAAAGAAAGAATAATTGACCTATTGGGACAAAGGAGAAAATTGACTACAGTTCCTTTGGTACTAGGTCTCTTGTCATTTAGAAAATAGTGATTGGATTACAGAGTGGATTAGCATAATTTAGTGGTAAAAGCACTTGTAACCATTTATCTTCTGGATAAATGGTTACTGAACCATATTTCTTCAATTCCTTCCCTTCTACCTATCTCAGTTTGGTGGAGAAAAAAAAAGGGATGGGAAACCGAAGGAGTATAACATAACTCTAAATACAAAACCACGCATGGTAAATGTCCCACTGTGAGTCAGGATGACAAGTACTGCACAGTATTACCAGAAACAAAAGGTGGAAATGGGGCTTCCCTGGTGGCACAGTGGTTGAGAGTCCGCCTGCCGATGCAGGGGACACGGGTTCGTGCCCCGGTCCGGGAAGATCCCACATGCTGCGGAGCGGCTGGGCCGGTGAGCCATGGCCGCTGAGCCTGCGCGTCCGGAGCCTGTGCTCTGCAACGGGAGAGGCCACAACAGTGAGAGGCCCGGGTACCACAAAAAAAAAAAAAAAAAAAAAAAGAGCTATGAAATGAAAGTACTCATTGGATCTGCAGATTTCATATAGCTAAGAAGGTCATTTTGAATAATTATGAATTTCTGCTTTGAACTAATTTAATAAACAATTTATCTTAGGGTTTTAATGAGTCCTTAAAAAGACACACACACAGTAATACATACTCATTGTTTAAAAAAAAAAAGTCAAATACTATGAAGTGATTTTAAATTTTAAAAATCTGTCCTCATCTCCATTCTGCTCCATCCCAGGGAACTGCTTCCCAGAGACAACCACCTTAATCTTATTGTCTTTAGTTATTTAGTTAACCCTAAATAATATGTTATACTGAAATTATTGATTTTCTTTGGGCTTTCTTTTTCAACTTGAAGTTGAGGATTTAGCTAACTGAAGACTGAAAACCAACCGGAGTGTTTGGATTAAAATGACATTTAAAATGGTGTTCACTCCAGAGAGCTAAGCAGGGTGCCAGGATTGTATTTCTCTTTTCACAGGTCCAAAGTAATGACCTTTCTGTCATTCAAAGGAGGAGGAACACGTGAACTAAGCACTCAGTCGAATGAATGAACTTTTCTTTAAGTCATTAAACATAAGAAATCATTTCATGTTGAGTTTGCTCCTTACTTGTATCATTACTCTCTTGTAACATTTTTGTTGTACTTGTTTTGCTTTATTCTTTCCTGGGTTTTATATTTGCCTTTTTTTTAAAGGAAAAATAGACAACTCATATACTTCTTTATCTGTGAAACATGACCTTCTCTGTTAAGTCTCCCCTGGCTCACCAGTGTAAGGTCAGTGATTCCCACCTTTAAGCTCCTATAGCACACATTTTGTCTGAGTTCTAGTTTAGTAAAAGACTGGTTGGAAACGGAGTGCCTATTTTATTGAATTAATTATACATTTAGGTCTATGTCTACTGGAGTAGACTATGAATTCTTTAAAAAGAAAATAATTGTATTACCTTTTCATGCTTTACCTCCTGCATGCTGCCCAGCACTTAGTGTTTATCACCTTTGTTGGATGAATAAATTATCATAGCCTATAAACATGTACCTCTCAAGGGACTGATGCTCACTCACCTCATCCTCCCATCTCCACCCTCCTTATTTCTAGATTCATTTCAGAACATTTACAATTAGAAATCATTGTAAGTTTTAAGCTGTTTTCTTAAGAATTCTGGGAGAATTTAGCCATGTTATCCTCTAACCTTGAAAATAAAATAAGAATCATCACAAAGATGTTGTAATTCTCCTTCTTTTCACCCTCCATTTATAAATATCTCTTTAGGAGAGTGGCTTCCCTGGTGGCGCAGTGGTTGAGAGTCTGCCTGCTAATGCAGGGGACACGGGTTTGAGCTCTGGTCTGGGAGGATCCCACATGCCGCGGAGCAACTAGGCCCGTGAGCCACAACTACTGAGCCTGCGCGTCTGGAGCCTGTGCTCCACAAGAGAGGCCCCAATAGTGAGAGGCCCGCGCACCGCGATGAAGAGCGGCCCCCGCTTGCCACAACCGCCCTCGCACAGAAATGAAGACCCAACACAGCAAAAATAAATTAATTAATAAAAAATAAGGAATGATATATCTCATTAAAATATATATATTTTATTAGGAACTTGAAACACAAACATCAGAAAGGCTTGAATTCATCTAAATTATTTCCTACTGCCTTTAAATCCCATTTATAAATATAGAATTAAATAAATGATATAAAATATATACATTTAAAGATACAGAATATGAAAATATGAAGACACAGACCAACTCCGATGCTAGACAAATGGGACTGATTGCCTCTTTGCCACGATGATAAGATTTCTCTCAAAGTAACCTGTGATTACAAGTTTCTGAGGGACTTTCCGAAGTCTGTCTCATTTTATGTTATCACAATATTTCCTATTACGGCAGAACATTTGCAGATAATATTCATAAAACTTGTGTTATATAAACTTTGCAAATGTCCTCACGTTTATTGGAAGTGTTTAGTTTTAGTTCCAGGCAAAGAATCAGCTAGGGGGTTAGATCTTTTTTGAGCTACTATCAATCATCATAGCTGAAGTTTGTTTGACAACAGCAAAGTCACTTTAACTTCGGCCACCCACAACTTACAAAAAGGGATTCTTTTAGCTGAAGCATCACCTTGACAGTGAGGGTGTTCCCTGACCCCCTGTGATAGAACTCACCACACTCTCCTCTGTGGCCCCTGCATATCCTCTCCAGACCATCAGAGTATGTGAGTAAATGCTGTGCTTGGTTGCTCACACACATTTTTTTAACTTCTTTTTTTTTTTTTTTTTTTTTTTTTTGCGGTACGCAGGCCTCACACTGTTGTGGCCTCTCCCGTTGCGGAGCACAGGCTCCGGACGTGCAGGCTCAGCGGCCATGGCTCACGGGCCCAGCCGCTCCGCGGCACGTGGGATCTTCCCAGACCGGGGCACGAACCCATATCCCCTGCATCGGCAGGCGGACTCTCAACCACTGCGCCACCAGGGAAGCCCTTAACTTCTTTATCATCCCCTTGAAGACAAGGCTGTGTGTTTATATCTAAGCACCACTATATAGTAAGCATCAGATATATGTTTGCAGAATAAACGAAGAAATCTTTCATGTGGAAATCTTCTTTTAAAACAGTTACCCAAAAATTCCTTATGCAAACACTCCAAAACTACTGCTTTGGGCCCTAATCTTTTGCCTCTAATTAAACAATTCATTTTATTAAGAAACATATTTTCTAACAACTCAAAGTATGAGATTTCAGGGAGGTGGGGTGAGATAGGACTGTAGAGCACACCACTGCCTAGTGTTGGCATTCAGGCATGTCTGGAATTGTTTGATGACTCAGTAAAACAGAGCTGATGAATGTTTATTTGCATGGACCTGGGGTTACTCTGAGGGTGAAAAAATGATCTCAGAAGAAAAATAAACTAGACATTTAATTTTGTCTTTTGGAAATTTGTTTCTTTCAAAAAAGAGAGAGATTGTAGGTAAACACTGAAATAAACTGTTCTCCTAAACTTTCAAAGAAGCAGGAGGCAGGAAATGCTGCTTTCAGAGTCTTGACAAAATGAAACATGAGGAAGAGTGAGCCATTCCTCCTCTCCTGATGCCTCAGACCATCATACAGTCCTGGCTCCACAGTTATGGTGAAACTGAGCAGGATCCTGTGGTACAAAAGCCTCTCCAGGGACTGAGTGAACTGATGAGGGTGATTATAATTTTCATGACTTTCTGTTTGAATTAAAAAAAAAAAAAAAAAAAGCTTCTCCAGGTCCCCCGTTTCTTGTTTGTATGAAAAAAAAAAAAAGGCTTTAGTCTCCTAGGCCTTCCCTGAGTTCCAAAGAGCAGACTCAAGCAGTTAATGATTAGGACAATAGAGTCACAGGACTCCTAATTCCTCCTGAAGGGACACACGTAACAATCTAGTACATATTCTTGAGCTGTTCTATAGAAATCAAGAACCCCACCCCGGTGGAGGATGGTGGCTACATGCTGACATCAAGCACACAGACCCCAGACTGGTTGGAACCAAAAGGTTGAGAATCCAGTCAATCAGAAAAAGGGCCATGAGCTGATGACACAGCTTACGACCCTTTCCCCTAACCCTGTCTTTAAAAACCTTGTCTGAAAGCCACTGGGGAGTTCGGGTCTTTTAAGTATGAGTCACCTGTTCTCCTTGCTTGGCCCCTGCAATAAACGTTTCTCTGCTCCAAACTCTGACGTTTCGTTTGTTTGGCCTCACTGTGCATAGGGCACATGAACTTGGGTTCGACAACAAGGGCATCCGATGTGGTGGTCCCCATGATCAGTAATGCCACTGGTAGGGAACCGTGTGCTTGAGGAGCAGGATACACTATGGTGCCTGGAGTTGGAGAGTGGCACAAAATGACAATGTGACCACAAGAAGGGATGACGCCCAAAAGAGCTCTGGCACTGTCAGCTAAACAAGCATGTCTGTGACCATGTGTGAAATGGATCATGAAGACTCCCAGATAGATTTGGGAGAGTTCATTTTTAAGAAGGGAAAGGTCTTACAGAAGTAGGTAGAGTCAGATGTCAGTGACATTTGGATTAGCTATTCAATAATATTGAAACAGTAGAATGGGGGCATTCTTGAATTCAATAATATTCAACTTATTTATTGAGTACTGATTATGTTCTAGGCATTGTGCTGGGCATGGGTTATTGCTGTTAAAGTGACTTCATCTGCACCCCTAGATGGGACAGCCTGGGAAAATCCTGGTTGCAATAAGGTTTAGAGTGGCTGCTCACAACAGCAAAATATAACATTGAAGTGGGGAAAATATGACCAATACAGATGAAGGAATGCAGATTTAAAACAATGGAATATCAAGTTTTCCCTCATGTAGGTGGCAAAAATTTTAAACATAAATATCATCATGTTGACAAGACAAAAGGGAAAGATGCACTCTCATACGCTATAGGTTTGCAATGGAAATGAGTGCAACTCTTGAAGGCAACTTAGCAATATATATTATATCAGTGTAGAAATTCCCACTTCTCTCCTTTCATTAAGAAATACATGCATATATGTTCATGAAAATACAAATACAAGGCTTGGCTTTGTAGCAAATACCCACAGTAAAAAAAAAAAAAAAAACACTTGAGCAATGGGGAATGGCTAAATAAAATATGGTCCATCTATAAAATGGAGAACTATACAACAATTTTGAAGAATAAAGTAATCTAGAATGCATCCATATAGAAAAAGCTCCTTGACACATTTTTGCTTCTACAGAATACAATTTCTGCATAGGAACATTATTTATGTCAGAGAAAAACAGAGCAAAGAGATTAGAAGTAACAACGTGGATGTGAAACCTGGCCCTGCTGAAACAGAGAAAGACCCTTTGGGGCCCTCCCAGGTACAAATCCTTTCCATGTCTCCCATTTCTTGTTTGTAGGAAATAGGCTTCATTCAGCCTCCTTGACCTTCCCTGAGTTCCAAAGGGAAGATTCAATCAGTTACTTATCAGAGAAGGGAGAGAATGCAGAAACTAAGGAGGAGCAGTCAAGAAAAATTAGTGCAGCCTTGGGGCAGGGTCCTGGTTCCCCCTCAAGGAATATATATAACAATACCTTTGAGTTCTTCTGTAGGAACTAAGAAAACATATTACCCAGATGGAGGATGGTAACTTCAGGCTGAGCACAAGATTCCTGGAACATCACTCTGTTACCTCACTGCCAACCAATCAGAAGAAAGTCTGCACACAGTGGAAGATAACAAAGATTCTGAACCCCACCCCAAATGATTCTCCCTTTAAAAACTTACATGGTCAAGCAGAATCTTCAGAGTTGGTTTTTGGACATGAGTCCACCTTCACCCCAGGTTGCTGACCCCCTGCATAAAGCAACCTGGCCATTCTTGCCAGCACTTGCCTCTCAACTATTGGCTTTTGAGTGGCAAGCAAACCAGAGTTGGGTAACACTGCTACTTGCTGAGTGTGCAACCCTAGGCAACTTGCTTACCCTCTCTCAGTTCCTGGATTTCTCGTAAGTAAAATAGGGTTACAAATAATTCTTCCCTTCATAGCACTGTTGTGGGAATTAAACCGAACATGCCTAGCACATAGTAAGTACTCAAGAAATGTTAGCTATTATTATCCTTTTAAAAATTCACAAAATAAATATATTCTGTTTGTACACACACTATCACACATGTACACACACATATATATGCAAAGAAAGTGATCCTGAAGGAGAGACATCAGTCTGGAAACAGCAGTTTTGAGTGCAGAGGGAATTTGGCTTAGAGATGAGTCAGGGGAATTTTTGCCTTTAATCAGTGCTCTTACCATAAGATGATATTTTTGTATTATTATGAATTTAAATATAAAAATACCTTGAATGAAAAGAAATAAGCCACACAAGAAGGAGAAGGATAAAGAAAATGAGAAAGAGACAAAGTTCTGAGCAAAAGGCAGCCTGTTGAATATGAAGGGTAGTAGAATATGGTGCCCCAGAATATGCTTCTTTGGCTTAATGATTCTTTTTGAGGTGATTTTCCTGAGAAACAGGACAGTCTCTGAAAACAAAGTAGAAGTTACCCTTTTGTAAGAGACATTTACATTTATAAAGGAAATCTCCGTTTATTTTTCTGTTTTTTTTTTAATTGAAGTATAGTTGATTTTCAATGTTGTGTTAGTTTCTGGTGTACAGCAAATGATTTAGATATATATATACGTATTCCTTTTCATATTCTTTTCCAATATGGTTTATTACAGGATATTGAATATCATTCCCTGTGCTGTACAGTAGGGCCTCGTTGTTTATCTGTTTTACATATAGTAGTTTGTATGAAATCTCCATTTTAAAGAAGGATGACTCTAAATCACAGGAGAATCTTATAACTGGAGAAGGACAATGACTTAAATCCGCGTGACCTTACTCTTCTTACCCTTGTTTATCCATGCTTCTTCTGCTAATCTCCCATAACTTCCCCCCGCCACACACACACCACCACATACACACACACACACCACCACACACACACACACCACACACACCCCACATACACACACACACCACATATACACACCCCACATACACACACACACCACATACACACACACAACACATACACACACACCACATACACACACACCACATACACACACACAACACACACAACACACACACACCACATACACACACACACCACATACACCACACCACATACACACACACTCCACACACAGCACGTACACACACACACCACATACACACACACACACCACCACATACACACACACCACACACACACCACATACACACACACACCACATACACACATACCACATACACACCACATACACACACACACCACATACACACACACCACATACACACACACCACACACAGCACGTACACACACACACACACCACACACACCACACACACACACACCACGTACACACACATACACCACATACACACACACACCACGTACACACACACACACCACGTACACACACACAGACACCACATACACACACACACCACGTACACACACACACACACACACATACCACATACACACACACACCCCACATACACACAGACACCACATACACACACACACCATGTACACACACTCACCCCACATACACACACACACAACACCCCTTTGTCTTTAGGTAAAGACAGCATTTAAGCTGGTGGCTTAGGCCACCTAAGAAAGCTACTCATTTTTCCCTGGGTATCTCCTGTGTATATGTGATGTTCACATTTTAAGAAACTTCTGTTTGTTTCTCTCTTGTTAATCTTTTATCACAGGAGGTCACAGCCAAGAATTCAGAAGGAAAATTATTTTTCCTCCCCTAGAAATATACTGGAATCTATGACCAAAACCCTTACATGTCATTATCTGGACTCAATAAAGCATTCAGTAGTGTTACTTCTCGAGTAATAGAATTAATGATTTCTGAATAACAAACATTAAGAATATACCCCAGGGCTTCCCTCGTGGTGCAGTGGTTGACAGTCCGCCTGCCGATGCAGGGGACACGGGTTCGTGCCCCGGTCCGGGAAGATCCCACATGCCATGGAGTGGCTGGGCCTGTGAGCCATGGCCGCTGAGCCTGCGCGTCCGGAGCCTGTGCTCCGCAACGGGAGAGGCCACAACAGTGAAAGGCCCGCGCACCACCAAAAAAAAAAAAAAGAATATACCCCAGAAATATTTCAGCAATCACCTAAAAACTTCGATAAATTATTCAAAAGGAAGGGTGCCCTTATTCGTATACATGCACATCAATACATACATATATATACATACATATGTATAGCATTTAGACTTTACATGACTTCCTATCACTTCATGCCCCCATTCTACTGTTTCGTTGCTGTTGCTGTTGTTTTCTTTTGCTTAATTTTCCTTTCCTTTTCATAGAATGTTGTGAGCTTTGTAAATATCTGTGTAAATATTAAACATTAATTACAAGCTTATACATTTAGTTTCTGTTGAAAGTGATAGAAACGCCATGCTGTCACCTCGGGGCCTGACAACAAAATGGCTCCATGAAATAAGCTGAGGCCTCTGTAAAGGAAAAGCAGTTCTTAGCGCCAAGAAGTTAGCACCAACCGCCATCTCAACCTCCATGAGTCTCAGACAAGCTGTGTAACAAGAACAGATAAAGGGAATTTGAAAAAACAACTCAGGAAAATGTTCTCTTGAAAGAGCTGGAAGCAGTGTGAGGGACGGAGTCCTCTAACTTAATCCCCATCAGAGATGAGCAGAGATGAGATGAAGTTGACTTCGTAGCCCCGCCCCCTCACACTCCAGCCCCTGGACCGCCCTGGGTTACCCACTCTGTCCATGCCTTGACTCCTGGCTGGCTCCGCCTTTCTCAATGGACTGCTCACCCTCTTGACCACCGTCGGGGAAATGAAACAATCCTGCCAACGAAAGATTTCCCCATACCAACACAGACGAGAGAGAACACAATGTATTACAGATTCGCACGCATAAAACTGTGGACAAAGTCTAGGCAGACTTTCATACAAGTTTATACAGAAAAGTGGATGAGAGAAAAATGAAAATGCTTTTTCTCTTAAGATTACCTCCTGTATGACTATGAAGAACTTCCAAATTAATCTTAGAGGCATGTGTTTATAGCTCTAAGCAGTGTCAGAAGACCCACGACCTTGCATTGTAAAATCAAAAGCCTGATAAACACAGGGCCTCTTGTGTATTGAAGGAGACTCCCTAAGGAGGAGAGGGTGGGAGAGACTGCTGCTTCCCTCCTCTTTATGAAACTGAGAGCTTGATCATCTCACCTTACAATTTGAAAGCTTACCTTACAATACAAAGGGGAAAATCCTGATTCATGTGTCAAAACCTTAGATGATTCACTATTTGGGGGCCTCTCTTGTCAAATGCAATTTTAGGGCTTTGTATGTAATATCAAACAAAATCTTGCCTTTGGGGCTGATAAGATAACTGTCTTCATTCTTTCTCCGGATTTGACTGAAGTGGGCAAAGAAATGAAGTTTCTATCAGGCTGCCTTGGAGAGGGGGTCACCTGCCTTCAAGGTCAAACCCTGTGCTCCAGAGAGGTTCACAAAAACCCTCTCTGCTTGAGGTATCCTGGGGTTTGGGGGCGGGCGGACAGACATGTTGGGGCTCAGGAGCTGTGAGCATGTGGGGGGACATTTCCACTCCCCACTGGGCTGCCACCACCACCAAGCCCTCCTCCACTCCTGTCACTGCTTCAATCTCCCACCCCTATTAAAGCAAAGCAGAGGGATGGGTTTTAAATGAAACGATCTTAAGAACAACCCCCAGCAAAGCAGCTGATTCTTAGGGAAAGTGCTAATATCACAGGCAATTTAACCCTGGCATGGAATCATTTTTTTCAAATCCCCATTTAGGAGGCAACAAAGCTTTGCTACCAAGCTCCGAGGCTGTCAGAGAAAGCAGTTCCCAAATATTTAAGGTTTATAACGAGGCTTTAAAGCCACAGCCCCCAGGCTTGGTCCACCACATCCTCGCTGCCAATGAATGAACTATCCTATTGCCCTGTTCTGTTGACAGCCGCATTTTTACAATCTGACTTTCCCCATTCCGGACAGCATTATCCTTTCTGATTCAGGGCAGACCCCTGACGACTGGACTTGTGACAAGCAGATTACAAAGCTGGCTTATCCAGGCATTGTGTTTCCCAGGCTCTTTCTGCAGCCAAAGCGGCAGCGGCAGCAGGGAACAATAATTGCTCATTTGCGGCAGTGACCTTTTCAACTGGACGGCACCTCAGCTCTGGTGCCACTGTGATGTCTCTCTTCTTTAATTACCATGTGCTGGCAGGGAAAGGAGCACCCAGTGGCACTGAGTACAGTAGTGTCTAGTGTCTGGACCTGTCTCACTCTACTTCTCAAAGCCACAACTGAGGAGCAGAGCCATCTGTTTCATTCACTTTGTTTTTACACTTGGATTTTAACAGGAATTTAAGTCACTGGGATCAGAAGTGCATTAGGAAATAATGTCAAGACATTTATCTGGGGGTCATTCATTTTCAAACGAAAACTGGACAAATTCCATCAGGCAGCAGGTAGAAGACATTCAGAGAAATCTATTTTGCTGTTTAATCCCCAAACCTTGCAGTTTCAGTTGAGGGTAGTATCTGTAGCTACGTCCTATTGGATGGCATCCCAGCTAAACATCTCTGTTCATTTGCTCACTGCCTCTTGGCTATGCCAATTCACTACAATACTAATCTGATGTAAGCACGATGGTACTGATAATGTCAACAAAATTTTCCAGGAAGGTTAGTGGATTTTTGGCACTTTTACAAGGAATCTGCAGGACCAGAATGAGCTTGACAAAAAGAAAGAGAAAAATATGAGTGAAACATTAGCTGAACTGGTCAAAATCCTATGATACTATCTGCAGGTCGGGATGAAGGCACGAAGAGAGATAGCAGCCATGCAATGCAGTGAAGGGGCGGCAAAGTGAGAACCGTCACATATACTTTATGCTCTGGTTCACGTATGTCAGTTCATCTATCTGGTACTAAGACCTAGCATCCAAAAATGTACTGTCTGACAGTGTGGTGGAGTGGAGAGGAGAGGAGACACTTACCTAGGGCCATCATCCAACCAAACTCAAATGGAAAATTGACCAAACACTTACTGATGAAAAAAGAAAATACACCCAGGCAAGAAATAGAATTCTAAGGAAGGAATAAAACAATTCTAGTAATGATCAAAGTTCTACAACAGGACAGTCGCATCATAGACACGATCATGGACAGCAATTCTATTTTTCTTTTTGGATTTCATCAACAACCTGATGTTCAAACCTGAAGCATCTAGTGAACAGTCCCTGCCCTTCCCCCATAGCCCATGCAAATTTCCCATCAATCCCTTACCAATCCCCCAGTCTCAAAAAATATAAAAAGCACATTCAGGGCTTCCCTGGTGGCACAGTGGTTGAGAGTCCGCCTGCCGATGCAGGGGACACGGGTTCGTGCCCTGGTCCGGGAAGATCCCACATGCCGCGTAGTGGCTGGGCCCGTAAGCCATGGCCGCTGAGCCTGCGCGTCCGGAGCCTGCGCTCCGCAACAGGAGAGGCCACAACAGTGAGAGGCCCGCGTACCGCGAAAAGAAAAAAAAGCACATTCATTCTAAAGTATAAATGTGTTAGTCATTGTGGGGTTTAAAATTATGCATATTTTACATGTATAAAATACATATATATTTGATAATATACGTATGGTAAGAGTCTCAGGAAATTATTAAAATTGTTAAGGGGTTGCAATCAATCCTCTACCCTCATCTTAAAAAGCTCCCACAAGAAAAAGATGGAAATTTAAGGAGAAATTCAACTTTAAAAAGAATAACTATATTGTGAGGATGACAAGCAATAGTGTTATGTAAGATTGTGATCCTACCTACACAGCTGGCACCAACATCATCTGAAGGATGCTATGATGCTTGTGTGTCAGGGGAAGTAAGAAGCAAGAAAGCCTCTTCCCATGTTAAGACTACAAATCAGGAACCTAGGTCTGGCTCTAGGGCTCTCCAGTGACTCTTCCTGTGATTGTTCTAGTTCTCTCTTTCCTCCATAGGAGTAACATTTGAGTTCTAGCGACGACGATCATTGCAATATTAACTCGATGCAAAAATCCCCAGAGAATTAAGTAAAGGGTATTATTTTTAAATCCCTATCAATCACTTTGTGCTGATATAAAGTAGCTAGAACTTGGAGATAGAATGAGATTCTTAATAGACTTTTGGGGAAGAAAAGAAAAGCAATTTTCCCTGTGGAATTCTATGATAAGCCAGTTAAATCCATCCTCAGAGACGAATCGGTGGCTACCACGATACCTAGTAGTGTGATGATGCCCCTATAAGAGAAATTGTGAAACTTGCAGGATTTCTCATACATGTCACTGAAATGTGCTCTGAATTGCTCAGCTAAACGTTAATTCCATTGCATTTACTTAAAGGGGCATATTCCATGGCTGATTCTCAGTCTAAAACCCCCCACTGACTTCAGAGGGAGATTTTCCTGAGTAAAGATGACAGGATACAATTCCATGTAGGCTGAGTGACTGTCTGTCATTTTTATTACGTGAGGCTGAAAATGTCTTCTAGCCGTACAGACCCCAAGGGACTACATGGTGCTGAAATTATCCATCTGCTTTGCTGTTTGGATCCTTGTCTATCTGACTCCACAAGGGACCAGAGTCGCTCACCTGCTATTGACCACAAAAGCATACTTTCTGTGCCTTATATTACTGATCAAGGAATGCATTTTCCAACTGTGAAAAGTGCAAACACATATAAGTACAAGGTTGTATTCAGAAGCAGAAGGAGCAGTGGCATCCAGGTAGAGCCAACTGATATATATCGAGGCAAAGAGTTTACCTGTACAACCAAAACGAAACCAAGAAATAATCCATCTTGTAGTGAACTCAAAGCTCTTTTCAACGTCAATCTCATTTATTGTTTGGGGGCTGGTGAGAGGTATCAAAAGGGAGATGGAAAGGAGGGGTGGAGTGGCGAGCTTCATTTTGTTAATATTCCAGCTTTTTCCAAATAACAAAATATTTCACATTTAGATTTTTATTAAGCCAAGTCCTTATCATATTCAATATTCCGCTCATAATAATTTTGGAGATGTTATTTTGATCCATATTCTGGCTACAGGACTTCATAGAATCAGAAGAATGAAAAAAGACAACAATTTTCAATAAGTATGATTTTGGCTTCGTTCCCCAGGGTCTCTTCAACGAGGAATCTGAAAGTTATAAGAGTAGCAATTTTTTCGTCCCCAGTGAAATAGACAGGGAAAATGTAAAAGCTCATTTGAAGGGAGAATGGCTACCAAAAAGCTAATGAGGAGACAACCCTAACGTATTCTTCTTTTCTTCTTTCCTAACATTGATTTGGTTCTTCATCTTTATGTATTAAAAGAAACATGACAGAGAAACAAATGTCCTTCTATTGTTTACATTTGAGGTTTACAGGGAGAGCAATCAGCAGATTTTCTGTAAGATCCATCTATCTGTCACTGTGTTTTATTGGATACAGCTGCAGCTGAATCAAAACGAGGAAAAATGAAAGATGTGAAAGTGACAAAGATGGTTATAAAAACAGAATAAAGGAGTGAAATCTCTGGAGTGTCAGAGTGGTCCAAAGACAGCTGTGAGCAATATTCCCTCTGTTTTCATAAAGTGAGAGCATGCACCCTCAACACATGAAAAACAAATTATAAAGACCAAGCATGAAAGAGCAGATTTGGGTATGGTATTCAGCTGGGATTCACAATGGAAGTTTACCAGACACGTTTCACATTATGCCCAGTTGGAACTGTGCTACGTAGCAATGAGTTAAGCCCCGCCCTCTCCCAACACACACACACACACACACACACACACACACACACACACACACACACACACACACACACACACACACACACACACACACAATTAAGTGTCAATCAGTTCTCCTGGTCCACAGATGAAAGTCAAAACTCAACTTTCCATTTAATAACCCCCACAACCTGGCCCCAGCTTTTTTCTGTAACCTAATTCTCCTTGCTCCCTCTCTGGCCCAAGAAAATTCCTGCTCGCTCTCTGGCCCAAAAAAATTCCTGCACAAGTGACTCTCATTTTCTCTTTTGTTATTGTGCTCAAGCTCCTCCCCTACTCTGATGGTATTCCAACATCTCATTTGCACCATCTTCATTTTTCTGTCTTGCCCTTCTTTCAAGATCTTCCTTACCACGGAGACAATACCACCCCATGGCAACAACAGTAATCATATCTCAGATTTAGATATCATAACAGAAAATTGGCATGAAAACCCAAAATGTCATTGGCCAGGAAGCAATAAAATATTTGTAGCCAGTGACTTAGTTCAAAGAAGTACAATTATTTTATCTTTTCCCATGGTTTCTGACTGTCAAGAATTTGATGGGGGTGGGTTCTCACTCAAGGTTTGGAACAGTGGGGAGCTGGACTGTCTAGATCCTCTATCTCTCTCTGTGTAGTCTTGGGGCCCTTCCATGAACTCTACCAGGGCTGATGTGGAATTCCTCAAAGTAGGACTGCTTACCTAGAGGCTGAAATCTCAAAGAGCAAGCAAGGCAGAATTTAAATCACCTAGTATGATCTAGCCTCAGAATTCATCTAGGACCACTTCCACCATCTTCATTGGCCAAAACAGTCACCCAATCCTGCCTGATTTCAAGAGGAGGCGACACAGAACTCAACTTTCGTTCGCAAGAACGTCAGAGTCACACGGTAGGAAAAGCACTTGAGATATGAAATATTTGGGGGCCATCTTTAAAAAAACACAATGGGCCGCAAGAATAGATTATTATTTTATCTTGAGGGGAAAACAAGGAATTTCTGGATCCTACCATTTCTCTACCAAATAACACAGAGTTCCAGGTAAATATTCAACAACTACACTTTTATATAGCTTTTAAACTAAGCATGCTTTTAAAAAGTTATATTTTAAATAATTTGTTTGAACGTTGTAAATTATTCTTTCCAAAAATGCTAAAATATGCTTAGTGATGAACAGAGTGGGGTGAGTCCAGTTGTACACTTCAGTATTATATATCTTATAAAATACAAGAAATATTTGTCCTGGAGATGCTGGGATAACATAACACAACCAGCAGATAACCAAAGCACAGGTACATCCTTCTTTAGATTCTAGCCAACACTAGGCCAAGGGTGATACAGTCAGTGAAAGCATGGTCCTAGCAGACCATCTTCATCACCGTCTAGTTTGCCGTCTGCAGATAAGCATGACCTAAAACATAATGTTCCCTGGTGGTACATTCCATAGTTTAATCAGTAACATAGTCTTGAATCTGATAACGGTGCTCCCGAAGTATAACCCTTCATAACCCTATTGAAGCTATTATTTATGTAGTCAGATCCAGGCTCAGTGCTGCCATCAGAAAACATGGTTCACACATCAAAAGGTACTTTTGAAACAACTCACATTAGTACACTGGATTTCTCTAACACCACGAAGAAGATACGTAGTCTATAGCTGGATTTCTAAATAATTCTTCTTTCCTTTTTCACTTACTTTGTTTATACCCTATGACACTCCCCGAGTCCCTACCTCCAAACTCTGAAAATCCTTCTGGCTTGAAATGAATCTCTCATATCATCATATCCCACCCTCTTTCCTACAAATCTGGAACCATGATACTCTGGTAATGCCATACCCCTTCCCCATCCGATCTCTCTTCATTATCAACACTCATGGTTCATATTTCCTTCCCAAATCGCCCTTTTAAAGTTAAGCGTGAAAAGTGGTCTCCAGGTCTTCACAGCATTTTCCATTATCAGGGAAGAGTCCATGATTCAAATCCTTAACAGGTATGTTCAGGGCCAGAGCAGCACTTCTCAGACTTCATTATGTGTACTAGCCTCCTGGGAATCCCCCTACATTCTGGTCCAATGGGTGTGGCCTGGGCCCAAGGCTCTGCATTCCCAACCAGCTGCCAGGTGGATGTCAGTGCTGCTGCTCTGGAGCCACACTTAAAGTAACAAGGCCCTATTTTTAAATTAATTATTATTGTCAGTTACTTAGACCTGTAATTGCTTGGTTTGAACTCTTTCCAGTTTGCTGGAGATTTTGGAATGTATGAGGTAAACAAAGACAAGAAGGAAAATCCAGTGACCTGAGTCAGCAAAAGCAATGTCAGTGGCAGCGATGGGAGTGACAGGGTGATAGACCAGCACCAGGCAGATGATTTGCAGGCAGGTGCGAGCAGGCAGCAGATGGAGTGCCCTTCCCTGAAGTTCCAAACCCGCCACTGATCTGCCCGTCCCACCGTACTCTCCTCCTTCCTCTGAGGCTTGAACATCACCCCTCAGAGGAGTCCCTTCCTGTGTCCTTGTCTGTTCAAAGGTGAATTATTACTTAATGGCTGATCAGAGTTGAGAGCAGGAAGTTGAGAAGAACTGACAGAAGCTAAGAGGTTGGATGAAGCATTGCATCTTCACCTGGGAGGCAGGGAGCCAGGAGAGAGGAGGGTGACAACAGGACTGTCAAGAAGGAAGGGGAAAACACCCACAGAGGGCTTCTCTTGTGGCGCAGTGGTTGAGACTCCGCCTGCCGATGCAGGGGACACGGGTTTGTGCCCCGGTCTGGGAAGATCCCACATGCCGCAGAGCGGCTGGGCCCGTGAGCCATGGCCGCTGAGCCTGCATGTCCGGAGCCTGTGCTCCGCAACGGGAGAGGCCACAACAGTGAGAGGCCCGCGTACCGCAAAAAAAAAAAAAAAAAAAAAAAAAAAAAACAAACTTACAAGGACGACTGAGTTTTCAGATTAAGCAATGTGAACCTTCTAATGTGACTGAAGAGAAACCCACATACTCATAGTCAACCTCTAAAGCTACTGAGCTTTCTCAGTTTCTTTGTTTGAGCCTCAGAAAACCTACGCGTTCCTGAGCCACTAGAGACACAAACTAAATAGAGCTGCTGATCACATTTCTTCCATCCCACACCTAGCCCGTCATTGTCTCCACTCACCCTTCTGTGGAGGGGGTTAATGGATTTCAACAGAACCTTCTGTGGGCCTTGGAGAAGGTGGCTGCCTGCTCGATTTGCCCTGTGGTTCATTGTAAAAGCACTTTGACCAGATGACCCAGCACTGCCAGTAACACACCCTAGGGTTAGTCTTGAGCCAAGAACACTGCTGCTTCTTCCTGATCTCTTAAGATTAGTGGAACAAGAATATTTTCTTTTTTTATTTTTAAGGTTATACTCCATTTACAGTTGTTATAAAATATTGACTCTATTCCCCATGTTGTAAAATATATCCTTGTAGCTTATTTTATACATTAACAGCTTCTACATCTTAATCCCCTACCCCTATCTTGCCCGCCCCCTCTCCCTCCCCCCAACGATAACCACTAGTTTGTTCTCTATACCCATGAGTATTGTCTAGCGAAACTCCTGGCTCAGAGCCCACAAGAAAATCATGGTAATCATTCATAAATGTTAAAACATTAATCCTTTCCAAACGGGGCCCGATGAGGACAAGCCTGATTGCAGTAAGGACCTGAAGTGTAGGCAATGCCCTGCATTAATCTCTCCCGCCCTGGTGGGATGTACCACATGGAACTCTGGGAAGGTGCCATGCACATGTCTGACTATAAGAAGGCTGAACTTAGGCATTCCTGCCAGAGGAGCTGCTCCATTCCCACCAAGGAGTTAAAAGATAAAAAAATAATTCTTATTTCAGGTAGCTACTGTAATTTAACCACTTTTCAGAGACTAAGCCTTTTGGAAAATCCTTTTCAATGATTCCCATTCCCTCATGTATTTTCAAGTTATTTTTAACTATAGAAAAAACTCCAGTTAGGTGAAATATTTTAATATTTATTCATCAAGGCAAGTATATTTATGTAAACTCATGCTTGCTACCACAGGTACTTGGGCCATAAGAGTTATAACATGAAAATGTATATAACAGATTTTTTTAAAAAGTTCATTTGCAACAGGAATGAAAAAGCACCACAGTGGGACGATTCACCCTATTTCCCTCTCCTACCCCCTCTTCCACCCCCAACACCACCTTTGGACCCAAGATTTTAAAGAGAATGAAATTTCGCATCCTGGATCTTTCTTTGCTTGGGAAAGCAAAGATGATGAATAAAATGGAAAATACCCCTTCCCTATTCCCTACCCCCATCTCTAAGGGTGGACCCTGATTTGTTTATCCAACACATACACACACACACACACACACACACACCCTTCCATCATGTCCCAGTCCCCATGATAAGAGCCAGTTTTGTTTTCCTCATAGCAATGATTACCATCATTGATTCTTTTTTATTTACTAGAAAGATGATCTGAAATGAAGAACGTTGGTGTCTTATTCACCCCAGCACCCAGCACCTAGAACAATGGCAGAACCCAGAGTAAATAATCCACATTTCCACTGCAGTGAGTTGCTTGCTGGTCAGACTAGCTCAGATGCTGTCCCATCCCTGCAGGCCCCTCTCAGCCAGCAGCTTTCTTGGACAGCCCAGAACCCAGTGCCAAGAGCCCAGCAGTGGGTGATTCACAGAGAAACTGAGCATTGCTCTCCCTGACGGACCAGAAAGTGAGAGGAAGTTTGGCAACATTTTTATATATGTGCTTCTCTAAAAATTTGGAGTCAAGGGCTACAATGACTTACTATAGAGGCAAATGAATAATGAGCTTGTGAAACATTTTATCTGCATTTCATAAAACATTTCATAAAACACGTGAAAAGCAATTGTATAAAATTATGAAAGCATATCTGAAAATTATTTTTACTTAAAGTAAAATTTAAGGTTTTTTTACTGAGGATTTTTTTTCTGATGATTGTATGTCTAAAGAAAAATCAATTTCAATGATACTTATTCTGTTTTTTCTTTCTTGCAGTATCATTTATTATGAAAGCTCTCTAATGTGAACTAAAATATTTCCTGCCATATCAGTAAACAAAGGATGTTGCAGCCATCAAGCCATCACATTAGAGCTGCCTGGACGGTGCACCCTGAAGAGACTCGGATGAGAACACACAGGATGCCAGCTCCAGATAGCTGAGGTGCACATCAAAGCAGTGATTTCAATGATTCCAGACTCCTGCATCCTCCCATACATAGAAAAGCTCTAACTTCCTTAAGATATCTGGTTTTCTTTATTAACAGTAATCTTTCGATGTTCCAACTACCTAGTCTTTGTTGGAAAAACGTCTATATATCCTGGCTCCCCCCCTTGCCTTTTCAGAGCAGTCTCAGAATTATCAGAGATGCTGTGTCCTGGGCTTAAGTCCTCAGTTTTGTCCACTGAATAAAATGTAACTCTCAGAAGGGAACCCTCTTGCACTGTTGGTGGGAATGTAAATTGATACAGCCACTATGGAGAACAGTATGGAGATTCCTTAAAAAACTCAAAATAGAATTACCGTATGACCCAGCAATCCCACTACTGGGCATATACCCTGAGAAAACCATAATTCAAAAAGAGTCATGTACCACAATGTTCATTGTAGCACTATTTACAATAGCCAGGACATGGAAGCAACCTAGGTGTCCATCAACAGATGAATGGATAAAGAAGATGTGGCACATATATACAATGGAATATTACTCAGCCATAAAAAGAAACGAAATTGAGTTATTTGTAGTGAGGTGGACGGACCCAGAGTCTGTCATACAGAGTGAAGTAAGTCAGAAAGAGAAAAACAAATACCGTATGCAAACACATATATATGGAATCTAAAAAAAAATGGTTCTGAAGAACCTAGGGGCAGGACAAGAATAAAGACGCAGACGTAGAGAATGGACTTGAGGACACGGGGAGGGGGAAGGGTAAGCTGGGACGAAGTGAGAGAGTGGTGTAGACATATATACACCACCAAATGTAAAATAGCTAGTGGGAAGCAGCTGCATAGCACAGGGAGATCAGCTCGGGGCTTTGTGACCACCTATGGGGGTGGGATAGGGAGGGTGGGAGGGAGGCGCAAAAGGGAGGGGATATGAGGATATATGTATGCATATAGCTGATTCACTTTGTTATACGGCAGAAACTAACACAACATTGTAAAGCAGTTATACTCCAATAAAGATGTTAAATATATATAACTCTCAACTTTTATGTTGTGCATTTTTTTCAGTCAACACTAACATACTTAATTTCAAAGAATAACAAAAGCTTACCTAGCTGCAGTCTAGATTTAACAAATATTATTACTTTTTCTAAACTTTTTTATTTAAAAATAAAATAAAGTATGATGTCTTCATAACTGAAATTAATAAAAAGTTTGGGGGCACCAAAAATAACAGTTTGAATATTACTGTAACACAGAGGTTGGAAGGATTTCTGTTTATCAGTTTCAAATGTTACTGAATCAAACTGATGCAGGTTCATTAGAAATAAAATAAATACAGGCATTTTAATTTAAAATGCCTGAGTTTTAAAAATTCTTTTGTTACCAACATTAAAATGTTATTGAGATTAATACATAGTTAGAAATCGTATATCCAGGTGGTGGATCTGAGGTTCACCTGTCTCCCTATAGTAGATTTTTAAATAAAAGAAAACTAGGTCTTCTTTTCCCTAAATAGTAATTCTCCCCTAAAACACCATTCCTCCTATTTATGTGTTTTAGTATGTGGGTACCTATGCCCTGCAGAAGGTAAAACTGAGCTTTCCCAGTCGGGAGAGATATTTTAAATGAGGGAAGAGGTAAATTTCAAAAAAAGGAAAGAGAAAACCTTAGACCATTTCTTCCTTAATTGAAGAACTAAAGTGGCAAAAACTTTTGATCACTTTCCTTCTCTACCCTTGCAAATATATACGTAATCAAGTAATGGCTTCTTGGTACTGGCAACAGGAAACACCTGATGCACAAGAGTCTCATTTCTATAAAAGAGCTTTGTCAGAAACAGAGCTGAATTAAGGGCAGACCAGGCAGGTTGTTGCCTAGAGCACCGCTCTGTAAGAGGTACTCAGAGGGTCGTGGAAATGTCACAAGATGGAGAAACTTGTATTAACCACATTGCTTCTTATGGAGAGAGAAGCAATGTGTTTGGACGAAACACCTGGGGTGGCGCTGAGACCTCCCAAGAGGCATTATCTGAGTTTGACTTCCAAGAAGAGTGGGCCGGGCAGCTGTAAGCACAGTTAATGCTTTGCCTGGAGTATTCAAGCCTGGTAGAGCTGACTAGCTTGAGACATGACAGCAGACACTGAGGGACCCGTCCATTCCCCTTCCACCTTTCTCCTCACAGAGTTCAATGTCTCTTCAAAATAAATGTGCATATTTAAAGAATATGATTTTAAGAGGATCAAATTATTAACCTGTCAGGATGCCCAAAGACTCTTAGCCCATTCAGGCTGCTGCAACAGAATATCACAGACTGATGGGGAGTGGGGAGGGAGGGGAGTGGGGGGTGCTAATTAACCACAGAAATTAATTTCTCACTGTCCTGGAGGCTAGCAAGTCCAAGATCAAGGCACCAGTGTGGTCGCGCTTGGTGAAGGCTCTCTTTCTGGTTCATAACTGACTCCTCCTCGCTGTGTCCTCGCATGGTGGGAGGGGCTAGGGATCTCTATGGAGCCTCTCTTATTACAAGGCACTAATCCTGTTCATGAAAGCTCTATGCTCATGACCCAAGAACCTCCCAAATACCCCACCTCCTAATTCTATCACACAGAGCATTAAAATTTCAAAATGAATTTCGTGGGGACACAAACATTCAGACCATAGCAGGCTTCATCTGGGCCTGCTCACACATTACTAGGACAGCCAAGCTGATTCTCTGCCATCCGTCTGTGGAAATGACTGAGACCTTTAGAGAGCTTTGCTCTCATGGGACTCACTGTAGTGGGATGTTAGGTGAATGTCCCATTCTTTGTAGATAAAAGTTGTAATTAATCATTTTTTTCAATATGTGAACTGATTGTTAGCAAAGAAAAGAACACTTTTAATGCAGCTGTTTCCTTCCCCACATCTCCATCTTATTTATTCTCAGTGTGTCTCTCATGGCATGTTAGGTCTCAACTGCCCTGGACATGAATGATGGTACCCTAGTCCCTGGATCTGGATGGACTTGCTTCCACCCTAATATACTTTCCCCACTAGGGAAAAAAAGTAGTACACACAATTAGCTTTGAGGAGACCTGAGAATTTTTTTTCATTATCTCCTGGTCAAAAAAAAATTATCAAAACATCAGCTCCAGATGAAGAAGTGTTACTAAATGAGATTATCATCTGAGGAACCATCACGGATGAAGATTGCTTTCTGTCTTGCTGCAGCTCGATGCCTACATCAAAGCATTTTTCTTTCACTATTTGCATATGGTAATTCCAGGAATGAACCCAACCCAAGTACAGCGGAAAATGCAAGGAATTTCAAATCAGCTGTTTCTGAAGTTTTCCTCATTTGTGAGTTGGAAGAATGAAAAGTAGAAATATGTTGAAGGTTGGATGAGACAACAGGATATCTTACTTTTGTAAGCTATAAATTGTTCTTGTAAGGCACCATTCAGGCTGCGCATGGATTAGCCCACTGGTGGGAAGAGCTGCAAGCTTTTTTCCTATTTCAAGCAAGATTACTAATTCTGAAAGAAGGTGCTTTGTTAAGTCCTGTTTCACTGTAAGGATCTGATTAGGTTGTGTGTTTTGGGTTTCAGTTGTTTGGTTTTTGTTTGTTTTGTCTGTTGCAAACCCTGGGTTGTTTCACTGCAGGAATCTGATTTTGTTGCTGTAAACCCTAGGTGGTTGTTTTTGATTAGAACCTTATAAAAGGAAATAGGTGTGGATGGTTGTAATCGAGAGTATGGTGTATGATGGGGGCTCAAGCCTAGAGTTTAGCCCTTGACATTATCACTATCCCAGTGGCAGGTGGAATTCAGCTACAGGACATCTTTGCTGTCATGACTGGTGGTCCAGAAGAGCATCATTTCAGCCAGTTTTACCAAATTAAGTCAAGTAAGATGGAGTTAGAAGCTACGACACAAGACAGGGTTAAAGTCTTTTAGACTGCCTTCTTGGTTTTAAGGAAAACACATGAGGTTCCATGATAAAATCATGTCATTAAAAAGGTTGTTCTGATATAATCAAATAGATTAAAATCACATATTTCATAATGTCTTTATGTTTGGTCTTTAATCTATCATGATGTGCTCATTGGATCTAAAGGTTCAGCTCGTTGAGATTTGTGTACTAGAGCTAGGCTTTTACTGACCGTAATTCCTTAGGTTAATAGTAGTTTTTATGAGAGCTGGTCATCTGATACATTGTGGGGATAAATGAATCCATTCACTTGGGATTCTACAATTCGACGCCAGTAACTTTTTACAAAGAATAATTTTCAGTGTTTCTCCAAATTGTATATGAGCCGTAGCTCTAACTCTGTGTGTATCTAATATGCATGTATATGCAGTTTTAATATATACATTTAATATAAAAATATATTTTCTTTCTGCCTTAGAAGTACTGTCTTCTTTGTAATATCTACCTAAATGTTTATTATCCCAGCAGATTTCTTCTGATTAGGATGAGTATATGCATCAACTACCCTCACACAGATTCTTTTGTAAAAGAAACCAAAACCACAAAATACTAAAGCACATTTCATTCCAACATCTTTAATGTTGAATGTTCGTCTTGTGACTTTCATAAAACATCTTCAGAGTGAGTAGAAGAGATGAAGATGACCATTAGCCTAAATTCCTGAGTGTGAGTATACCCTAAATTCTTCAAGATTCCATAGGCAGAATGTTTGTACATCAAATAAATGTCATCATTTATTCTCTTGTAATAAGCTCAACATTACATTCTACAGAATAGTATATATTTATTTAAATACTAGTATAGACTTATAAAGTATTTTCTATAATTATCAACCTCCCAACATTACAATTAATTTGGCCCAGCTTTACTTCACATCAACCCTCTTCTAGTTATTTTTGCCTCTAGGATCATGATTTGATAGCCCAAACATAAATATTAAACAACAAACTATTGAGAATTTATTTTAATCAACTGGTAAGAATTCATTGAGCCCCTACTATGCACAAGGCACTTAAGGAATATTATGAAATATAAAGCAATTTTTTCATAAGAGCATTCAGAATTCTTTGTAATTTCTTGCCAGGCAAAAAATAATTAACATCCATGAAGCTTAACAAATGGTGAACTCAAAGAGAAATGAAGATTTAGGGCCTTCCCAAAGTCCCCTTGAGATCTAGGTAATTTGGTTTACTTCCATGGCTCTATCACAACGCTGGGTACCAAGTCCACCTGTAGACACAGTTCTTAGCTAGGAGACGCAGTGCCAAGGTCAGCCTGCTGTGCAAAGCACCAGGATTTGGCAAAAGGGTAAACATATTCTGATATCAAGGGAAGTAAACCTGGGCATGAGCTCAGACAGCATGGGGATAGGGCTGGCATAATTCAATACAGAAACAGACACCGAAAAATATAAGATGTCACTCTTTCACTACAAATCTGGCCATAGGTTTTTTCAATTGTATTTCACATCGGTTCATCTAAAATGTATCCCTAGTAGTCATAACAAGCGGCCTGGCATTACCTATCAAGATGATGTCCCTAAATCAATAATGATGGTGGTGAGAAGGGGAGGAGCTAACATCCTCCCTAGAGGACCAGTCCTGCTTCTGCCTCTCCTGTGCTATGAGGTGTAGGAGGGCAGGGTGAAGGATCCTGAGCGGAGCAGTGGATTTACTTATTAAGGCCTTTGGAGAAGCAGAATAAGAGAGCTATGAAGGTTGGGCTATAATGACCTACTTTTAACACCAGCCACTAAGGCTCCCCAGTAGACTGTGAGCACTGCACAGTAGAATGCTTTAGAACAAAGGGTGTACAATGTGAATCCTGCAGAGAGAGAGGCATTTGAAGCTTAAAAAATGCCCAAATATACAATGCCCTCTTTTTAAATTATAGTAATTATTCATCAGGCTCCAGATGTTAAGAAAGGAAAAAACTTTATTTTTTTATGATTAGAAGCATGAATCCTTTCAAACGTGTGTGTCACCGGACTGGAATGTGTCTAATCATCAACTTGCAGCTGAGAGGGTGCCGAGTAAATAACCAAAGCCAATCCAGATCCTTATGAAAAGAATTTGTTTCCAAAGGGAGAGAGAAATACCTTCCATTCAGAGGAAATCAACCCTCAATTTCAGACCTAAAAAGAAAAGTCAGAAGTACCTTGGGCATTCTGGCAGCATCAGGACTTATTTTATAATGGTCAGTCAAATTCTTGTCCAAATACCACTGATAGCTGTGGACTTCCTATGAGGTTGCTGCATTCTTTTAAAGGTGGTTGAGAGGCCCAGGAATCAAGGCCCGCCCTGTATGCATGCTCGGAGTGGGGCGAGAGGGCAAGGTGGCCTCCCAGAAGCCAAGCCTACAATTCCAGAGCTGAAGATGAATCCCTTGGGCCTTACCCAACCCTATGAAATTAAAGAAAAGGCAACCATCTTCTCTTTCTGCTGGGGTGCTAAAGACCTAAGTGGACAGTAATTACTGGAGTGTGGTAGCCAGCCTCCAAGATGGCCCCAGTGACTCTCACTTCCTGATATTCATGGTCTTGCACTGTAAATAAGGCCTACGGTGTATCCAATAGGATATTGTGGAAATGACAGTGTCTGCCTTGCCAGGCCAAGACATAAAAGGCATTGCCACTTTCTTCCTGTTCTTTCTAGTATCACTCACTCTGAGGAAACCAGCCACAGAGTCAGGAAACTCTCTAGGGGCCCAATGGAGAAGACCCTGTCGTGAGGAGCTCAGGACCCCTGCCCACAACCGACACTAATCTGCTTGTGCGTGAGTGTCCCGACCCTCCAGCCTCATTGCAATCACAGCTGACATCTGAACCACAATCTCAGGAGAGACCCCGGGCCAGAACCACCCAGCTAAGCCACTCCTGAACTGCAGTAACTGGGGGAGATGTTTATCGATTTAAGCCACTAAGTTGTAGGCTAACTTGTTACATAGCAATAATAACTATTGCATAGGGTGATCTTAAGCTGCTTGACTGGATCCTTTTACCTTGACGCTTCTCCATACATAAAGCCATGCATCTCATTTCAAGCCCAAATACTGGGTTGGCCAAAAAAGTTGGCCGTAAAGTTCCGTAACATCGTATGGAAAGACCCAAACAAACTTTTTGGCCAACCCAATAATTACACGGGGGTGAGGAGAGCATGCATTCAGCTACAAGTCTCCTGTACCACACAGTGCAGAATTCAACTCAAGGATCCCGCGGCACACTATATTTATCCATTTTTATGGACTGTCACATTCATACTTAATATACTTTTTAAACTGCATTTTAAAAAAAGAAAATGGTCGCTTCATAAATGATGGAGCAATTTTTAAGATATTTTTAGACCATCACCATGTTCAAGGTAATGTGCCAAATTATAGGAGGTATTCACAGATGTGGAACACTCACAGCCCCTATCCTCAAAGAGCTTATACTCAGGGGAAAATGCAAGTACACATGTGTCTGTGTGTGAAATAAAAATTCCATTAAAGACATAATAAATATGTATAGAGGTAACCCGGGACAAGCCAAGAGACGCTATTTACAATTTGGTTAAATAATAGGTAGGACCTCAAACAGGCAAAAGAGGAACTGAGAAAGCCATTTCAGAAGGAGGAAGCAGCCCCAGGACCTGTAGAAAAGGAAACCTCAGAATCTGTACCAGGAATGGACAGCAGTCGTTGGATGTTGGGACACGGGATTGATATTTAATTGAGCAGCCAGTGAGAGGCACTGAAGTGTTGTACAAACTAGAGTGACCACATCTCAAACTGCACTTCAGGAAAATAATTGCATATATAGAACAAATTAGAGAAGGGAGAGGCTGAGGGCAGCACAGCCAGGGGACTGTGGTCGTAGACTAAACATGAGAGACGAGGCATGAATCAGGGAGGGGGCAGTGCAAACAGAAAAGGGGAGCTTGTGTGAGACGTGGAAATGATGGGAATTCCGCTACTAATGGGATAAAGCTGAAGTAGAGAAAGGTAAGAGAGGTTAAAGAGACAAAGACAACATGGGTGTTTTAGCTTGAGATAGGAACAGGGCTTTCTTTTTTTTTTTTTTTTTTTTAACAGAATTAGGGACAAACAGAAAGGTTGCCAGGAGTGGAGATCAGGGAAATAGGGTTGGAGATGGTCATTCAAATATAGATTCACATTTGAACTCTAGCCTTCTACCAAGTCACCCCCAGACTGCAGGTGATTGCCTTTTGCAAGTATAAATACTTTGATTTGCATTGGAAACCATCAGCTGGACTTGCAAATAAAGTATAAAGCCATTTTATATATGAATGCAAATATCCTTTGAATCCACAGATAGAAATATTTGAAAAGCTCCAAATTAGACATGGCAAAAAATCCCTGCCTTTGGTTTTTTGTTTTTTTTTTTTAAGACAAGTGAGCTTTCTAAAGATCCCCAATCTGATCTCCACACCTACCTTGCAATATGATTCTAAACAAACTCTTTGCCTTGCCATACTTACGTGAACAGGCTCGAGACCACCATTACCTAACCTGGCATTCTAACCCCACCCTCCCAGCAACTCAAATAGGAAAAATCAAAACCTGTCTTGCTCACTGGCAATCAGCTAACTGTGTGAAGTACTGGACTCCCTCTCATTTAAATGCTTAGCTCCCCTGTGTATTCTCAAAGCTACGTACTTAGCTTGAACATTTTTCCACATCTCAAAGAGTTCTTCTAATGTACCAATGCCATGGCTTTTATGCAAAGCTAGGGTTTGCATCCAGATCTTCCAAGTTAAGCTACTGAGGTTTAAACTTTTTTAAGTATACATGAGGCTGATGTTTACTAAATACAAGGGATTTCTTTGCACATTAGAACTGGCCCTGGCTAGAGTGCAATATAAAAATTATATAAAAATAATAATCACAGCAACAACATACCAGGGGCTTAGCGGCACCATTTTCAGCACTTTAGATATATGCAAACTCACTTTATTCTTATATTAACACCAGGAAAGCCTTAAATCAACATCTCAGGAGCCAAGATTTGACCCAAGGAAGACTCGGAGCCTGGGCTACTGACCACTAAACCTAAATAGAGGAATTTTCTGTTCATAGTTGGCACTAGAATCCAATAGATGAGACGGCCAGACATTTTTGTAGTCATCACTGTATTCATTCTCTACTGGTGCTGTAACAAATTACCAGGAACTGAGCCACTTAAATGACACAACGTTGCATCTCTCTGATTCTTCTTCCCTACTCACACCTCCCTCTTACTCTGACCTCTTCTGCCTCCCTCTTCCACTTCTAAGAATACTTGCGATTACATTAGGCCCATCAGGAAAATCCAGGACAATCTCATTATTTGAAGGTCAGCTGATTAGCTGCCTTAATTCTCATCTGTCATGTAACCTAACATATTCACAGGTTCCAGGGATAAGGAGAGAGAAATCTCTGGGGTAGGGGTGGAGGCATTGTCCTGTCTACCACACCCACTAAGGCCATAAGTAAAGAATCTAAAAATCCAAGCAGATTTCAAACACTAGGAATTAGAAAGATAAAGAAGAGAAGGAGAGGTTAGTGGGTAGATGAAAAAAAAAATTTAACAGAATTTATCATGTGTTGGGGAGTGAAGGAAGAAGCTGAGCTCCACCCCCCAATTTCTCACTTTTACCTATTACCCCTACAACTACATCATTCACTCACTTAGAGAATACACTCAAACTCTAGCCTTCTAATACCACCTTCATAGCAGTTCAACTAGGAAAAATCAAAACCCATCTCACTCTCACCACACTTCCTCATCATCATGTTGCTGGCTTACATGCAGCGCACTTAGCCCTTCCCAGCATGTTCTTTATGGCCATCCTAGCCACAGAGGACTGCAGTGGCTCTCAGCACCCTGAGGTGACCCTAGGACAGATGTGTGCACAGAACACGGTGGCAGCACTGGATGTGCTCCATACTTAGGGAGATGATGATGGCATCTGAAGGTACAGCAGTTGGGGTCACTCAGGCCAAGAGGGAGGGAGAGGGTAGGCTGGGAAGAGGAGATGACGGCTCTAAGACCCAGAGGTAGAAATGAGAATGAGCTGGTTTCTCTAAACACTAGTGTCCAGTAGGCCTGAGCAGGGAAGGGTGAGAAGTCAGGCCTCAGGGGCCAGCAGGGTCAGATCCCACAGAGCCTGGGGGGTGGGGGGAGCCAGGTAAGAAGTCAGGAATTGAACATTTAAGTCTTGGGGAACCACTGGGGGCTGTCAAGCAGGGGCCAGAATCAATGCACTGTTGACCAGCTGGGAATTTCTGTGGCAGGTTCCTCTACTGCAAGATAGAGATAAGAGTCCCCACACCATAGGGTGATGGGGAAGAAGAAATAAGGCACAAGTCACTTAGCATATGGAACACAGAGCCAGCACTTAGGACATACCGAGCTAGAAGATACGTGGGTAACAAAATATTACCCATCTTGAAAATCTAAAGTATGATTATCTCAGCATCCCCAAGCCCACTGTCTGGAGAGTCCAGAGTCCTCTCTAAGGCTTCTGCAAAGTGCCACAGAAGATGGGTCCCAAGGCCTCTGCTGCCTCCAGAGTGCCTGCTTCCAGCACTGCTCTGTGTCTAACCAGCTGAGAAGTTCAAAGCAGCAGTGAGCTTCTAAAAGAGGGGAGGGGGCCCCTGGAGGAGGCATAGATCAGGACAGCTGAAGACTCCCAGGGGACAAGGGTGTCAGTTCTTACAGCACCCCCTAGGCCACCCACCAGTCAGGATTTCCACTAACTGTCGTTCTCATTCATCCTGGCCTCGCCTCCTCTTTCAAAGGGCTCCTCTCCCTCCCCTTCCCTCATCAATCCCTCTCTCTCTAAGAAGTGAAAATAATCAGTTATTCCTCTTGTCTTATGCAGATCATCTTTCTCCCTCCTGCTAATTTCTCAGTATAGGCTTATCAAGGTGTTTCATAAAGGCTGTAAAGAGGGATTTTAGTGCCAGCTATAAAAGTGGTTCAGGGGCTTCCCTGGCTGTCTAGTGGTTAAGATTCTGCATTTCCAATGCAGGGGGCATGGGTTCAAACCGTGGCTGGGGAACTAAGATCCCACATGCCACAAGGCGCAGCCAAAACAAAATAAATTAAACTTTACTCAATACTCTGTGATGGCCTATATGGGAAGAGAATCTAAAGAGGAGTGGATGTATGTAGGTGCATAACAGACTCACTTGCTGTACACCTGAAACTAACACAACATTGTAGATCAACTATACTCCAATAAAAATTTTTTAAAAGAGTGGTTCAGTGTTTTCACTATGTAGGCACAGAAGTCAAGGACCTGTATGGCTGGATGTGAGAAATGAGACTCGGACCTTGTTGGCAGAGACGTGAGGCATCACATTGATACTGGAGGAGTTAGCACCCTTCCACTGACAACTCTGGCCAGGCAAGGAGCCAGAGCCTCCTGAGAGAAGAGGGCCTGGAGTTTGTCCCCTATCCCGTGGAAATGCAAAGACATTATAGTGGACTCTACCTGGAGTTAGCCAAAGTGCAAAAGTTAGAGGGTACAGTTTCTACCGAATATCATCCTCACTTCTGACACCAACTGCAAGTTCAGAAGATTTCAAAACCATCTCCATGTTCCATAATTCACTAGAAGGATTAACGGAACTCACCGAGGGCCCTTATATGCACGGTTACAGTTTATTACAGGGAAAGAATATCAGTTAGAATCAGCCGAGGGAAGATGCACGTGGACAGAGTCAGGGGAAAGAGAGAGGGGTCTCAAACACGAAGCTTCTGATGCCCCTTCCCTGTGGAGTCAGGATGTGTTACCCTCCTGACATCAACATGTGGCAATAAGCATGGAGCACTGCCAACCAGGAGAAGCCAGGAAAGCACACCCAGGCTTTGGTGTCCAGTGTTTTTAGTGGGGCTCTATTAGGCAGGCCTGATGGATTGATCAAGTGTCCACATGGTTGATCTCAGTCACCAGACTGATGGCTAAAACCACAGGACCCAGTGCTCTCACCCTAAACACAAGGGGGCCTTGCTGGTGTGGGCAACCACCACCCTGTGTCTACTTGGTGAGGCTGACCCCAGTCTAAGATCTGATGTGCTCAGCCCCTGCCCCTGATACAGATTACCTCTCAGAAACTGAGGGTAAAGGCCAGACCTCTCTTCGGGCAAGGCCAAGTTCTTTACCATGCCGACTCCATGAGACTAACAGAGACCTACTTTATAAGAACGCATAAGGTCCCTCCACCTCCTATCATCACTCAAGGAGGACATGGAGCGGACGGAATGTTGAGATCCAATGAGGACAGCACCTAAGTTATCAGAGGGCACACCTGGTTCTCATTCCTGACGCAGAGCTGAGCAGCTCTCAGCACAAGGACTGTAGCAGCATGTGTGTCAGAAAAGCTGTGCTGGCTCAGGAACCTGAGATACATCCTCTAGAGGCTGAGAGTGCAGGAGAGTTGTTTGATAGTGGCATGAGTGCAGAGGGCAGAGGAAAGAATGGGCAAGGAGAAAAAGGGGGCTAATATATAAATTGGGAAGTCATGGTATAAGAAATGCCAACAAGAAAAGGGCTAAAACACATAAATGCTAGAGGATGCACGATCGGGGAGGGTGAGTGTGGTCATGCCCCTTGGAAGAGACGGTACTTCTGTGAGTGAATGGAGGTCCTATTTATAATTATGCCAGGACACCAAGTGTAAATCAGATTATCCCCAACAACCCCACAAGAGTGTTCACCAAATTTTAGGTGGTAACTGGGGGTGACAAGAATCAGAGGCTGGTGACCAATATCTCACATTTGACATAGTTCATTCGGGTTCCCGAGCTGGTCCAGCATCCTCGGCCGTGTTTGGCCTGATCTCAGTGAGAGCTGCCACAGAGACTGGGTTGGAGAGCCCTGGTCCCAAGCATGGCCTATGCAATGGGTGAATGTCAGTGAGGGCTGGGGTCTCAGTAGGAGCTGTTCAGAACATGCAGAGCAGTATGGAGGGCATTGGTCCAGTGCAGTGAGCCCTGACCTGTGTGGGAGCCTGCCCAGAACCTGTGGGCCCATGCTGAGGGCTGGTTCTCAGCCATCTTCCTGTATATAATCTTTAAGAATCACACATTTAAGTTTACCTGTTTCAAATGAGGTCCTCCAGGCAATCAGGGTGGCTGCTTGCACCCTGCAAATGTTTGACTGGCCTCAGGCCTCCTATAGTGCTTCGACTCGAGTTGAAGGGACTAATAGATGAGACAGCCAGATAAACATAGATAGAAAAATGCATATGGCACTGTATTCATAGCCTTGATGTAGAAGTCATGGGATTAAAGCAAGGGAAAGTTTTGAACCAGGCCTAGAGAATCTTGTAGTAAATGCAGGAAAACTGGGTAGATTTGGAAAATCAGAGAGTTGTGGAAAGAACCTTGGATACGAGTTGGATTTGAGTCTTCTTTACGGCACTAGATTTTACGCAGACACTAACCTGGGTTTTGGTCTTGGTTAGTTTGCCATGAGATATAGAAAAACAGCAGGAATAATAATAATAGCAAACATTATTGAGCACTTACTATTAACCTATTTAATCCTCCACACAGCCCTAAGAGGTAGATACTCTTCATCCCCATTTTACCAGAGGAAGCTGACAGGTTGAATAATCTGCCCAAGGTCACATAGCAATTTTGCGCCGGAAGACAAATCCAGCTCTTGAGTTTATCCTCTTAACTTTAGCATGTTTGTCATTAGTCTCCAATGGCAGCTGCTCTGGAGTCAAGTGTGGGCGATGAAAGCAACACTCTAATGGTACAGAGCCTTAAAAAAAAGCAAGCTCGTATAAGCCTCTAGTTCAGCCGAGAAAACAACTTTTTCCAACCAAAAGTGCACTGACAGTAGTGTCTTGGTTTCCATTCTGTCTCCTTTCTTCAAAGGAAAGGGAGAGAAAGGGATAGATACCACAACACCTGTACGGTGCAGGTCAAGTGGGTCGCCCATAGGCCCCACTTTTTCCTGGGGCCTTCCTCATGTACTCTCTCCTTACTTCTCTTTTCAACACTGCTCTTTGGTCTTGCAGGTAAAACATCTCCTGGAAAGCTCAAAGCATTGCCTCTTCAGGCAGCACCCCCTCCAGGACCATAGCCCTAAACTAAGCTCTGGGTGGAATTTCATCTGCTCAGACCATGATGGAGAATGCACAGAAAATCATGAAAAACAAAACAGGGGTTATTGGTGCCTCTCTGGGAAAGTGAAGAACCAGAGAAAGCTTCAAGGATAGGGTGATCCCTACGCTGGACATCTGTGGAAGAGCAGGAACAAGCGTGGCAGGAGTGGAGGAGGGCACGCGAGGCAGAAGGCAAATCACGGACGAAAGCCCAGGAGCGAAAATCACGCTGCTGAGGGTCCTTAACGTGCACTTCAGGGTGGTGCTAACAGGAGGTGCAGCTGATGAGGAGGGGAAGAGCCCAGACACAAGGCTTCTCTGCCTTTATCCCATGGGATGTGGAGTTATTGAGGGATGTTATGGGGAACTGGCAACATCCGACTTGTGTTTACAGAGGTCATCTGGCTGATACAACAGATCTGAGGGTTCCCAGGCCAGGAGATAGTTGACAGACTGTGCTTAAGAGCTCACGGGTTCTAAACATCCTAAATATTTAGGAAACAAAACAAGGAGAATTTGCAACGTGGAAGATGCAAGTGGCCCCTAGATTTCCCTCCTGGGTGAGAAAGACCGTCAGATGCTCACGCAGATATCCAGCCTCCTGCAACATCCTGGTCCATGACTCCCAAGTCCCCAGAGGCTCACGTGTACACAGGAAGGTCTAATCCTGTGGTATCTGGATCTGGATCTAGATCTAGACCTCTATCTCATATATCTCTACTTTTTATTGTTTTACAGGGAAGGTGTATTACTTTATAATTTAAAAAACATACAAATACCTGGAAAATATACTCATCAAAACTGTCTGAGGAGAACCCCAGCCTTCCACAGTTAGAGCCATAACCATCTCTGGATTACAGAAAGTCATTACAAAAGCAAGAAGATGCGTGGCAGATAACAGGACACTTTAAAATAAGTAGAGTCGACATATTAAACTAAATTTTGAGGGAACTGTTCTTACAGTTCAGTGTGTCTTGAATAGAAAAGCCGGTTAGGGGAAGTTTGAATTATCCAACACATGTTTTGGCCCCATTAGAAAAGTAGGCAAATCTTTAGCAGTAGGACCCAAGCATCCGTCTTATGGCCGCTGGGAGATAAATGACTTACAATAAAACAAGCTGTATTTGGTAATTAAGATGATGTGCATTGATTCCTACCACTTATCTCTTTTGAAACATCCCTGTAAGAAAGATCAGACAATCACGCTGCTGAGCTGTCAAAAGGGTGTGTGTGGGCTGGGAGGGAGGATGGCAGGAAGCAAGGTGAGAGGTGTTTTTTTTAAGCGCTGCTAAAATTAATGGTGCTATTTTCACAGTTGTAAAGTAGGCAGCGTGATTATAGTGCGAGCAAGGCTGCTTCCTCTCTCCAGAGACCAGGGCTTTGATAGCAACTGGACAAAGGCGAAGGTATAAATAATCACAGTTTACTCTTGTGGAAGAAGTCAACAGCCTTCTCCAGAAGGACTGTGGCCTGATGAATCAAGGCAGGCGTGCTGTGTTTGTGAGAAACTTCAGGTCCTGATGGAGCTTTTCCACGTGGAGAAGCCTCACCACCATCCCTGTCCACTGCTGGGCCTCTGGGTGACAAGGCTCGAGCTGGGTCCGGCACACGGCCCAAGGATGATGCTGAATCAGTGAGGCACCTGGTGATGCTAGAGGTGAGGGGCTGGTTTTTTGGTCCTCTCTTTAATCCCTAACATCTATTTGGTTGCAATGTTCAACTCACTAGAAGAAGAATTTGCAGTCCTGTTTAAATCAGGGTCCTAGAGGATATTTAAAATAAAAAAGCCAAAGTTCCCATCATGGAAATATTACTTTTTACTGCAAGCACAGGTCCCAAATTTGGGGAGGAGGGGTTAGATCTGATTCCGGAGTGTTATATCTACTTATATTTCGGGGTCCCAAAATGTAAGAACATTTACACTTGCATCTAAAATCTGGACACAGAATGGATAACGATGTGGTACGTATATATAATGGAATATTATTCAGTCATAAAAAACAAATGAAACTGGGTCATTTGTAGAGATGTGGATGGACCTAGAGTCTGTCATACAGAGTGAAGTAAGTCAGAAAGAGAAAAACAAATATCGTATATTAACGCATGTAAGTGAAATCTAGAAAAATGGTGCAGATGAACCTATTTGCAGGGCAGGAAGCGCAGACATAGAGAACGGACATGTGGACACAGTGGGGGGGGTAAGGGGAGGGTGGGACATAAATACACTACCATGTGTAAAATAGATAGCTAGTGGGAACCTGCTGTATAGCACAGGGAGCTCAGCTCCGTGCTGTGATGACCTAGATGGGTGGGATGCGGGGCGGGAGGGAGGTCCTAGAGGGAGGGGTTATATGTATACATATAGCTGATTCACTTCACTGTACAGCAGAACCTAACACAACATTGTAAAGCAATTATACTCCAAAAAAAAAAAAATCTGGACACAAAAACAACATCCAGAAAACAAGCATATTTAAAAATCTAAGTTGGAGATAAGATGGAATTTATTCAAGGACAGTAGCAGCGACCAAAAAAAAAAAAGCAGGGTTCCAGTACCTCATACCGGAAGTGATCAAAAATAACACGCAAATCCAATGACCTGAGTGCTGACAAAATGCCACAGCTATTCTGCCTTATTCATTCTTTAATTACTCATCTGCTCCGGAGGAGATGGTCTTAACAGAAAAAGAATGCCATGGAGAATCAAAGGCAACATAATGACAGGGTCTAAGAGTAGACATCTCCAGTGGAGAAGGAAGAGTCAGTTTCCTAACTGGATTAAAATAAACTAAATTTAGAATCAAATGGAAATCCAGAGGAGTATTTATTTTCCCCACCTTGTTAAGGCCCTCCTGTAAGCAGGTGTCGCTCTCATTCATTTCACTGATCTCTGACTAATCAATTCTTTATTTCAGCAGCCTATGAAGAGCAAATCCATCTTTTTCATCTTCCTTCTTAAACCGAAGCACCTCTCTGAATTGCGTTTTCCATGTGGGTTGGCAACTGGGGTGGGGAGAGGGGCCAGGTGGAGTTCGCTGGGAGAAATGGGGTGGCGGGGTATGGAGTTTCAGAGACCGCAAATCCTGCTCTCTCCACAATACCTCCTTGCCGTGTAGCATCTCCACCCTTACGGTTAACCCTGTGTGGCTAATCAGATTAAAAGTCTTCAAGACAACGCTTTGATCCCCTGTCAAACAAAGGTATGCATGAAAACGTGGGAAGACTCTAGTGTTGCACCTGGGTTAGTAAGAGAAGCGAATACAACTGTACGATGCGTCCAGGTACCTCAGAGACCTCCCTCTACCTGTCAGAGACCTGAAAGATTTCTTGTGGCCCTGGCAATCAGATTTAATGAAGGCTCGGGGCAATTAGTAAGCAAAACAGAGCCGAGGGTCTCTGGCCATAGACTGCATCCAAGGAAACAAAAGTACGGCAATGGCAAAGTTCTCTGAGTGATGTATTGATAAATGACTACCACAGGGCCGTCCAGCTGTAGAAGACCTGATAGCACTGACGACATCACAAAATACAATCTGAGCTGTCCTTGGGTGTAGCACTGCACGTACAGAGAACAGGGTCTACCACGTGAACACAGAAGGCACTGAGCCCAAATCCTCATATACATTAAAAATATAATGGGAGAGATTTTTATCTGTCATGAATATTTAATTCTCCTGAAAGCTCACCATCTGCATATCACAAGGCCCCAGTGCATGTGTGTGATTTTCTGTTGTCTTTCAAAAGAAAGCAGACCATTTCCTGTGCTGTCCCGAAAGTCGCTTCAATGTGCATTGATCCCTTTGATCTAATGAGTGTGTGTATTTTAAAACCAAGTTGGCTCTGCCGCTCTCATCTATTTGTGGGGAGGAACCAGAACCATGGGGGGAAAACCAAGTTGGTTTCCATTGTTTTCCTGGTGGCCTATATCCCTAGTCACTGATGTTTCGGATGCTGTTTAATTTTTGCTGATGTCTTTTTATCTTAGGCTTCATGTGAATTTAAAAAGAGTTCCATTGATATGCAACCTACTGTGTATTCTGATACCCTGCCCCCCTTGTTGCACTGCAGAAGCCTGCAGCTGCCTGAAGCTTAATTATGCATGCATGCACAGCCCAGATGCTCGGCCAACAGTGCCTCAACGACCGCAGTTTCTCACTTGTTTTTGCTTGAATTATAATTGGGCAGATCTCTATTTCTCAGCCCATTTTGTAGCTTCGGCATGCTCCCCTTTGCCTCCGTCGCTACCTCTGCTTGACTTGGCTCCTTCCAGAAGGAGCCCTTTGCCAATCTGCTGTGCCTCTGAAATCCGAGAAGGGTCATTCATGGTTTTGACAAATCCTTTTACCTACATGGCAATTTTAAAAGGTACAAAAATGACCCTAGCCCCAATCCGTTTTCCTCCAGATGGTTGGTAGCTTAGGGAAAAAAAAAAGTTAACTAGAAGCTGGCATCTGGGTGGAAACAAAGGAGGCTTAGAGCCAGGCACCTACCATGGAAAGTAATATCAGTATAAAGCTTCACACCTGCTGAAAGAAGGTAATGGAGACCAGCAAAAGCAGATTTGTTAAACGTGCACATCCTCCATTCAGAGCCTTTTGTGAACAGTTTTCCAGCCTGCCTAAGGGATCTCGGTCTTCAAAAAGAACAAAGCTTCATCTCAGAGTGTGAAACTGGGTATTGCATTGCACGATATATAACCGTATTAGTGTTACCCTGGCTTCATCCGGAGATGGGCAGGTAGAGTAACTCATGGAGGATGGCAGCTGCCGGTTATACCTATTTCTGAAGAACAGTCAGAGACCCTGGTACTGGTTTCTTAAGTGAAACATCAAATTAAGCGCCCAGATTTATCTCGTTGAAAGTCATGGGATATTTTTGCTCCTAAAGCTTAAGAGAAAAATGTTATGGAAATGTATTGAAGCCTCAAAAGTAAGCAAGAATCTATGATAGGATAATTAACCATGATGATTTTAAGATATTAAAGTCATTGGGTGAGCATTTGTCATTCAATCAGATGATTCCTATGTGAAGAGCAACTCTTAACATTTTCATCTGAGACACCTTGCTAGCATGTGCCATCACAATTACTTGAGGCAGATACTACTACTATTCCCATTTTACAGATAAGCACACTGAGAGGTAAGGAGACTTTCCCAAGACCAGTGGCTTCCATGTGGCAGAGTTGGGATTCGAATTGTTTCAGTCCAAACCCGTGCATCTAACAGCTACTATATTGGGCCTACGTAAGAACATATATCAAGTGTATATTAAGTGCCAAACATTGTTATAAGCTCTTTACAGCTACCCAATGAGGTAGGTGTATTTATTTACCCCATTTTCTAGAAGAGGTCTCCACAATTAACCACGCTGCCCAGTAGTTTTCAAACTTCAACAGGCTTCAGAATCACCTGGAGGGCTTGTTAAAACAGGTTGCTGAGCCCTATCTCCAGTGTTTCTGACTCAGTAAGTTTGGGTTGGGGTCCGAGAATTTGCCTTTTCACATGTGATCCTGATGCTGCTGGTCTGGGGACCACACTTTGAGAACTACTGCTTCTACAATATTACTTATAAATAGTAGATAGAATTTATTATCCCAGATCCTTCACATCCATGTTACACATTTCTAATCCTCAGAAGACAGATATTATCCCTGTTTTATACCTGAGGAAAATTAGGTTGTGAAAAATTGGGTAAGTTGCACAGCATCACACTGATAGCAGCAGTCAGGACCCAAATCGACAGCTGACCCTCAATGCCCAAGCTGTTCTCAATAGCCCACCCAGCCCTCCAGCCAAATGGTCTACCAAACTGACTAGGTATTGAGTAGCCCTATAGTATAAGGGCTGTAGTATAAAGGATGAGCCTTATACAAACATCATTGTCTTATTAATACAAATAAATAATTATGATTCCCTGGGATGTGCAGAATAGTACCACTATCTTGATACACTGTTTAGAAAATCAAATTGTTTTGTGCGTGTCAGCAACGTGTAAAATGACTAGATACATCATACAGGTAAAAAGAGGATTTTCATGACCAGAGATGCTTTCATCATTAAGAAAAAAGTTTAAGTCAAGTCATTAAAAACATCTTTTCATCTAGTAATGGACAGTGACATGGAGAAGAGGAGGGATGAATGGGGGACTCCCAGGGAATGGATATTTATGGGTATATAGATTTGTAAGTTTAATTTTCTAAATTGAATAGCTCTAATATTAAGAAGAGATTAAAAGATCACAAGCTTTTTCACCTCTCAATACCAAGTTAGCAACAATATCTAAATTATTAGTATTACTCCACTCAAAGATGAGTCTGTGCCCTAAAGCCCAAAGAGCACCAGAAAATGGATTTGCACAGTTCATTCGCTTGTGTTCTATACTGAAGAGGAAAAAAACTCAAACTGTCAGAGAGAGATTTTTATCTACCACATCAGCTAACCTCCTTTCTCTTCTCCCAATTGGAAATTAAATTTGTAAGCATCACTTTTTATTTGCCTAAGTGTGTCAATGTAACATGAATGCTAACCTATGATCCACTAATATTTGAAGCAATTATATTAAATTCCATTTTTGAAGTCACAATTTTATGCAGCTTTACAGAAAAGAATAACCAAATGAACGTTAAAGTCTTTGTTGTAATGAAGAGAGTTTGGTTTGGTTTTGGCTTCAAACAAATCTGCATCGGAATATCCACTTTGTCTCTTCTTCCTAGTTTTTCCTTGGGTGTATGTGATTTAACCTCTCTGAAGGTCAGTATCTCTCTGTGTAAGCTGGTGATGCTAATACCTACTGCATAAACTTGTCATGAGAACATTTGTGAAGATCTTGGGAGATAACGTTTGTTTGGTTTTCCCCAGATTTTCCTAAAGGAAAATTGAAGAATGTCCAAAACATATGAGGAATGTTCTTTGACTATTTTGGTAGAGTTCATTTTTCTGATGTCTTTCTCACTTTTTTGTCTGGGAAGCAGTGGAAATAGAATACCAGATCAAAGGATAGACATGGAAGGGAGGGATGAATTTTCAAAGCCAAGCATAGAACATTTTAGAGTAGCAGAGCTTCTGGATAAGTTACGGCATTAAGGATGATGTCCCGTTTTGTAATTGCATGGGCCACTGCTCCACATCTACCTTTCCATTCTTCTCCAAGGAGGGTTTTTCCAAGCCAGTCTCATGCTTGGCTCATATCAGGTGCTATTCTTTTTCAGGGCACATGGTATTCCAGATCAATGGGAAGGAGTTCACTCAGGGTTAACCAGGTCAGAAACCAACCCAACTAAGAGATCCTGCTCAAAAAGATCCAGTTATCATCTATTCATTCTAATATACTTTGACTCCCGTTTATCCAAGGCTGCCAACAACTATCTATTAATAGAGATTTGGATCAGAACCTACACAAAATATAAAGTGCTGGGCTCCCCAGTGGTAGGATGCCTAACACCACTGTGATGAGATAAGCCAAGAGTAAAGAATATCTGTGGTCTTAATTTTGGTACTAACGTGCAAACAGTTGCTCTTTTCTGAGAAGTCAATGCAAATTAAAGTATTATAAACTAGTCATTCATTCATTCAACAAATATTTCTTGGGTACTTACTAGGCGCTCATACTGTGCTAGAAGCTGGAGATACAGCAATGAACAAAACACCAAGATACATACCTTCATGAAACTTATGTTCTGTGACATCTGGGTGAGTTGTGAAGAACAAAAGAAAAACATTTTTAATTCCCAAGAAGAAATATCAAACATTTCATCCATAATTTAGCTAACTGGCTTACTTTTCTAAATGTCAGGCCTTGGAGGCAGTTCAAGATGGCAGAATAAGAAGATCCGGAACTCACTGCCTCCCTCTGAGGCAATGAATCTACAGCTACATACGGATCAATTACCTCTGAAAAAGACCTGCAAACTAGCTGAATAGCTCCTCCACAACAAAGGGTAACTGCACCGAAAATTACACTATAGGGGTTCAACAGCAGACTATATGAAGCAAAGAAAGAATCAGTGATGGGGAGGATGAGGTAATGGAACTCACCCAAAAAGAGCAGGAAAAAGAAAATAGAATTTTAAAAAGTGAAAATAGCTTAAGGGGCCTATGGGACAATATCAAGTAGACTAACATTCCCATTATAGGCGTCCCAGAGAAGAGAGAGAGAATGGGGCAGAAAATTTATTCCCCGAACCTGGGGAAGGAAACAGACATCCAGATCAAGGAGGCCCAGAGAGATCCAAACTATGAATCCAAAGAGACCCATACCAAGTCACATTATGTTTAACTTTTGACATTTTAACTATAAAGATAGAATTTTAAAAGCAGTAGGAGAAAAACAACTTGCTCCATACGAGGGAACTCTCAGAATACTATTAGCATATTTCTCAGCAGAAACTTTGCAAGCCAGAAAGACATAGCATGATATTTGAACTGCTAAAGGGAAAAAACTTCCAACCAAGACTACTCTACCCTTCAAGGTTACCATTAAAAATTGAAGGAGGGCTTCCCTGGTGGCACAGTGGTTGGGAGTCCGCCTGCCGATGCGGGGGACACGGGTTCATGCCCCGGTCCAGGAGGATTCCTCGTGCCGTGGAGCGGCTGGGCCCGTGAGCTGTGGCTGCTGGGCCTGCGCGTCCGGAGCCTATGCTGTGCAACGGGAGAGGCCACAGTAGTGACAGGTCCACGTACCACAAAAAAAAAAAAAAAAAATTGAAGGAGATAAAGAACTCTCCAGACAAATGAAAGCTAAAGGAGCTCATCACCACTAAACTGGCCTTACAAGAAATGCTACAAGAATTTTTTTAAGTTGAAAAGGGCACTAATTAGTAACAAGAAAACATATTAAGATAAAAATCTCATTGGCAAAGGTAAATATACAGTAAAGATAGTAGATTAATCACTCATAAGGCTAGTATGAAGGTTAAAAGACAAAAACAATAAAAATCTAGAACTACAACAGCTAGTTAAGGGATACACAAAATAACAAGATGTAAAATGTGACATCAAAAACATAAAAATGTGGGAGGAAGTGTAAAAATGTAGAGTTTTAGAGTGTATTCACACTTAACTTGCTATCAACTTAAAATAGACTGTTATAAATACAGGCTATTATATGTGAACCTCATGGTAACTACAAAGGAAGAACCTATTGTAGATACACAAAATACAATGAAAAAGGAATATAAGTATAACATTACAGAAAGTCATCACAACATAAGAGAAGGAAGCAAGATAAAATTAAAGGGACACAGAAGAACTATAAAACAGCCAGAAAACAATGAACAAAATGGCAATAAGTATTATACATAACTATCAATAATTACCTTAAATTTAAATGAACTTAATGTTTCAATAAAAAGAGAGAGTGGCTGAAATAGAAAACAAGACCCATCTACATGTTGCCTAAGAGACTCACTTCCAATGTAAGGACACACAGGCTGAAAGTGAAGGGAGAGAAAAAGATGTTTTATGCAAATGGAAGCCAAAAGAATGCTGGGGTGGCTATACTTTTATCAAACAAAACAGACTTTAAAACAAAGTCTGTAAGAAAAGAAATAGATGGGCACTGCATAATGATAAAGGAGTCAATCCAGAAAAAAGATGTAACATTTGTAATATCTATGCACCCAACATGGGAGCACCTCAGGATATAAAGCAAATATTAACAGACTTACAAAGAGAAAATGACAGTAACACAAAATAGTGGGGGACTTAATACCCATTTCCATCAATAGATATATCATTCAGATAGAAAATCAATAAGGAAACATTGGTCTACAACCATACATTAGACCAGATAAACTTAATAGATATCTACATGACATTCCATCCAAAAACAGCAGAATGCACATTCTCTCAAAGTGCACATAGAACTTTCTCCAGGGTAGATCACATGCGAGGCCATGAAACAAGTCTCAATAAATTTAAGAAAACTGAAATTATGTCAAGCATCTTTTCTGACCACAATGGTATGAAACTAGCAGTTAGGAGGAAAAACTTAGAAAAATTACAAATATTTGGAGATTAAACAACATGCTACTTAACAGCCAATGGTCAATGAAGAAATCAAAGCAGAAATTTTAAAAATACCTTGAGACAAATGAAAGAGGAAATACAACATACCAAAATGTATGGGATGCAGCAAAAGCAGTTCTAAGACAGACATTTAGAGCATTACAGGCCTTCCTTAAGAAACAAGAAAAATCTGAAATAAACAATCTAGCTTTACACCTAAAGGAACTAGAAAAACAAGAACAAACAAAGCATAAAGTTAGTAGAAGGAAGGAAATAAGATCAGGGTGGAAATAGGGACTAAAAAGAAATAGAAAAGATCAGTACAACTAAGAGATCTTTCTTTGAAAAGATAAATAAAATTAACATATCTTTATCTAGACTTTCTGAGAAAAAAAGAGAGAAGACAAATAAGATCAGAAATTAAAGAGAAGTTACAAATGATATCAACGAAATACAAAGGATTATAAGAGACTACTATTAACACTTATATGCCAACAAATTGGACGACAGAGAAGAAATGGATAAATTCCTAGAAACATACAATCTTCTGAGTCAGGAAGAAATAGAAAACCTGAATAGATCAATTACTAGTAAACAGATTGAATCAGTAATCAAACCCAAAATCAAATCCCAAAAAACAAAGTCCAGGACCAGATGATGGCTTCACTGGTGCATTCTACAAAACATTCAAAGATTTAATACCTATACTTCTCAAACTCTTTGAAAAAACTGAAGAGGAGGAAATGCTCCCAAACTCATTTTGTGATGTTAACATTACCCTGATACCAAAACCAGACAAGGACCCCAAACCCCCCCCAAAAAAATTGCAGACCAATATCCCAATGAACATAGTTGCAAAAATCCTCAACAAATATGAGCAAACAGAATTCAACAAGACATTGAAAGGATCATACACCACAATCAAGTGGAATTTATTCCAGGAATGCAAGGATGGTTCAACATTCAAAACATCAACATGATACCTTGAATTAGCAAGATGGAGAATTAAAAAAGCCATATGATCATTCCAATAGATACAGAAAAGCATCTGACAAAATCCAACACCTATTCATGATAAAAATGGCATTTTTTACAGAAGTAGAACAAATATTTCTAAAATTTGTACAGAGCCACAAAAGACCTTGTATAGCCAAAACAATCTTGAGAAAGAGGAACAAAGCCGGAGGTATCATGCGCCCTGATTTTACACTATACTACAAACTAGAGTAATCAAGACAGTATGGTATTGGCATAACAACAGACACATAGATCAATGGAACAGAGTAGAGGGCCCAGATATAAACCCATGCATATACAGTCAATCTACAGCAAAGGAGGCAAGAGTATACAATGGCGAAAGAAGAGTCTCTTCAATAAATGGTGTCAGGAAAACTGAACAGTCACATGCAAAAGAATGAAACTGGATCACTGTCTTACACCATACACAAAAATTTACTCAAATGGATTAAAGGCTTGAATATAAGACCAGAAACCATAAAACTCCTAGAAGAAAACATAACTGGAAAACTCCTTGACATGAATCTAGCAATATATTTTTCGGATCTGACTCCAAAGGCAATGGCAGCAAAAGGAAAAACAAATGTGACTACATCAAACTACAAACCTCTCCACAGCAAAGGAAACTATCAACAAGATGAAAAGGCAGTCTACTGAATGGGAGATGATGTTTGTAAATCATACATCCAATAAAGGTTTAATATCCAAAATATATGGTTGACATTTGAACAACATGGGTTTGAACTTCACGGGTCCAGTTATACATGGAGTTTTTTCAATCAATACATAGTACAGGACTACACAATCTGCAGTTGGTTGAATCTACAGATGAGGAACCGTGGATATGCAGGGCCAACTCTAAAGTTATATGCCAATTTACAACTGCATGAAGGATTGGTACCCCAGCCTGAGTTTTTAAGGGTCAACTGTATAAAGAATTCATACAATTCATTCACAAAAAACAAACAATTCAATGAAAAAATGGGCAGAGGATCTGAATAAACATTTTCCAAAGAAGACATTCAAATCGTCAATGGGCACATGAAAAGATGTTCAACATCATTAATTTTCAGGGAAATGCGAATCAAAACCACAACAAAATACTACCTCACGCCTGTAAGAATGGCTATTACCAAAAGGACAAGAAATAACAAGTGTTGGCAAAAATGTAGAGAAAAAGGAACCCTCGGGCATTGTTTGTAGGAATGTAAATTACTGCAGCCACTGTGGAAGACAGTATGGAGGTTCCTGAAAAGATTAAAAATAGAACTACCATATGATTCAGCAATTCTACTTCTGATTTAACTGAAGAAAATTAAAAAACTTCTTCAAAAAAACATATATGCACCCCTGTGTTCATTGTAGCATTATTTACAATAACCAAGATATGAAAAACAACCTAAGTGTCCATCAGTGGATGAATGGATATATATATATATATATATATATATATATATACACACAACAGAATAGTAATCAGCCATAAAAAAAGTGAAATCCTGCCATTTCCGACAACATGGATGGACTTTGAAAGTACTATGCTAAGTGAAATAAGTAAGACAGGGAAGACAAATTCCATATGATTTCACTTATATGTGGAATCTAAAAAACAAAACAAACAAACAAAACAAAATAAAACTCATAGGTCCAGAGAACAGATTGGTGGTTACCAGAGGGGAGGCGGGTCAGTGGGTAAAATGGGTGAAGAGGATCAAGCGGTACAAACTTCCAGTCATAAATAAGTTATGGTGACATAAGTATAGCACAGTGACTATATTCAATGATATCGTATTGTAAATTTGAAAGTTGCTAAGAAAACATTTTGTAACTCTATATGGTGACAGATGGTAACTAGACTTACTGTGATGATCGTTTCACAATGTATACAAATGCCAGATCATTATGTTGTACACCTGAAACTAATGTTGTATGTCAATTACACTTCAATTAAAAAAAAATTCAGATCTTGTCAGCCTCATAAATCACGTTCTCCTAACTCTCTCCTGATATACATCACCCAGCCTATTTCAATACTTGAGTGACTCAGAGCTCTCTACTTCACAGTGCAGGCCATTACCTTTCTGTACATCCCAAATTAATTAGAAGATCCTTTTTAAAAAATGATCAAAAATTTCCTTCACCCTAGATTTCCTTCTGAAGCTACATAGCGTTAACCACGTAATGAAAGATGGGGGTGCCGTGAGTTCGCAGTCAGTGGTAAGATGTCATCCTTAAAAGGAGAGCTTGGCTTCATTCCTGGGGTAGTGGAAGAGAAAAGCCTGTCTTTGTATGGTTAAGTGGGCAGCATAGGGGCCCCCAGCGCTCCTACATTCCGTAGGTGATACTCTTTCATTTTTAAGTTTACTTTCTAAGAATTTTGCCAACAAAGGCACTTTTTGTCTTCTACCAGTTTCAGAGACTTAACACTGTGAAGAGAAGCAGTAGGATCGGTACCCGCTTTCTGCAGGTAGTTTTCACAGTGTCTTTTTATGGCATCTAAGAGAATCATTTTTTATTGTATAATGCAGTTCATGACAGTTTTGAAATGTAACCATTCAACACTTGTATTTTAGGAGAGTGTATGGTAACAATAAAGAAACACAGACTCGCGCACATACACCATACAGACAGGGTCGATCAAGATTGAATTTCCCCCTAGGATGAAAGTGAGATATTTGTGTGGAAACAGGCAGGTCCCTGCCCCTAACAACTCCACAGTTAGAAGACGGAGCTTTATCTTTGCTTCAAAAGGCTGCTGTTCATTTCAGCATCCATGTCAGAGAGCAATAAAAAAAGCACCAGAGAGAGTGATTACTGTGTTCTTCCAACACAAACAAATTTGTTTTCCACTAAGGACGAACACAAAGCTTTGTATCCACTAAAGTAAGCACGTTAACTATGACCCTTTCTCTGGGCCACGCTGCAGAAGAAAAGGAAGGACAAGAGATTACATACACAACCTACATATAATATATATACAATTAATATTAGCCACCCCACAGTAAGGTTAATTGTGGCTCCTCTGAACACTTAATCTGCAAGCCGTTGATAAATCCCACCCTGACTAGAAGTGGCTGGTATTTAGGTCACACAAAGTCATTGCCGTTTTTTAATTTAAACCTCGCACTAGATTAAAACACAAGAGTATTTCAGGAGGACAATTCCGAAGCCGCGGCAATAGGCTGTCGTTTGGCGTAAAAAGTTTCCACAGCACACCCCAGGGACATGTTAATCAAAGCTTTTTAATGGATTCAGTCTGATCTGTGACAGGCTTTGTTCCACAGATGGCTTTTGCTGGATAGAGCTGCAAGTTATCAATAAGACACAGTAATTGCGGGGAGTGATGTAGCTGAGTTTCTGGGGCTTTCTACCATCCAGCTCTTTTTTTTTATTCTCAGCCGAGGCAGAAATGGTCTTGCCGTAGAAGTCAAGACATGACTTGTTTTTTCCTTTAATCTCCCAACATAGAATGAAGGGAAATTAAGCAACAAGAAAAAACACCTGACACTAATGTATTAAAAAAAAATGAAAGAGAGAAAAACCCTCACACCACCTTCTCCTATTTCTCTTCCTTGTTAAATCTTTGTCTTAGACTTTTAAGCCAGGGCTGGGCAGCAAGCCTTTTAACCTGATCAAATAAATCTATTTTAACCAGAGGCAGGCCTGGGAAGCTCCTCTATGGGCTGGAGCAGCAACTTCTCCACCAAGTTCTCTGTTATCGCTCTAAAATCAAAGCCGCCAGAGGCTAAACTAATGATTTAGGATTATGCTGATCACCTATCAGAGATAGTTAGCTTTTCAGCCACTTAAGAAGGTTAATGCTCCCCATAGGATGGAAAATGTCTCGGTGCCTGTTCAAAACAGTCATGTCATAGGAACCGAACAGTTGTTTTCTTTAGTCAGTCACAGTCCTCGCTCTGGAAGATCAAAATCATTCCCTGGGGGCTTCCCTGGTGGCGCAGTGGTTGGGAGTCCGCCTGCCGATGCAGGGGACACGGGTTCGTGCCCCGGTCCGGGAAGATCCCGCACGCCGCAGAGCGGCTGGGCCCGTGGGCCGTGGCCGCTGGGCCTGCGCGTCCGGAGCCTGTGCTCCACAACGGGAGAGGCCACAACAGTGAGAGGCCCGCGTGCCGCAAAAAAAAAAAAAAATCATTCCCTGAGTAAGAGATGTGAAGGTGGATAAGCAGGAGCAGCAGGGAGATAGTGTTCAAGAAGGAACCAGCCTCATTTAAGGCACTTTTTCACAACCACCTGGCTGCCGTGGCCCCCAGCTCCCTGAGCTCATATGTCACCGCTGAAGACTCCCACACCTGGATAGCCAGTGTCAACACCTCAGCAAACAAGGAAAGAACAGTCAGATATCTGCAGGTCAGTCAAAGCGGATCTCTTACTGTTTCCCGGTGTGTTAATGTCTATGCAGCTGTTACCTCGGTTCCCCAGGCAGGAGGTCAGACAGATTTATCAGTCTATTCAGCTCAGCTCTGAATCAACCTAGACACACACTGCATGCCTTTCCCTGTCTTTGGCCAGGAAATAAAACGGCCTAGAGATACAAACATGGGATAAAACACTTCTGACACTGTGCCTTTTATTTATCCACTCCACGTCTCCCGAAACTCCAAACTCCTGAGTGGCCTTTTTAGGACTGATGACAAACGACTTTTTCAGTCTCGTTTCTCCTTCTCAGCCCTACCGTTTGACTTTCATTGGTCACGTAACATGTCTTGTAATTTCATCCCTCTTGTCTTTGTTTATAACATTCCGTCAGCCTGAAATATCCTTCCCCTCATTCTCCACTTACCAAATTCTTCAGCCGCAGGCCCCACTCCAATGTCATCACTCAGTGAGGTCAGAATGAACTGAGACAAGGGACAGAGCCACAGAAGGCTGAGGCACAAGGGTCACGGTACCAGGGACCTACGCTGTCATAAAGCTTTAGGGAGATGACTCAGCCCACAGGCAACAGGTCATCTGTTCTCAGAACTCCGCAGCCGGTTTCTTCCAAGCAAAAGCAAACCTCTAAAACTCAGCGAGGAAAACTAAGAAAGAAAAGAAACTAACCTGGGTTCTGCTGCTGTGAGAGCCAAGCACGGAGCACATTCAGGAAGTCACTCAAGAAAGCATATGCCTGGTTGTGGGCTAGCAACCCTGAAAACAAGGTCCTTGCAGAGCCTGCGGGAGACGTGGCTTTGCCTTCCAGCGTCTGTTTGCCATCTTTGGTTAATAGCCCCTTGATTATACTTGAAGACAGTGGTATTCAGACTTTAGATCATCAGAATCATCTGGAGGGCTTGTCAAGCACATTGATAAGCCCACCCCCTAGTTCTTCTATCCAGCAGGCCTGGGGTGGGGCTAGATAATTTGCATTTCCAACAAGTTCCAGGTGATGCTGATGCTGCCGGCCCCACCAGAGCACAGGCTGAGAACCGCTGCTTTAGGAAACCACCTGATCCCCCTTCTCTCTTTCTGTTGTGTGGAGTACGGATTTAAGGGCAGTGAGGCGCAAGAAAGAAGACTGATTAAGAGGTGAATACTATGGTCTTCAATAGAGATGGTGAGGGTCCAAATTAAGGAAGTGTCTGGAGGAATGGAGAGAGGAAAAGAGAGTGAGCATTGAATGGTTAACCAAATTTGGGAATGAGAGAGAGAAAAGAACCTACAATGTTCCTACATCTTGAGCTTAAAAAACAAAGAGACTCATATCCAAGAAAGGGTCTGTTTTATAAGCAGAAGAGACTTGTGCTGGATAATTGGTAAGAGAAAGGAGCAATGAAGCTGAAAAGTTGATACAGAAACCATGGGCATAAATGATAAGCAAGTTCTGTAAGGACAAGTGAACGTGTGAGGGGACAGGCCTGGCTCACACCCCGGGGCAGGGAGGGGGCCAAGGAAGAGAGCTAATGAAGATCATTTTGTGGGCAGGAAGTTAGGAAGTTGGGGGAGTTCATACTCGATATTTTTTTTATGAGATAGAAGTTTCTGGGATTAGACATTTAAGGAGAGAAGTTGGTAAAGGAAGCGGAAGATCAAACCGACTAGAGACAGGTAATGTTTCTGAGAAGCACTGATAGACTCAAATGACAGCCCAAAATTTTATATCCCAAGCTGCTAATCTCCTTTAAGCTTTATAACAACACTCCAAGCTTCCAGTGGAATTTGAGCTCAAGGTCTCATAGCTATTAAATTGTAGCCCCAGGTACTGAATCCAGGTCTATTGATTTTCACAACAGTTAAATAGTTTCCTGTGTAAGACAGCTAGTCCTTACCTAAAACAAAAGGACATGTTTTTCTGGGAGGAAGGGAGAGGATTTGGATTCTCTCTTGCTCTCTCTTCCCACAGGTGCTCAGAGCCTGCTATGGTCCGAATGTTGGCATTGCCCCCTCCCCATCCCCCGATCCCCCCCACCACCATCACCAAATTCATATGTTGAAATCCTAATCCCCAAAGGTAATGGTATTAGTAGGTGGGGCCTCTGGGCGGTATTAGTAGAGTGGAGCCCTGGGGAATGGGATAAATGATTTTATAGAAACGATCCCATGGGACTTCCCTGGTGGTGAAGTGGTTAAGAATCCACCTGCCAATACAGGGGACACAGGTATGAGCCCTGGTCCGGGAAGATCCCACATGTGGCAGAGCAACTAAGCCCGTGCACCACAACTACTGAGCCTGTGCTCTAGAGCTCACGAGCCACAACTACCGAGCCCGTGTACCACACCTACTGAAGCCCGCGTGCCTAGAGCCCATGTTCCTCAACAAGAGAAGCCACCACGATGAGAAGCCCGCGTACCGCAACGAAGAGTAGCCCCCGCTCGCCACAACTAGAGAAAGCCTGTGCGCAGCAACGAAGACCCAACACAGCCAATAAATAACTAAATAAATAAACAAAATTTAAAAAAAGAAAGCAGTACTGGCTGTAAAATTAATAGGCAAAAAAAAGAGACCCTGCAGAGCTTCCTGGTCCGCTCTTCCACGTGGCGACACAAGGAGAGGTCTGTGACAGGGCAAAGGGCCCTCGCCTGACCATGTTGGCACCCTGATCTCGGACTTCTCACCTCCAGAACTGTGATAATTAAATCTCTGTTGTTTATAAACCACTATGTTATTTTCCTGAAGCAGCCAAAACTAGGACAGAGCCCCAGTGAAGAAGCTTCTCCACAAAGTTTCCTGTAGCCCCTTGCACATACAACATGGTGTTTCAGGAGAAGAGTGAGCCCTGGCCCCATGGTCTACATAATTAACCAGTCACCACCAGGGCGTTTCCAGTATTGCCAATGCCTATCATAAGTCTCCAAAACACAATTCATTTTAGCTCATATTTAAAGTTTAAGCCCCAGAGCCTCTCTGTGAAATGCTTTACTTCCACAAAGTAAGACGTTACATTTCCCCCGAGGTAGAAATCATCACTCTAGTCCATTTGAGATGCTGAGGGATCCCATTTCAAAGTGCTTCTCATAATGGCTGTGGGATCAAACAAAGGCCCCTCACAGCACACATGTTCTCAGCAGCCTGGACGTGCCTGCCATCCCGGAGAGTACGAGAACATATTCAGAATAGAGTTACACGGCCCTGGTGTAGAAAAACTTCCTGAATGGGTAACCAGAGAAGATAACATATATAGAAACACTCACCTGTTCTCAGAACCAACCGGATCTGGTTTTGTGCATAGGTGGAAAGAGCTGAGTCTGGGAACAGAGGCTTTTGTTTTCCCACAGTGAAAACAAGCACCTGCCCACACACAGCCACTCACACAGACTCTCACGCAGATACGGGCACACTTAGCATACCTCCACACACACATTCTCACAAAACTAGGAGTGGTTAGGAAATGTCAAGAAAATTAAAAGCAACGTCAGTCAGTTTGCCACAGACAGCTAACTGTGATTTTCTGTCTGTAAAAAAAAAAAAAAAAAACTAATATGGAAATAACCGATTTGGGGTATTTCTCCTTGCCCTCTTCAATATATATAGCATCATGTTGGCTTCCTTTGGAACAGTGGGACCATATCTATGACAGTTGCTGGAAGCACAATGCCTCCTCAGCATGCTACCATATTTCACAAAGAGCTATGGGTCCACTCTTCTACTTGCTGAGAAGAAGTAGCAAATAGATACTTTGTCTCCAATCCCTGCTTGGTGTCTATTTCATTTTGAAACTGGCTAGTACAGCAGTCTAATAGGACCAAAGGATAGTCAGTTCTTCCTTAAATTTTAAGAACAGCTTCCATTAATGCAACGACCACCATGAGACTAACAGTCTTACTTCTAATTCAGTCCCTAAGCTTAAAGTCTACAAAAATATCCTTATATTTAATAGTTTAAGAAGATTTCCGGCAACCGAATATGGCAAGAGAAGATCGTGCAATTAAATACAGAGGTCAGATTTTCAATTCAGGATTTCAAACCTCAAATGGGGACCCCATACCTCTCCTCGCCTCAAGCCTCGCTCACATCCTTGGCCCTCACTCTCAGCTGACAGCTTTGCCATATACTTCATTAAGAAAACAGAAATGAAACACAAATCCTTCCTTTTGCCACCCCAAGCCCACAATCCCACTTTGCTGTTCTTTCTTCCTGAGCATTAAAGACCTCCTCTCACTAAACGCCGACTTCTTTGTTCTCCGACCTTATCACTTTCTCTCCTGCAGTCACCTTCTAGCTCTCTTGCATCATCTATCTCCCACTTTCTAACAGAAAATCCCCACTCGAGTTGTTCCTTCAATGAAATAAAACAAACGAAACCAAACATCTCCTCCCCACATGCCTGCCCAGCCCCTCTACAGCCTTTCCAAGTAAATCCTCTCAAGAGTTGTCTACAAGTGCTGTTTCTACTTCCTCATCCCCAGTACATTCTCAACATACCACTTTGTCCTCCTCTCCTCACCCCCACCAAGACTGTCCTCGTCAAGGTGGCCAGGGAATTCTGTGTCACCAAACCCAATGGATGCCTTTCTAGACCTTTCAGCTTCGCTCCAAATACTGATATTTTCTCCCTCATGCTTACCTTCTTTTGCCTTGTATTCTCTCAAGGTTTCCCTCTTACCACACCAGATGCTTCTTCTCAGTCTCTTTTCCTGGTTTCTCCTCCTCTGTCTGACCTCGAGGATCAGCCTTGGATCTTGCTTCTCTCCCCAGATGATATCTATCTACACGTTTCAAAATCTTTTGCTGATGACTTGCGATTTGATATCTTTAGTCAAGACCTCTCCTCTGGGCTCCAGACTTGTGATTCCACCTAACTTATGTCTCCACTTGTATTTCCAATGGACAATTTAAGCTATGTCAATAACAGAACGCTTGACAGTTTCCTGACAAAACCATACCCAACTCATCTAACAGGTCTTCCTATTTCAGTAAGAACAATAGCTGGCATGTATTCAATGCATGCTATGTGCCAGTAAGCAAGTCAGCTACTGCATAACCTCCTTTAATGCTCACAGCATTCCTATGGAATAGATATTCTCATTATTCCTATTTTATAGAGGAGAAAACCAAGGCACAGAGAGGATAACTTTGCCACGGTCAAACAGCTAAAAAGAATCTCAGATGGGATTAGGAGCCAGGCATTCTAGCTCAAGGGCCAATGTTCTTAAGCAAAACATTATAGTGTCTTCTCCCCAGAAACTCTTAAGAATTTTATTAATTACTCTTTTCCCCACACCCCCTGCACCTCAGTCATCAGCAGGTCTGGTTAACTCCAGCTCTAAAGTAGATTGTGGACCTGCCCACCTCTCTTATATCCTCCACCACCATTTCGGTCTTGTGTGGCTCACAGTTACAGCCTCCTAACTGATTTACCCTCGGTCACTTTTTCTACCTCTGAGCTGCTCACCATGTTACCCCACTCAGGTTCAGCTGCTTGCCACTCAAAAGCCAATAATCGAGAGGCAAGTGTCAGTAGAAAGGAAAGGTGCTTTAATCAGAAAAGTCGGCAATCTGGGGAGAAGGCGGACTCATGTCCCAAGAGTAACTCTGAAGATTCTTGCTCGGCCATGACAGTTTTTAAAGGGAAAGGGGGGTAAGAATCTCAGTGAGTCATCAAGGCAAGAGGTTGGATTCTGCATAATTCTCCATTGTGTGCAGACTGGCTGACTCTTTCTTCAGATGTTATCTTGCCTGCATGATCTGCTTGCAGGATTACTAAGGGGGCTATTGGGGGTAGAGAGCTAGTCATTCTTTAACTACTTAATCTTCATTCTTACTTCTTTTAATCTAGAAAAAGAATCAACAGGTTAGACAAGGCACGGTGTGCATTCAAGAGAGCATAAGTCAGGAGTTAGGTGAAATTGCCTAGTGATCTCATTCCTATAATTAGGTTCTTTTAAGGTTAGAGCAGAACAGAAATGGGCAAACAGCAAAGGGGCAAAAGAGCTGCTTTCAACCACGAATGGACAAACACATCTTAAAAAGGGAAAGATCATATCATTCTCCAATTTAAAAACCATCAAAGCATCCCACTGCTGTTAGACGGAAATCTAACATCCTCACCATGCCCTCTAGGGCCCTACCTTTCTCTCCAACTTCATCACAGGCTACACTTCCCCACCTCACAGCTCCTCACCTCTGCTGGCCTCCTTTCACCACCATAAATGCACCAGGGTTCGCCCCCGTCCTTCCTATCTGGAGTGCCCCACCCACCTGGCTACCTCCTGCCCACCCTTCACATCACTCCTGAGAAATGGTCCCCTTCAGCACTACCTAAAGTAAGGTTCCTAAGGATGCCCCACCTTATACAACTTTTAGCTATTTAATTCTTTTCCATTTTCTTGTGTTTTTTTTTTAAAAAATCTCTCCTCCCCCAAGAAGCTCCATGAGGCCTGACCCAGGTCTTTCTTGTTCCTTATGAAAATGCCAGTGTCCAGGACAGCACCCAGCAGAGTCAAGCCCCTCAGTAAATCTTAATTAATATATTCTCTCTAGTTTTTTTTAAGTGTCTTAAAGGGGGCAGGAATCCCAAATTTTAAGGTTCAATTGTTTCTGAAAAGGAAACTGATTATTGTGAATCATAAGAAATTTAGAAGCACTCATTCCTGAAAGAACTAAAAGGGGGAGAAAAAAGAATTTCCCTGGATATACAGGAATGTAAGTTTTTGAGGGAAGCTTAGCTCAGCAGAAAAATAGAATTGGTGGTCATTGCCTTATGAGCTAATGGGGCATATGGGATCCTCTCGACCTGCAAAGTGAATGAGAAATTGAATTTAATAAAAATATCTAAAATCCTAGTCAAAAGAACCGAGATTATAAATTCTCTGATATAGAAACCATATGGAGAGTTAAATACTGTAGCATGAAGAAAACATAAATGCACCACCTAAACTGTTAGACTTTCCTAAAAAAGCATGAAATTGACTTTGTCCCTGAGGTTTCCGAGATTCTCACTAAAAACAAGAGCATTTGTTGCCATTATCAAGACCTCCAGTTTAGACTTTCTAACGGGCAACGAGGGCAGCACTGTTGAAATGCTGGGTTCAGCGATGACTTTGTTCAGTGTCATCCTGGGGCCAGTACATCCTGGGGCCAGTACATTTGGCCGAGGCAGCATAACGACATGATGTGATGCTCTGTTATGGAATGCTGTGTATCTCGGCCAGTGCCCTGGGCTGCTTTGTCTATTTGCTACATTTCAGCCTCTGGTTGTGAGGTCGTGCCTTATACCGCACACCCAAAACACTCCACTCACTCATTCATTCACTCACTCATTGATTCAGAAAACATATCTCGAGAGTCTAAACTATGCTGAGCACTGTTCCAGGGGCTGGGGTTCGAGCAGAGAATAAAACAGACAAGGCCTTTTGCTCTTACATCATAGAGGATGATAAGCATAACTACGGTAACAACCTAAGAAACCCTGAGGAACAAGAAGAAAGTAAAACAAGGTAACAAAAGAAACAAGTGAGTGAGGCCCTGTGGAGGTGAGAACTGTGAACAGACGTAGAACAGAAGCTGGGGTGCACAGAGGCGGCCTCTCTGAACAGGCTACATTTGATCTGAGGGAGAGCGATACCAGGCGGAGCGCAGCACCACGGAAGATTCAAAATTGAGTCAGGCTCACCTGTGCACGTCCTTGTAAAATCTGAGTTTAGCAAAAAGCCCAAGTCAGTTTAACCAGAACCCCCTACCCTTGATATCTGATCACCCTCAGTATCTGATCGCTTATCTGTCACCATCCCCCAGGTGATGTCTGATGGCCCTGGCCTGTCTTCAGTGAAGAATCCTGTTAGGTCGGTTTAGCCAGAATTCCCCTTACCCCTGATGTTTCCTCTGAGTAATTTTCCACCACCCCCACCCCGGCCCCGCACTCTGCTCCTTGGCTTACATTCCCACTTGCTCGATCTCTCATCCCTACTGTAAAATCCACTGTCATCAGCGCTATACTTAATGAGCTGGTCCTGAATAAAGTCAGCCCTACCAACTTTAACAAGTGTCACTGAATATTTTTTTTCTTTACTAGCACCAATGGCCTATGGCCCGAGGTCACCGTGGCCGAGCTCAGTGAGTGGTGTGCAGAGATATCAGGAAAATAGGTACGGGCCAGACCAGGGGGTACTGGGAGGCCACAGTGAGGAAACTTCTGCACCATTGTGTGTGTGCACGCCGGCAGGCAGGCCTATAGGTACTCCCTTGCCCTTCAGCTTCTGTTTGGGTTAAGCCACTGCTCCCACCTCCCCCACTTTGCAGAGCGCAGAAGGTGGGAGTAGGATGCACGTCACTGTGGACAGCCTGTGCCACCCTACTGAAGGTCAAAGCTCCCATCAGGGGGCCATGCCACATAATTCTCTCTCTCTGGGTTCCTATATCCGCTCCCTGCATTTTCCGATTCAGACCTGGGGTAGTCATAGCTCTGCACTCTTACTATTCCTTGGGGGTGCTGCCCCATCCTTAGTTACTTTTTCAAACCCCATCTAGGACCTCCTAGAAATTGTCATCAAACACCCAGCCTGACAGTGATGTTCTTGCCAGGACCCTGACTGACAGATTGTAATCTAAAAACACTGCCCAAGCCACTTTCTCCCTTTCAGCAGTTACCTTTGCTTCCTCCTTATCCTTGGTAAGCCACCTGCTAGAAGCCGGTTCCTCTAAGTGGCACATAACTCCATAAAACATCACTTTGGGAATTTTCAGAAGTTTCTGGGTCCATTAAATGTCATTCAGCTCCTATGGTTCCCTTTCTCTGCACGAAGCTTCCCTGAGATCAGAGCTCTCTTTAGGGTGATGCAAGTCATTCCAATAAAATGATTCGGGATGGAATTTTGAAAATGAAAGGCCGTGTGGTACAGAAAGAGCACTGGATCTGTAGTTCAAGTTTAACTGCATGACTCTTGGCAAGTTGATTTCCTCATCTTTAAGATAGTAATGATAACAATGTGCAGTGATAAACTTATTCATCAACACTCAGAGTAAAAAGCATGAATGGACCAATCAAGCTGCAGTAACTCCACTCCATTCTGAGGAAGAAGGGCAAATCAATCCAGCATTAAATTCTTCACTTCATCGACGCTGAGACACAGACTATAAACAAAACCCAGTAAGACTCTTGTTTTGGTCACTTCTTAAAATGACAATATCCCCACAAATGTTAAAATACAAAGGTTATTATATCAGCCAGTTCGGGCTGCTATAACCAAATACAACGGACTGGGTGGCTTAAACAGCAGACATTTATTTCTCACGTTTCTGGAGGATGGATATCCAAGATCAAGGTGCTGGCAGATTCAGTTCCTAGTGAGAGCTCTCTTCCTGGCTTGCAGATGGCTGCCTTCTCACTGTGTCCTCAGGTGGTGGAGAGAGAGCTCTAGTGCACTTCCTCTTCTTCCAAGGGCACCAGCCCTATCAGCTGTGACCTCATTTAAACTTTATCATCTCCACACCAGCCCTGTCTCTAAATACAGCCACACTGGGGGGTTGGGGCTTCAACATATGAGTTGGGGGGCTGGGAGGAAGACACAAATATTCAGTCCATAACAGTTATCTAGACCAACTGCATGATAATCATTACCCAAATACTATCTATTTCTCTCGGGAACAGGCACGCAGAGATGATTTAGAATTCCATCAGATTCAAAATTCTCTTCCTCTACTGTACATAATGATGTATACTGAAGATTATGATTAAAAGCACTAAGTTAGGTTTAGTAATCATTTATATAAACTAATTGCTTACTTAGAATATATGCACAAAACGAAACCAAAAAGGCAGCCTTTAATTTATGCAACTACATGATATCTAAACATCTAAGTATCAAAGGTTGCCGTCGCTTTGCTACAACTTTAACCAAAAATCTTGACCAGTATGAGAAGTATTTTTGCCATGCTTTTCTGTCATGCACATTCATGCCTTAGTAAGGGATTGAAATTTTTTAACTATTAAAAAAATTCAAGAAACTTGGAATTTACCTATATAACAGAATACTTTACAGCAGTTTTTAAGTTAACCAGATCTACATGTTTCAACATGGATAAATGTCAAAAACAAATATGGAATAAAAAAGAAAAGAGAGATTTCAGAATGATATATTATATCTGTACTCCCTTTCCCCAACCTTCTTTTCCACCTTGAAGAGTATGATCTGAGACAAATGTTACACTCTGGGAAACCCGAATGTCATGTCAATGGAGGTTACTATTATTTTCTGAACTTTTTTTAAAACATTCAAAATTAAAAATAAAACATTTTAAGAGTAACAAAAGTAATATACATCAAGACAACAATGCAAATCACAACAATAAGATATAGAACTAAAAATTACTTTTGGGGAAAACCCAAAATACTTCCTTAGTACATCATTGCTCAAGGATCAATCAAAATACCAGTCCCTCACCTAATAGGTCTGGGAAAAGAAGGGTGAGCAGACCTTCACAGATTTCTTTCTTACGGTCTGCAGGATGGTAATGTGCTTTTGTAACTTCAAGGTTGATGAGGAACTGAGGGTGAATATTGGACAAGATAGAGTATGACATTTCCCAGTTCACGTGCATTCTAGGAGTGAATGCCTTTGCCCACAATGGATCAGACCATGCAGTGGAAACCATACTTGCCAAATACAAATACTTTTGTTGACTTTTTCAACTCTTTGCTATATTATCTGGCATAGTAGTTTCCAATCTTTTTGGTCTCAAAAATCTTTTACACTCTGAAAGAATTATTAAGGACCCCAGAGAGCTTTTGCTTATATGGGTTATACCTGTCAATATTTACCCTACTGGAAATGAAATCCACCCATTACATGTCAACATTTTTAAGTGAAAATAACTATATTTTCAAAAACAATGAGAAGAGTGGCACTGTTTTACGTTTTTGCAAATCTCTTTCATGTCTGGCTTAATAGAATACAGCTGTAACTTCATGTCTGTTTCTGCTTCTGTTGCAATATGATTTTTTGGTTGAAGTACATGAAGAAAATCTGGCTTCACACACATATTTACTTGGAAAAGAAGGGAGTATTTTAATGGCTTTTTCAGATAATTGTAAACATTCTTTAATACTACACCAAAACTCAACAAATAGCCGTTCTTACAAATCAGTTGCAATGAGCAATCTGAAACAATGTCAATGAATTTTTTATACTTCTTTTTTAAAATCCATTGGTCTACCTTATACTTTGAATGGATCTTTAACTCATTCACAATTTTGTAATATGCATTGGGCGTTTGGAAATGTTTTGCTCCCTGAGGTATATGGATCTTCCCAAGGTTGACTTATTTCATTACACAATGTCAAGTAATCACATTTGTTAATGTCACCATTGATCTCATCAAAAGCCCCTTAAGTATATGGAAGCTGTCAAGCTCACAGTGGCGAATACACATTTTTCCAAATTCTGATTTTTCTTGAAAGCTCAAATTGTATCATTGGCAGCAAATACTGGCAGATGTTTTTCCTGAAGTAACAAGCTCACTTTGTTCATTTCTGAGAAAATGTCTGCCAAAGCCCAAGCCTGAATAATCATGGTTTGTCTGTCACTCATTCTCTCAGATAAAAATGATGCTCCGGGGAAAAAGCAGATAGTTCAGCTTACAACTCAAACAATCACACAAGTGCTTTTCCTCAAGACAACCATTGTACTTCCCTCAGCTGCAGAAGTGCTTTATGCATATGTTTGTCACACAGAACATTAAAAGATGTACATTCAGAGTCAAAATTTAATAAAAATTAATAATTTTACTGCTTTGGGCTTCCCTGGTGGCGCAGTGGTTGAGAGCCCACCTGCCGATGCAGGGGACACGGGTTCGTGTCCTAGTCCGGGAGGATTCCCACATGCCGCGGAGCGGCTGGGCCCGTGAGCCATGGCCGCTGAGCCTGCACGTCCGGAGCCGGTGCTCCGCAACAGGAGAGGCCACAACAGTGAGAGGCCCGCGTACAGCAAAAATAATAATAATAATAATTTTACTGCTTTATCAAAGACATTCTCAAGAGAAACTGGAGCTTTTTTTTTTTTCTTTTTTCTTTTTTCAAATTACAAGTAGGTGACAGTGAAGAATAACTATTAGTACAGTTTGGTGCCATCACCAGGATTGACACTAAGGCACTTTTACCCACCATTGTTTTTCTAGCAACAGGTCAAATATCAACACAGTGAAAAGGGCAAGTATTAGTATTATTATAAAAATAGTTTTGACCTCACAACCTCCTAAAAGGGTCTTAGGAACTCCCACTTACCTGAAGACCCCACTTTGAGAACCACTGATGTAGAACATTACAAAGATAAATAACTTAGTCTTAAATTATTTGAAAAATTAAACAAAGGCCAGTGCCTTTGGCTACTGCAATTCCTTAAAAGACTAAATCACTTGCTTCTGCCTTTCTGAATCGAAGGGAATTCAAAACAAAATACATATGCCTCCTCAACTGCCTTTTCTGTCTATGACCACATAGCCTGCCTCATTTAGACTTTTACATTTTTTCCTGTTTTTTTCATCTCAGAGGTAAAGATAGTAACATCCAATATTGAGAATTTTAATCACAGAGATCTGCCAGAGGCGTAAAAAAGAATATCGTGCAACTTTTACAACATAAAATTCTCCATTTAAGTGGCTTTGTGTATAAGATTTTGTAGTTCACTATCAGCTAACGTTTATCTAATAACAACTGTGTATCAGACATTATAATACGCACTTCAGTGTTCAATTTATATTTACCTTTTACAACAACTCATCAGATATCGGCACATTTTACAGCTAAGAAGGTTGAAGGACACGTACACATGCAATTACTTTTTAGGAGGTCCACAGTTCTGGAACCATCACACAAGTCTTCAAATTGAAAGAGCCTTATTTTTGTCATTGTCCTCAAAGATGGGGCAATGGCAATAAGTAATCCAGGTCCTCAGGAGAGCCTCATAAAACAGCCTCTCTCCTCTGCCTAACTTTCCTACCTTCCCCAGCTGTTTGCCACTCCCCATGAGGTGAAGGAGCCAATGAAGTCAGAGCCTCAGGGTGACATAACCACAGAGCCAACAGACACTCAACAATTACTCTTCTGTATCCAGAAAACTAACTTGTCCAAGAGTAGGGATTTCACATGAACACTATAATCTTTAGTTAGGAAAAAAATATACAAAGCCAACTTTGAATGTTTGCTGGGGAATAACATGAACATTTAAAAACCTCTAAAGAGAAGAATGTTCCACTACACCCTCAGAAGGAGAGAGGGGTGCAAACTTACCACACCAACATCCTAAAATCACTCCTCAGCTTAACACTCATTGTTTGCCTCATTAGAGGTCTTTGCCACCATAAAAATGTGTTTCTTAAGACTCAAACCCCATCATCTTCCAAGACAGAAGATCAAAGAGCTTCCTGGTACATTCGGTATTAGGAAATTCTTTCTTCCATTTGTAGGTTCTGTATCAAAACAGATGCAGCGAGAAAAGCCACATCTCAGTGCATTTGGGACCTGATGAAGCTGGATATCTCTGGTTGTGTGTAGGTATTGCACATGTCTCTCCTGTCATGGAGAATAACCTGCCTGCCCAGGGAGGTGGAGTCCAATCATGGCAGAGGATGATATATGGAAAGCATTTTCCTGTATGAGGGAGAACTAATTCACCCTGTTACCTTTCTTTCATTGAGGAATGCTGGCAATTTGAGAACCTATGTCTAGATCCATTGTCTATGAGAAGAGGAAGCCTTTTGCAATAAAACAGGCATTTTGTCATCTTCTAACAAGATGTCCATTTTATTTTAGAAATACACATAAGAGAAGTGAAGACAGGCGACTTCTAACAGGTCCTCTTCTGTTCAGTGAGGCCAGGAAACAAGACAAAATTATATCAGTACACATCGGTCCCCTGTAGCTAAAAATATACACGGTTATTCTTGAGGCTTTTGAAAGGAAGCATCAAGCAGCCCTATTGTGAATATTATTTAGTGTAAGACTTAGATATAGGGAGTTTTAGATTTTTTTTTTTAATCCTACACTATTTGGAGAAGCATTTATGGTGATGGCTGTAGGAAACAGCTTGTTTCAAATCATTCTTTCCATTTTAAAAGCCACAGGAATATATCAGAAATGGCCAAATCATGAATAAGTTATTTACTTTATTCTAAATGTAACTAGACCTAGGGAGACTTCACTAATTACCGGTATCACAGCGAAGCAGAAATCTGTTCATGTCTCATTCAGGCAGTGGATTAGATAAAACATTAGTTCGGTGGAGCTGATCACTCTGGAGGTTTACTCATTTGCCTCAACGCAATAAATGTCAGCATTTTAGGTCTCCTGGAATATCCTGAAGCTGGCCTAGTAACACATCTGCTGTATTTATTTTTGAACGTAAATGGCACTGAGAAGTATGCTTTGAAAATTAATTTCAACTGGAATACAATAAACATTAATAAATCCAGATTTAGTTTCTGCTAACAATTACTTCATGGAATTGTCAGATATGGTGGAAAGCCCTAGTTTACAAATACAGTTTGTAGCAATTAAATCCCTTCCAAACCAAACCACTCCAAACTTGATGGGCTCCTCTCAGGTGCTTGACGGATATCAATATGGACTTGCAGGATTTTTACGACTTCGTGATGGGCACATAAAGAGCAAAGGCACGCTTAGGTCAAGGCTGCTGTGGCCGTGAAAACAGAGGAAATTCATCTCTAAGAATTGGCTCAAGACAAAAGAACAGTTACACAATTCTTTGATGAAAATGAATTCTCCATTGACGTGGACAATGAAAACAACAAAGAGGACACTTTCCTACTCCCATGTTCTAGATATCTTTTAAGCATAGCAACAAAAGCACAAGGGTGCTTTCTCTGTAAGTCCCCAAATCTGAAATGATGGAGCTGCCATGATGGTGTTCCAGCCTGCAGTACACATTAGGGATGGGCTGCTCGTCCTGATGGCTGAAGCGGACAGATTGAAGCATTCAGCCCGTTCTCCAAACCACAGCCCATCTGTTTACATCCTGTGCCAAAATCACAATGCTGGGAATTGCATGGGTACCCTTAGCATCGTCTGCAAATAATCACCCCTGGAATGTTTGGTTCTGTCTAACCCTTGAGCAGAAGAAAAATAACCCCATTCTGAGCATCCAGAGACCTCAGTTCACTTGTATCCATAGACCTCGGACCTTTCATCCAGGGCTTTTGTACTCAACTTCGCCACTAGGAACTGGGGGAACTAACCATCACCTTATTGCCTTCAGAGGCGCTCACTGTACCTCTTTAAGCTTTTACTCCTTCAAACAGGTGACTGCAAAACTGAAATAGCAATAGATGCAGAAACAGGCAAAAGTTTCAAACAGACAAGATCAAAAGGTGGTTCTCCTCTAACACAAATCAAACCAAACAACTTTATGAGAATAGAATGGAATTTTAAAAAAAGGACACTGACCTAGAGAAAACTAGGTAACTATGTTTAGTTATATAACTGAGACTCCTGGATTACAAGCAATGTGAGGGACTGGGGTGGGCGTCAGGCATCTCTGAGCAGCGGAACGCTGGTAACCAGAGCAGATAACACACACAATGCATATCTGTTGACTGAAAAGTGGCTAAATTACATTTTTAAAGGTAAAGTCAAAAGTAAATGCATTCATGAAAATGGCATGACATCTGTGAGTTTAGAAAGTTATAAAGGGTTCGGGGAACATCAGCTGAAGCATTGCAAGTTAAACCACGTGTCCCTGCCCGCGTCCAAGTTGAAGACACTCCTTGTGGACGGAACATGCAGTGTTGGGCAGAGACACAGAGAACAGCGCCGGGGGATCCTCTCTGGGAATAAGTGGCAGGACCCAGGGACAAAGAGGACCCAGCTCATCTGCTCCACTTGAATTTGCCACTTTTATATGTATTTTATTCATATTTCAGTTACACAAATACAAAATTGTGTGGTGAGTTTTCTTTTCCTAAGAAAAAATGAAATATTTTTGGGAGGGGAGGTGCTGTTAAAAAAGGAGTTAAAGCAAGTAAACCAGAAAAAGCCCCATTGCCTTATGTAATTTCATTTGTATCACATGCCTACAAAGTTTAAAGAAAAAATAAGTGTCCCTCTTGCATCGGTTGTTTATAGTTCCTCAGTGGTCTTGTGTTGTTTCCTGATCACGTTGCTGGGTCAAGCCCCAGATCAGAGGGGTGTCAGCTTCTATTTTAGAAATTGGTTTGCTAATGACATTCTAATGTCGATCATCATATAGCAGGAACTATATTAATATTTTTTTCTCTCCGGCACTGTTACACAGATGTCAGCTCTAATCCCTGTAGAAGGCTGCTACAAGTCAATCTTCATAGAAATATATTAGCGATGCCTGTGAAGTTTCTAGAAATATAAGAGGTGTGAAAATTATAATTGGAAGAAAGAAACCTTTAAAAAAATTGAGCTGAGCTTGGGATATGTAAAATGATTCAGCTTTGATGACAACAATCGGCCTGCAAAATTTTCCAAGACTATATTAGCCTAATGTAAATAATACATATATGAAAATCTGTCAAATTATCTAAATACATCAACTCTTTATACAAACCAAGCATGGGAAAGCTCTCTGTTTTGGCCAAAAGTAATGCCCAAGACTAATATTTCACAATTATGAATTAAATGAATAAAAAATCAGTTTGTAAAATGTTATTGATGTTTCTCTTTCAACATAACCTTTATGCTGTGTTCAGAGAGCAGGAAGACAGATGTTTCCCAACCTGCAGGGCTGGGGCAAGCCTGCCTTTTAAGAGCGCAATTGTAAACCGATGAAAGGTGTATAAACAGATGACAGGGGCAATTACAATGTGGAGTTGGTTGCGCTCTCAATTACTGAAAGCACATCACCCGCATTATTCTTTTTATGCTGCTCTTTGATGACAAAAAGCATGAATAGCTCATCAGGACTACAATATGTTTGTATTTCGAATTTCTCTTGGTAAGGGAATATCTGCAGCTGCAGGTGAGGCTAGAGAAAGAGGATGAGCTGGTACGGATCCTCATAGGAAAAGGAACGGTGATTCCATCTCTTACAGGTAGCGGTCACTTTTTAAGTGTTCTAAATGCCCAAGAAGGGTAAGCATGGCCCCCCAGACAAAGAGGCTGCCATCGTGTTAGAGGGGAGAAGTTGGGAAGGGTCAGAGGGAAAGCACAGTGGAGACTGAGACATATTAAGTTAGGAAAGAAGTGTGAACTGGAACAGAATCTGTAAATCAATGATTATGCCTCATCGATGATTGATTAATCCCATCTACCTCAATACACACGGGTAACACCTAGATCTCAGGACAATTCTCGTCCCAATTCATGCTCTGCCTTTTCAGCTTGTCTTGTAGATGCTGAAGAATCTCCCAAAGTAATAATAGTTGGGATTGTAGTCATAAAGATCTCGTGCAGGGCTCAGTTCAATTTAGGAGCCTACCCTAGAAATGGAACAGAACTTTGGGGGCTTACTCCAAAATGATCCAGCCTCCCCACTGGGCCTCACGACTCACAGTACTCTCCATTGCTTTGCCATTCCTAGATCTCATGCCGTGGCCTAGGAATCCCAAGGCTCAAACTGGAAAGCAGCCCATCTTTGAGGTCACAAGGGCAGGCTGCCACTCCTCAAGTGGACTGCTCACCTTAAAAACACCTCTTCTCTGTGGGTTGTTTTTTTGTTTTGTGTTTTTATGGGGTTTTGTTTTTGTTTTGAACAGCAACAAAAACAGCTAGTCTGTAACCGATACCAGAGCTGTTAAACAGAGGATTAATTCTATACTTGGCCTCAAGTGTTGGCACATGTTCTGGAGAATGGAGTTGGGGGGATGTTTAAGAACGCTAAGTACTCAAGCCTGTCATGTGCAGATGTGGTAAAACTGCAGTAAGTTCAGAGAAGTGACAAAGATGATTAAAGGGATAAAGAATGGTTTCTGAGGGAAGGCTAAAGGGATTCTTTTCACCTTTATCCCAAGAAATGAGAAAATAATGATTATGAACTTCAAAGTCTGTTTGTTCTTCATGTCTGCAGCAAACCCCACGAATGAACATGGGCTTGAACTGAAAGCAGGAGAGAATCTGGTAACAGGAAAAGAAAAATTTCTTGTCCTTCAGAGGGAAAAGCATGGCAATCTCATCCAAGAGTCTACATTTGTACGCAGTTTTTAACCAAGGGTTATACCACACACTTCTCTAAAAATCTAAATTCTTAACGACTTTTTTTTTCTCGGAGCCTAGACTTAGAGGAGCAAAAACGGGAAATATGTAAATGTTTCATTTCCCACCCCATGCCAGGTCTGCAAGCCCTCACAGCCCAGTCTTACGAATGTTCCGTAGAAGGAAATTCATGGTTCAATCTCAGTTCGCAGTGGACAATATTTTTCTTGATTTTTTTACTATTTTCAGCACTTCGCAGAGCACGTATGGGGAAAAGGAAATGGAGGAGTATGGCTAGTCGGGGAGGTTTAAGGTAAAGAGAAATAGGCGTAGCTCTGGAAGAGAGCCTATGTCATTGATCTTGTCCACAACCTAATTGAGAACATTCCCCGGCTTCGCGAGGCAATACTCTGTCTAGACTCGCAGGATTTACGCAGCACTCAGTAGTTCGACATAAGGCAGTGCGCCTGCTGAGTATGCAGTCTGGCTAAGCAATAACTCAATCTGTCTTCTAAGAACCCGGTGCAGAATAACCTAAGGAAGTTGTTCTTCTGTGTAGAGGTACCTCCATGACTGCTATTTAAAAATAATAATAGTTAATATTATTTAGGTAATTGATTATTTATGTTGTTTATTATTTAGCCCCAAATCATAAATAGTTTGGGGCTTTGCTCTAAACAACCTGGTGCAAGCTGACCTCTTTGTTTTCCTATTCAACCCAAATATTCTCTTTCCCAATACCCCTCCTTTAGTGACCAGTCTATCCCTGTGGGCCAAATGAGGCTCCAACTACTTGTAAAAAGAGCAAAAGCCTCCGTTGGTGACCTTCAAGCTGGCTAAAGACCCAGCCAAGACGTGTCACCATATGGAGTTTCCGTTCCCCTGTGAGAAGCCACAGGGGCACATGCATGGGTGACATGAATGGAGGTATTCGGTTGTAAAATGTTATTCACATGCAAGAGATCATTGTTATTGTTTCCTGTAATTATTCTGCCTAATAACAAAAGGAAAATAACTGATTTTGACACCCAAGTTTTGCTGTAAATAGGCAGAATGTTGTCATGAATATGCAAAATATTATGATCATTGCCATACCTAACTAATTGCATTTGAAACATGCTGGCCATAAAATAATTAGCAGTGCAGAAAGGCATCATGATACTAGCTATAAATACTAAACATAACTAATTATTTCCATCATAAAATGGTCCTGCCAAGTAATTTATAACAAACCCCGGCATAGACGGCAGAGCCCGAGCTCTCTGACAGCGTGGCATTCAAGGGCCGTGTCACCCAAGGCTTTCTATTTTGTGATATCGTTGGGATGAGTGGATACCAATTTGAACATAAACTAAAATGAAACTAATCTAGGATTTTCAATGTTCTTTGAGCTTTGGGGTGATTGTTGTGGAAAATTCAGGCAGATCCTTTTGTTGCTGACATCAAAAGTGGTAGGTCACTCTGGACCTGCGGAGTACATTCTCAGCTCAAGCAAAAATTGATTTCCTTTTTTAAAAAGCAGCTGGCATTACAATGAATAGCCTTCTTTCGATTTTTCTTCTCCAGTGAAGCATTCAGTGAATGCAGCAGGCATAATAGGCTGAAGTAAACAGTGTCAGGTTCTGTTATATCAGGAGCTCTTTTAAACCAAGCAGACAAGCTATCATCAGTGCCTGAAACCCTGCAAATCATGGCAGACTCAGAAAATGAGTTTGTTTCTTGACCAGTGTGTTGATGACATTTTGAAGAATGGAAGGAGGCGCTTTGCTAATCACTCTGGCTGCCCCAAGCTCCATTATGATGCCATCTCGCTAATGAGCAAAAATAATGTGCCTGGATGAGGCGGTAATAGAATTAGAGCCTCTGTGCCGTGCCGGACCCGGGACCGTCATGAACATTCTCTGATTTTTCGTGAAACGTGCAAGAATCTTGGGATTCATCTCTGAGAATCATTTGTCAGAATCCTTTGGCCTCATTTTTTTTTCTGGTGGTTTGAAAATCGGAAATTGGCCTACAACATAACAAAGTAACTTGCCCTAGTTTTCAGTCCTTGGGGTGAGGACCTCATGACCAACTGAAAGACAGCAAATCTGAGCTGTGACTTTTTTGTTTCTGCTTTTGTTCCCCCCACGCCCACCCCACTCCCCCCAGTGACTGTAAAAAGAGAGGGTGGTAAACAAGGATTTGGGTGATGGAAATGTTAAAGTACATTCATCCCTGCGGAATTAGGCTTGCAACGATTCAATCGCATACTAAAGAGCCCTGGGAGACCAGCATTAATCTTGTTGTTAAAAATATTTTATATGTATAACGGAATCACTTTGCTGTACACCTGAAACTAACACAACATTGTAAATCAACTATACTCCAATATAAAATAAAAATTAAATTAAAAAAGAATCGATAACAAATGAATCTTAAATATATATAAAAAAATTTTTCTCTTCTAAGTACACAGTCTTCTCACCTACAGAACCATAACGCTGAGGCTAGAGCCCACTGAACCCTCCTTCCTTCCATCCTGGGGACAGGAGGAGAGGTAAGTGTCTTCAGAGAGCCCCTAGAGTTCAATGTGAGTGCCATTCACACCCAGGCAATGAAGCTTTCTCCTGAATTCTCCTGTGCACTGCTCTCAGGATGAGAGGCAGCCACTGGGATGGGAGGGACTCCCAAGGCACCCCGATGGGCAAGTGCCCAAGGGGGCGCAGGGAAAATAACTACTTGCTGTGCGGTGCTGGGGACCCCTTCTTCCTCATCTCTGCTAGAATCCAAAAGCTTTTTGCTCCAGGAGGGTATTTCTAAGCAATCGCACCTCTAAATAGAAAGTAATTACGGAGGAAATTAACTTCACAGCTGAAGATTGTGTTGTCATGATAATTTAGAAGAGTGGGAAGGATGTTTTCTGAGCAATCCCTAATCTTTTTTTCTTCTCTCTTTTTGGTTATCACTTAATGGTATTCATTAAAACCGATAACAGAAATTGCTTCTCTTTAAATTTCCTGCTGAGGCTAGATTTAGTTGAGTTAGACTTTTCTTGAAACAATATATTAGTGTCATGCCCAATTGACTTCTGCTGCAAAAGAAATAAATCTCCCATGTGACTTTGTTGCTCGCATCTGGAAATGGTTAAAAATATGTACTCTGTCAGCCCATTGTTTAAAGAACAACGTGGGTTTCCTTGTCCCCTAATCTCCGTGCACCTGTCACCACTCTGTCCCCTGCTATACATGAACTTATGACAGGCCTTCTTTCAGCTCAAAGCAATATTTACCTTCAGAGATAATTCATGCTTAGAGCATAGTAAAGATCTACCTTCCACCATTAGCCCACAGGTCACTCAATTCTCTTTTACTCTCACTCGCCCTGTGTCCCTGCAAATCAACACAGAAGCTTCCCAGAGAGGCCAAAGCCATTTGTCCCCTCAAGATGTTCAAACTAAAGATTGGGGAGGTGCTAATAAAATTATAGCAAACACTGATGTCATTGGAAATTGTGTTTCATCTTCAAGCCATTAATACAGAAAACAGTATCTTATACCTTCACTCTTAGAATACTAAGTATAATTTGTAGGTTCATTAAGCAGAGGCACCCAGACACGTGACATGGTCTTCATCATATATCCTCAAGGAGGGAGGCTGCTTGCAAACAAAAGTGGCATAAACTTTGTAAAAAATGGTAATGAATGCTACTGTTGGTCTTGGCCACATCTTTTTTTTTTGCGGTACGCGGGCCCCTCACTGCTGTGGCCTCTCCCGTTGCGGAGCACCGGCTCCGGACGCGCAGGCTCAGCGGCCATGGCTCACGGGCCCAGCCGCTCCCCGGCATGTGGGATCTTCCCGGACCGGGGCACGAACCCGTGTCCCCTGCATTGGCAGGTGGACTCTCAACCACTGCGCCACCAGGGAAGCCCTTGGCCACATCTTTATGAGCATAGTGATTGTGTGATTGAATGGCTGGGTCTCAGTCTCTGATCCTTAAGGCTACAATCCTACAGAGGATCTGGCTTAAAAGGAAACTTCTAGGTACACTCTGTAGAGAGTGTGGTTGAGCCCCTACTATGTGCAAAACATTCCTATCACCTGATACCCACATTACCTCATTTAGTCTTTACCACTCTTATGGGTGTTGTTACTAGAATTTCTCTTATTATAATCTCTATTTTATGGTTGAGGAAATTAAGACTTGGAGAGCTTAAGGCCAGCCAGTTAGTGAGTGGGAGGTCCGGCATTAGTTTTGAGAAAGATACTATCATTACTTTTCTACTAGCTAATATTTTCAACAGATATCATTATAACTAACTGTACTTTAGAGATGTGAATGAACATGAGAAAAATAAGTTACTTTGCTCTAAGAGCAAAGGAGAGTGGGGAGGGAACCAACATTTAATGAATCTGTTATAAACATACAGATAGCAACCTTTCAAGGTAGGCATTTCTTGTGTGTGTGTGTGGTACGCGGGCATCTCACTGTTGTGGCCTCTCCCGTTGCAGAGCAACAGGCTCCGGACGCGCAGGCTCAGCGGCCATGGCTCACGCGCGCAGCTGCTCCGCGGCATGTGGGATCTTCCCGGACTGGGGCATGAACCCGTGTCCCCTGCATTGGCAGGCAGACTCTCAACAACTGTGCCACCAGGGAAGCCCTAAGGTAGGCATTTTTTATCGGCCTTTTATAGATGAGGAAACTAATGTTCAGAGAGGACAATGACTTGCTAATTTCATACAACTCGGGAGTAGGAGAGCCTGACTCAAACAAGATATGGTGTGTCACAAGTTTCATTCTGAAACTTGGGTTAGGATGAGAACTTCAAATCTAAGGAGTTTGATTATGTGAACGAATAAGCAGAACTGTCCCAAATGCAGTCCTAAAATCGTTGAATTTAGAGACATCACCATTTAAGGCTTCGATTTCAAAGTCTTCAAAGAAAAGAGAAGGAAGTAACCTTAAAACCATTGTTCTCAATTCTTCAGGGCAGAAAGCAGGATAAATATGTTGGATTTCCCCATAAGGTTGTTTGGGGTTTCATGTAAACCATGACGTCTCTCTGTTGGATAATAAGGAACTTAAGCAAACCAGGAAGTACAGTGATAAGGTTTGGGAATGAACTATGGTTTAATACCTTTCACTGTGGGATTTCTCATTATTCAAGATCAGTGTGTCCTCTAAAATCTCCCTGCCTTTTTAGCAAGTTAAGCAAATGTGCAAGGGTTGGATAGCTCCTCATAGGAACATCTTCTTTTACCCTTTGTTATCAGAACACTTCTCTAGAGCAAAGTCAGTGTCAGATGCAAAAATGATATAATGTGCAGTTTTGCAGAAACAGGAGGTGTGCTGTGGAATATATATCAAGCAGACACCACAGTAAGCCGACAAGCAACGCATGAATACATGAGACGAATAAATAGTGAATAGCATTTTGCATTTATAAGTTGCTTTTTATCGAAGCAGTGAACAGTCACATGACCTTGAATAGAGCCCTTAGGATTGCAGTGGAGCCTGCTTTGACAGCAATTCCAAAATACTGCGGTTCTAGAGAGACAGGAAAGTGTTAAAATTGATCAATGCCTTGGGTAAATTTGATGAAAGTTTTACCTAAGAGGAAATACCTATTTCAATCTGAATATCATATGTGAAACTTCACGCCAACTGTCCAAACTAGCCATGTTATCAAAATGGAGAGTTGACTTAGTCACGAATTATATGCCTTTATCTTGTAATTGGTTGCAAGATGTAACAGCAAGTATTATTCCCCACATAAAGCTGATAGTCACTGAGGAAACTATAAAATGCTACCAAACTCCAAAATCTAGAATGCCTAGCAGCAAGGAACGAGATTTTGACATGCACACTGTGCTATTCACAGCAAATGGTTTCACAAATGCACTATCTGTGAAAAAAGTAATAATAAAGTTTAAACATCGTTCCCTCCAGTTCGTAAAGTGTGCAACATTTTAAATACATTATGCTGTTGTGGTCACAAGTATACCTGTCATGGAGCCAACACAGCTGGAAGTTGAATTCTTGAACTAATGTGACAAAAGTCTTCTAGCGTGAGCAATTTTACATCTTGTTCAAATAAACTTTATTAGCATATATGCCCTCTAAAATGGCAGAAAAACTGTTATGGTGGCTGTACATTCTGTCTTGAATTAGTAAGACTGGATGGCTGATGTCTTACCATTTTAAGAATAAACTCTCTCATTTTCTTTCCTATGCAATCTGCTTTTTTACTCATTTGCGCTAACATAAGACGGAGCATGTGAGAAAACATAGTCACAAAAGACTTACATTAGCTCTTATTCAGAGAGCCGAGTGAAGCCAATTTTCTAGGGCAGAGCTGCTTCCTCTTATAGAAACCTCAATCTTATTTTAATTTTTAAAGAGTAGTCCTACTGGGCAGTAGCCTATTGAATCATCATTGTGTGTGTGTGAATTTCATGCCTTCAAAGTTACACGCTAGAGAGTCTTCAGGGCTGAAGTTTATTTATTTTGAGCACAAGTACTGCCAAGACGGCAGTAAGAGCATCCCTACTGGGTCCTCCAAATACTTGCTCCTCTCTCCCTTGTGCACAACCTCTATAGAGAAGAAAGAGGGTTAAACCCTTGGGCATTATCCTGGTTCTTGAAACTTAACATCCCATTTGGAATGCAAAACTACAAATTCCGATCCCTTGGACGCCGACTCCAAAAAGTTTTTGAAATGCAACTTTGTTTTTCTGGATTGAGGCTTCCCTGCCTTTTATGATGGAGGTGATGGATAATGCTGACCTACAGAAATTAATTAGTATAATTCACTTGAAGGCTTATTGCTAACATCGTTATAATTCATTCCCACAGGAGTCATTTGATTATTGCCTTTCTTGCCAATAAGAATTAAAACAGCTAGTTACTAGTTGCAGATCATTAACCCGTTCTGTCTTTGCCATCATACAGGAATACTGTATGGAAGACATTAGGACCCTGACATTTCCCTATGGCCCATCTTCTCTGCCTGCCTAGAAATGCATTCTAGAGTATCTGTGAGCCCAGCACCAAAGATATACAGGTCACAGAGGGAGGGCGAGCTAGATTTCCTACAACAGCTCAGCGCTGTGAAATATTCAGGAGATACTTCCTTTTCTATCCCTCTGTGTATCTTAGGAGAAATACACACAATTGGATAGGAAGAATGAGGTAGCTGCCATATTTGAAATATTCTCAGCACCACTGCAGGTGGGTTATTTGTAGCATGGCGTGCCCACAGCAGGTTGTTTATAAACAAACAACTACATTAATTAACTCAGTAATTAATTAATCTAACTTCTAAACACACCCAGTGTCCAGTGGGAACAGCTTCTGATCCACCCTTGAACTTGTCCTTTATACAGACTATTTCACATTCTATTGCAAATATCACTGCAATTTTTCCAAAGTATGTCATAATCACCATTTGTGAAACTATGTGTTTATAGGCTCCATATTATTTGTACATGTGAGAATGATCTTTGTGCCTACTGTAAATAAGAGTCAGAAGTGTGTTTTACTAGACTGAATAGTGAACATGTTCACTAGTGAATAGTGAATATTCCTGACTCTAATAGGCCCATTTAGGTCATTGGTATTCACGTTACTTCCTTCAGCCCAGTGTTTCTGCAGAGCTAGTCAGGGTATAATTTATCCTCAGGGTAAGTTTTGCCAAACTCCTTTACTTTGCTCTTCTTCAAAAGAATTCTCTAAGTTGATGTACATTCCCTCTGGACTTTCATGAAGAAATTTTTACCTGTGCGTGAGCCTTTCTTGCACAAAAAATCTAGTACAGTCACTCCTAGGGTGACTCTTGAGTTTGTGTGCAATCACTGGGGTCAGTAATAGTAAATTCAAAGGAGATGATAAAAGATGACTTGGGGAAAATGACATAAAAGTCTGTTTCTAGAAAAACTAAACTATTCTTCACTTCCATAAATATTTTATGTTTATTACGCCAGCAACCAATAGCTATAGCTTCAGAGAGAATTACTTTACAGAAGAAAGAAAAAGAAAATCAAGAGCTGTCCTAGCAGAACTTGCAACAGACTGAGACTTACATGAGTGTACTTCTAAAATTGCCATTAGTTTCCAAGTTAAAAAAAAAAAAAAAAAAGATGAACATTGACCCAAAATCATTTTGCACTAAATCTAAAATACTTTAAAAGGAAGGAATAAATGTGTTGGCAAAATCACTAGCCTTGACACGTGAAAACTAGTGTTCCAGTCCTGACGCTACCATTACGCAGATCAACGGTTACAAGTACCTCATCCGACTGAAAATTAGTTTTTCACAAATAAAAAACAGGTGCATAAAAGCCTGAGCTACATTTGTGACTAGAGGAAGCTACATAGCATGATGCTCTTTCACTATTTAAAATAAAGTATCATGTCAACTATACTTTAATAAAAAAAAATAATAAAAAAAACAGAATGGACCACATGTGAAGCAATAATAATAATAATGAAGTAGGAGTGTGCCCTAAAACTCTTCACATAAAAGAACTGGTTTCACGTCACTGGTTTTTGTCATAGCCAAACACTTTTACACTCTAAAATAGAAATCCATCAGCTCAACAAGTACGTTTGAATCCCAAAGCTGTTCATAATAGGTTTCTACTCTATTTGACCATTTGGTTCTTACATGTTCAATAGCTTGTCAGTCTTTTCAGAGTGAGGCAGGAGCAGCAGCAGGAAAAATCATAGCCCTGGGCTTAGGCAGATATGTGTTCAAATCCCAAGTCTGCTGCTTATGAGCTGGGTGTCCTTGGACAAGGACATCATTTCTTTGACCCTCATTTGCCTCATCTGTAAAATGAGGATAGCATTAGTATTTACTTTATAGAGATATTTATGAGGAATTTAAAAAAATTATATACTCAAGGCACATTCATACAAGCCAGCCATGTAGTGCTTAACAGAGATAGCTTTTGTTAATAAAATAAGACAAAGATTAAGGGAGGGATCTAGTAACTAAAGAAAAAAATCAATGGTTGCATTGGCTTAAGACGGAAAATACTTCTTGCTGAGCATCATGAATTCTACTTTCTAGGATCAAACTAAGGCTTTTTGACTGGTAAAGGACTGTGAACATATTGAAACAATAATTTCTAGAAAACTGATCTTTTTTACTTAGTATAAGCAAAGCTATTTTAGGCAACTTAACTAGAAAAACAGAAGAAGAAAAGGAACGTTTCCTCCTCACCCTGTTTATTAGCAAAATGGTTACATGCATCATAGATGCAAAGTTCTAAGATCTCAGACTTCACAGAAACCTAGTTTATTGTGTTGCTCAGGTTTCAGACAAGGGGGACGAGTGAAATAGCTCTCTGCCTATAATTCACTTTACACCTCATTTAGAGAAAAATGAAAACAAATTAACATCTCACAGAAAGTAGAATATGAAGTAACTAGAATGAGAATAGAGTTAGACAGTGAGATTGTGTAACATTAGAGGGTAACACTTTGGGCACTGATGCCAATCAACCTTACTTAAGTGACCCTGAAATTTTCTGGACTCCAATTTCCTCATCTGTGAAATGGGGTTATAAAGAATATCCACCTCACACAGCTGTTACACGGATTAGTGAGACAGTCCACAAACCATGCCTGAAGCTTTGCCTAAAGTTTCTGGAATCACCATGGTAACCACTGGGTACTCAAACTGGATGCTTTATGGAAAATGGAGTTAGTCTCCAGAGTCCCTGAGGGCCTTCAGGACTCTAATGGAATTCGTTATGCATTGTTACATAACAGAGTGCCTCAAAACTCAGTGTAATCATTTGTTACCTCACAGTTCCTGTGGGTCATGAGTTTGGGAATGACGTGGATAGACCGTTCTAAGGGAGGTAGTGGTCGTCCTGACCCCCTACTGATGCTGGAGGACCTTCTCCCAAGATGACCCCCTCACACGGGCTGGCAAGTGGGTGCTGGTGGGTGGCATGAGGCCTCAGTTTCTTGACATGTAAAATGCCTCTAGGGACGCTTGGGTGTCAGCTTCCCTCAGAGCAACTCACTCTAGAAAAAGCAAGCCAAAGTGGCAATGTCCTTCACGACCAAGTTTCATGAGTCACAGACCATCATTTCCACTAATTCTGTTTGTCATGTGGAGCTGCCCTGCTGCACTGCGGAGGGGACTACCCAAAAGCACGGGTACCAGGATGCGGGATCACTGGGGCCATATTGGGGCTACCGCATTAGTACCATCTTGAAATGGAACCCAAATCCCTCTTTCTGAGGACTTTGCAGCTCGTTCTAATAAGAAGAAAGAATATATCCCTTTAAACTTCATAGCATAGGAACATACTCTTTCTTCAGTGATGCACTGCATAAGCTTGTCTTTAGGGGATGTTGTACGAAAAGCACATATCTTTAAAATATTAAATCACACTTAGTGTGGCGAGATGTTCACACTGCAGGACGCCCTGGGTACCTGAGCTTTCATCTTCCCATCTCTAGCTCTTGCTAGCGTAGTCACTCCTAGGATGGAATAGCAGGAGGGATGATTCACTCAATTTAAAATGTTTTCCTCTCACTGTCCATTCACACTCCCCACCCCAGTCTGTTTAGATCTATATATGATGCTGAAGAGTCAGAAAGAGGAGAAGTGAGGATCCATGCTTAAAACGGAAGTCGTTCTTAAAGGCCAATCCGTCAACAGAATATAGACCTTTGCCCATAGCTTTCCATCACTCCTCTGCTAATAAAATACAGGAAGAGAGCAACTAAACATCAACTTGATCATAACCATTCGTGAGTTTCAGATACAAAAAGAGGAGCCAATGAATTATTGGACAAACCTTCGGCACTCTGGTTAGATTTCCTGCAGGGACATTTCCCACCAGGAAAAGGAGAATAGGGGGACTCAGTCATTTAGGGCAACTCATGGAAGGAGTTTAACATAACTTTTTTAAAAATCACTTTATTGAAATGTAAAATTAGATGTAATAAAATTTATATATATATGTGTGTGTGTCTGTGTGTGTGTGTGTGTGTATGTTTGTGGTACGCGAGCCTCTCACTGCTGTGGCCTCTCCCGCTGTGGAGCACAGGCTCCAGACGCGCAGGCTCAGCGGCCATGGCTCACAGGCCTAGCCGCTTCGCGGCATGTGGGATCCTCCTGGACCGGGGCACAAACCCACGTCCCCTGCATCGGCAGGTGGACTCTCAACCACTGTGCCACCAGGGAAGCCCAAACTTTATATTTTTAATTGCAGTTTAAAGAGTTTTGTCAAACACATATGTATGAATATATATGTATATTTATGTCTACCACCACCACAATCAAGATCCAGAACATCTGTCTTACCCCCAAAATGTCTCCTCAGACCCAATGCAGTCGATCTCCCCTACATGCCCACACCCAGATAACCACAAGATGACCTGCTCTATCACTATACATTAGTTTGCGTTTTCTACAATTTCACATAAATGCGATCATTCACTATGTATTCTTTTGTGTTCGGCTCCTTTCACTCAACATAATGCATTTGAGTGTCAACCATGTTGTTGTATATATCAGTGGCTCATTCCTTCTTACTGCCAAGTAGCTTTCTTGTATGGGTATAATACATATTTTAAAAATCTATTTACCTGTAGTTCCCAGTTTGGGGCTATTATGAGTAAAGCTTCTATGAACATTCATGTTGTGAGGAACATATGTTTCCATTTCTCTTGATGAAATACCCATGAATGGAATTGTGGGTGGTACCGTAAGTGTATGTTTAACATTTAAAAACACTGGCAGAGACGAGGGGAAGATGGCGGAAGAGTAAGACGCGGAGATCACCTTCCTCCCCACAGATACACCAGAAATACATCTACACGTGGAACAACTCCTACAGAACACCTACTGAACACTGGCAGAAGACCTCAGACCTCCCAAAAGGCAAGAAAGTCCCCATATACCTGGGTAGGGCAAAAGAAAAAAGAATAAATAGAGACAAAAGGATAGGGATGGGACCTGCACCAGTGGGAGGGAGCTACTGTGAAGGAGGAAAGGTTTCCACACACTAGGAAGCCCCTTCGCAGGTGGAAACTGAGGGTGGCGGGGGGGGGAGCTTCGGCGCCGCGGAGGAGAGCACTGCAACAGGGGTGCGGAGGGCAAAGCGGAGGAATTCCCGTACAGAGGATCGGTGCCAACCAGCACTCACCAGCCCGAGAGGCTTGTCTGCTCACCCGCCAGGGCAGGCGGGGCTGGGAGCAGGGAGAGGACTGGGGTTGGCGGTGTGAACACAGCCTAAAGGGGTTAGTGCACCACGGCTAGCCAGGAGGGAGTCCGGGAAAAAGTCTGGACTTGCCGAAGAGGCAAGAGACTTTTTCTTCCCTCTTTGTTTCCTGGTGCGTGAGGAGAGGGGATTAAGAGCGCTGCTTAAAGGAGCTCCAGAGACGGGCGCGAGCCGCGGCTAAAAGCACAGACCCCAGAGACAGGCATGAGACACTAAGGCTGCTGCTGCCGCCACCAAGAAGCCTGTGAGCGAGCACAGGTCACTATCCACACCCCGCTTCCGGGGAGCCTGTGCAGCCCGCCACTGCCAGGGTCCCGGAATCCAGGGACAACTTTCCCAGGAGAACGCATGGCGTGCCTCAGGCTGGTGCAACGTCATGCCGGCCTCTGCCGCCACAGGCTCGCCCCGCACTCCGTACCCCTCCCTTCCCCCAGCCTGAGAGAGCCAGGGCCCCCGAATCAGTGGCTCCTTTAACCCCATCCGGCCTGAGCGAAGAACAGACGCCCTCCAGCGACTTACACGCAGAGGCGGGGCCAAACCCAAAGCTGAGTCCCGGGAGCTGTAAGAACAAAGAAGAGAAAGGGAAATTTCCCCCAGCAGGCTCAGGAGCAGCGGATTAAAGCTCCACAATCAACTCGATGTACCCTTCATCTGTGGAATACATGAATAGACTACGAATCATCCCAAACTGAGGAGGTGGACTTTGAGAGCAGGTTTATGATTTTTTCCCCTTTTCCTCTTTTTGTGAGTGTGTATGTGTATGCTTCTGTGTGAGATTTTGTCTGTACAGCTTTGCTTCCACCATTTGCCCAAGGGTTCTATCCATCCGTTTTTTTGTTTCTTTTTTCTTTAAAAAAATTTTTTTCATAATAATTATTTTTTATTTTAATAACTTTATTTTATTTTATCTTATTTTATTTTAGCTCCTTTCTTTCTTTCTTTCTTTCCTTTCTTCCCTCCTTGTTTCCTTCCTTCCTCTCTCCCTCCCTCCCTCCTTTCTTCTTTCTTTCTTTTTCTTTCTTTTCTTTCTTTCTTTCTTTCTTTCTTTCTTTCCTTTCTTTCTTTCTTTCTTTCTTTCCTTTCTTTCTTCTTTCTTTCTTTCTTTTGTTCTTTCTTTCTTTCTTTCTTCCTTCCTTCCTTCCTTCCTTTCTACTTTTTCTCCCTTTTATTCTGAGCCATGTAGACGAAAGGCTCTTGGTGCTGAAGCCAGGAGTCAGTGCTGTGCCTCTGAAGTGGGAGAGCCAACTTCAGGACACTGGTCCACAAGACACCTCCCAGCTCCACATAATATCAAACAGCGAAAATCTCCCAGAGATCTCCATCTCAACACCAGCACCCAGCTTCACTCAACGACCATCAAGCTACAGTGCTGGACACCCTATGCCAAACAACTAGCAAGAGAGGAACACACCCCACCCATTAGCAGAGAGGCGGCCTAAAATCATAATAAGTCCACAGACACCCCAAAACACACCACCAGATGTGGACCTGCCCACCAGAAAGACAAGATCCAGCCTCATTCACCAGAACACAGGCACTAGTCCCCTCCACCAGGAAGCCTACACAACCCACTGAACCAACCTTAGCCACTGGGGACAGACACCAAAAACAACGGGAACTACGAACCTGCAACCTGCGAAAAGGAGACCCCAAACACAGTAAGATAAGCAAAATGAGAAGACAGAAAAACACACAGCAGATGAAGGAGCAAGATAAAAACCCACCAGACCTACCAAATGAAGAGGAAATAGGCAGTCTACCTGAAAAAGAATTCAGAATAATGATAGTAAAGATGATCCAAAATCTTGGAAATAGAATAGACAAAATGCAAGAAACATTTAACAAGGACCTAGAAGAACTAAAGATGAAACAAGCAACAATGAACAACACAATAAGTGAAATTAAAAATACTCTAGATGGGATCAATAGCAGAATAACTGAGGCAGAAGAACAGATAAGTGACCTGGAAGATAAAATAGTGGAAATAACTACTGCAGAGCAGAATAAAGAAAAAAGAATGAAAAGAACTGAGGACAGTCTCAGAGACCTCTGGGACAACATTAAATGCACCAACATTCAAATTATATGGGTTCCAGAAGAAGAAGAGAAAAAGAAAGGGACTGAGAAGATATTTGAAGGGATTATAGTTGAAAACTTCCCTAATATGGGAAAGGAAATAGTTAATCAAGTCCAGGAAGCACACAGAGTCCCATACAGGATAAATCCAAGGAGAAATACACCAAGACGCATATTAATCAAACTGTCAAAAATTAAATACAAAGAAAACATATTAAAAGCAGCAAGGGAAAAACAACAAATAACACACAAGGGAATCCCCATAAGGTTAACTGCTGATTTTTCAGCAGAAACTCTGCAAGCCAGAAGGGATTGGCAGGACATATTTAAAGTGATGAAGGAGAAAAACCTGCAACCAAGATTACTCTACCCAGCAAGGATCTCATTCAGATTTGATGGAGAAAGTAAAACCTTTACAGAAAAGCAAAAGCTGAGAGAGTTCAGCACCACCAAACCAGCTTTACAACAAATGCTAAAGGAACTTCTCTAGGCAAGAAACACAAGAGAAGGAAAAGACCTACAATAATGAACCCAAAACAATTAAGAAAATGGGAATAGGAACATATATATTGATAGTTACCATAAATGTAAATGGACTAAATGCTCCCACCGAAAGACACAGATTGGCTGAATGGATACAAAAACAAGACCCATATATATGCTGTCTACAAGAGACCCACTTCAGACCTAGAGACACATACAGATTGAAAGTAAGGGGATGGGAAAAGATATTCCATGCAAATGGAAACCAAAAGAAAGCTGGAGTAGCAATTCTCAGATCAGACAAAATAGACTTTAAAATAAAGACTATTAGAAGAGACAAAGAAGGACACTACATAATGATCAAGGGATCGATCCAAGAAGATATAACAATTGTAAATATTTATGCACCCAACATAGGAGCACCTCAATACATAAGGCAAATACTAACAGCCATAAAAGGGGAAATCGACACTAACACATTCATAGTAGGGGACTTTAACACCCCACTTTCACCAATGGACAGATCATCCAAAATGAAAATAAATAAGGAAACACAAGCTTTAAATGATACATTAAACAAGATGGACTTAATTGATATTTATAGGACATTCCATCCAAAAACAACAGAATACACATTTTTCTCAAGTGCTCATGGAACATTCTCCAGGGTAGATCATATCTTGGGTCACAAATCAAGCCTTGGTAAATTTAAGAAAATTGAAAATGTATCAAATATCTTTTCCGACCACAACGCTATGAGACTAGATATCAATTACAGGAAAAAAATCTGTAAAAAATACAAACACATGGAAGCTAAACAATACACTACTTAATAACGAAGTGATCACTGAAGAAATCAAAGAGGAAATAAAAAAATACCTAGAAACAAATGACAATGGAGACACAACGACCCAAAACCTATGTGATGCAGCAAAAGCCGTTCTAAGAGGGAAGTTTATAGCAATACAATCCTACCTTAAGAAACAGGAAACATCTCGAATAAACAACCTAACCTTGCACCTAAAGCAATTAGAGAAAGAAGAACAAAAAAACCCCAAAGTTAGCAGAAGGAAAGAAATCATAAAAATCAGATCAGAAATAAATGAAAAAGAAATGAAGGAAACAATATCAAAGATCAATAAAACTAAAAGCTGGTTCTTTGAGAAGATAAACAAAATTGATAAACCATTAGCCAGACTGATCAAGGAAAAAAGGAAATAGACTCAAATAAATAGAATTAGAAATGAAAAAGGAGAAGTAACAACTGACACTGTAGAAATACAAAGGATCATGAGAGATTACTACAAGCAACTATATGCCAATAAAATGGACAACCTGGAAGAAATGGACAAATTCTTAAAAAAGCACAACCTTCCAGACTGAACTAGGAAGACACAGAAAATATAAACAGACCAATCACAAGCACTGAAATTGAGACAGTGATTAAAAATCTTCCAACAAACAAAAGCCCAGGACCAGATGGCTTTCCAGGCAAATTCTATCAAACATTTAGAGAAGAGCTAACACCTATCCTTCTCAAACTCTTCCAAAATATAGCAGAGGGAGGAACACTCCCAAACTCCTTCTACGAGGCCACCATCACCTTGATACCAAAACCAGACAAGGATGTCACAAAGAAAGAAAACCACAGGCCAATATCACTGATGAACAGAGATGCAAAAATCCTCAACAAAATACTAGCAAACAGAATCCAACAGCACATTAAAAGGATCATACACCATGATCAAGTGGGGTTTATTCCAGGAATGCATGGATTGTTCAGTATATGCAAATCAATCAACGTGATACACCATATTAACAAACTGAAGGAGAAAAACCATATGATCATCTCCATAGATGCAGAGAAAGCTTTCAACAAAATTCAACACCCATTTATGATAAAAACCCTGCAGAAAGTAGGCATAGAGGGAATTATCCTCAACATAATAAAGGCCATATACGACAAACCCACAGCCAACATCATCCTCAATGGTGAAAAACTGAAAGCATTTCCACTAAGATCAGGAACAAGACAAGGTTGCCCATTCTCACCACTATTATTCAACATAGTTTTGGAAGTTTTAGCCACAGCAATCAGAGAAGAAAAGGAAATAAAAGGAATCTAAATCAGAAAAGAAGAAGTAAAGCTGTCACTGTTTGCAGATGACATGATACTATACATAGAGAATCCTAAAGATGCTACCAGATAACTACTAGAGCTAATCAATGAATTTGGTAAAGTAGCAGCATACAAAATTAATGCACAGAAATCTCTGGCATTCCTATACACTAATGATGAAAAATCTGAAATTGAAATCAAGAAAACACTCCCATTTACCACTGCAACAAAAAGAATAAAATATCTAGGAATAAACCTACCTAAGGAGACAAAAGACCTGTATGCAGAAAATTGTAAGACACTGATGAAAGAAATTAAAGATGATACAAACAGATGGAGAGATATACCATGTTCTTAGATTGGAAGAATCAACATTGTGAAAATGACTCTACTACCCAAAGCAATCTACAGATTCAATGCAATCCCTATCAAACTACCAATGGCATTTTTCACAGAACTAGAACAAAAACTTTCACAATTTGTATGGAAACACAAAAGACCCCGAATAGCCAAAGCAATCTTGAGAACGAAAAACAGAGCTGGAGGAATCAGGCTCCCTGACTTCAGACTATACTACAAAGCTACAGTAATCACGACAGTATGGTACTGGCACAAAAACAGAAAGATAGATCAATGGACCAGGATAGAAAGCCCAGAGGTAAACCCACGCACATATGGTCACCTAATCCTTGATAAAGGAGGCAGGAATGTACAGTGGAGAAAGGACAGCCTCTTCAATAAGTGCTGCTGGGAAAATTGGACAGGTACATGTAAAACTATGAGATTACATCACTCCCTAACACCATACACACAAATAAGCTCAAAATGGATTAGAGACCTAAATGTAAGGCCAGACACTCTCAAACTCTTAGAGGAAAACATAAGCAGAACACTCTATGACATAAATCACAGAAGGATCCTTTTTGACCCACCTCCTAGAGAAATGGAAATAAAAACAAAAATAAACAAATGGGACCTAATGAAACTTCAAAGCTTTTGCACAGCAAAGGAAACCATGAACAAGACCAAAAGACAACCCTCAAAATGGGAGAAAATATTTGCTAATGAGGCAACTGACAAAGGATTAATCTCCAAAATTTATAAGCAGCTCATGCAGCTCAATAACAAAAAAACAACCCAATCCAAAAATGGGCAGAAGACCTAAATAGACATTTCTCCATAGAAGATATACAGACTGCCGACAAACACATGAAAGAATGCTCAACATCATTAATCATTAGAGAAATGCAAATCAAAACTACAATGAGATATCATCTCACACCAGTCAGAATAGCCATCATCAAAAAATCTAGAAACAATAAATGCTGGAGGGGGTGTGGAGAAAAGGGAACACTCTTGCACTGCTTGTGGGAATGTGAATTGGTACAGCCACTATGGAGAACAGTATGGAGGTTCCTTAAAAAACTACAAATAGAACTACCATATGACCCAGCAATCCCACTACTGGGCATATACCCTGAGAAAACCATAATTCAAAAAGAGTCATGTACCAAAATGTTCATTGCAGCTCTATTTACAATAGCCCAGAGATGGAAACAACCTAAGTGTCCATCATCGGATGAATGGATAAAGAAGATGTGGCACATATATACAATGGAATATTACTCGGCCATAAAAAGAAACAAAATTGAGTTATTTGTAGTGAAGTGGATGGACCTACAGTCTGTCATACAGAGTGAAGTAAGTCAGAAAGAGAAAGACAAATACCATATGCTAACACATATATATGGAATTTAAGGGGAAAAAAATGTCATGAAGAACCTAGGGGTAAGACGGGAATAAAGACACAGACCTACTAGAGAATGGACTTGAGGATATGGGGAGGTGGAAGTGTAAGCTGTGACAAAGCGAGAGAGAGGCATGGACATATATACACTACCAAACGTAAAATAGATAGCTAGTGGGAAGCAGCCGCATGGCACAGGGAGATCAGCTCGGTGCTTTGTGACCACCTAGAGGGGTGGGATAGGGAGGGTGGGAGGGAGAGAGACGCAAGAGGGAAGAGATATGGGAACATATGTATATGTGTAACTGATTCACTTTGTTATAAAGCAGAAACTAACACATCATTTTAAAGCAATTATACTCCAACAAAAATGTAAAAAAAAAAAAAAAAATTCTTTCTTCTCCAAAAAACAAAACAAAACAAAACCACTGGCAAACTGATTTCAAAGTGATTCTATTATCTTACACCCCCACTGGCAATATATGAGGATTTCACATCTAACATAGCTTCCTGAATACACTTTTTGAAAACTACAGTATGAGTTCTGTCAGTATTCAGCCGAGAAAGGCCACTGTAGGGTAAGAATAAAGCCACTATTAGAAATTCTGAAAGTTAGAGATACATGAGCCTCACTTCTTGGACTTTGATGACTGCTCAACTATCTCAAGGTGTCTGTGCAGCTGTATTGGCTGCATTTAGTGCACTGGCAGCAAAGACAGGGTCATAGGTGAAATTCACTGCATAGACAAGGTTCCCCCTCTCAAGAACTTCCAGGATAGGAAATGCTATTAGGAATGGAGTGTCAGGCTGATACAAACAGTTAAACTAAGTTAAACTGAACCAAACTAAGTCCTCTCTCCCCTTCTCTAAATGATCGTGGGTTTTGTTTCTCATTGAGCTAACATGTTCCATGGCTCCTTAGGACAAACTTCGATGAGGAACTAATTAAACAGCATAGTTTAAGATGCTTTGCTATCCTGTTCTATACCTGACATAGGCTGAAGGAACACTCAGCGTCCATCCCTTCCAGCTCTTTCCCATCTACAGTTTATAACAATGGCATTGGTTTTAACAAAGGAAATGATAATGGCATCGGAGAACTGAAAGCAACATAAAATATGCTCTTGCCCTATTTCCATCACAAGAGTTTGAAAACACGTCCAAACAGGTCTGTTTGAGCCTGATAACTTTCCTAGGGGCAGCTGTCAGTGGAAAGAGCACTAGCCAGAAGAGGTTGAGGAAGTCGTTTCATTCTTTGAGCATCTGTTGTTCGATTTATTAAATGTGAGCAATAATCATGCAAACCTGGTCATGAAGAAAGAAGGGCTCCAAGTTTGTACAGATACAAACTTGTGTCAGAGTCCCCGCTCAAAGCTACTGATGCCATCACTTAACCTCTCATAGCCTCAGTTTCCTCACATGCAAATGGCACTATTAAGATGTTCTTTGCAAAACGGTTGTGACAATCAAAAATGAGCGAAAACCAGCCAGCAAATTGCAAGGCCATAGCAGTGACTCAATCAAATGTGGCTAGGATTGCTCACAGGGTTTTTTTAAAGATAAAATGAGAGTTTTCACAGAAGCCACTGTACCACGTCTGCAAAGAATGATATTTTTGTGAATAACTGGGAGTTTAAGTCTGAACATGTTACCAATGATTATTAATAGATAAGTTTGCCAGAGGACATGTCTTGGGAGAGTCCTCTACAGAAATTACACTTGCTTGTAGTTTTATTTAAAGTACGTCTGATTGTCTTACTTTCCTGCCCAAAGCTCTCCAATGGCTTCTAGCTACATTTAGAGTAAGATTCCGCGTCTTGAACTCAGGCTGCCAGGGCCACCTGATCCAGCCCCCGCTACCTCTCCACCTGTCATGCACTTGCTCTTTGTGTTGTAGCCACAATGGCTCCGTTTGTCCCTAAAGTACTCTAAGCTACATGACCTCAGAGCCTTTGTACTCACTGTGTCCTCTTCCAGAGCACATCCTACCCCCAGATGTCCAGATGACTCTTTTCCCTTCAGTCTCTGCTCAATGCATCCCTCAAAGTTGGCCTTTCCTGACCCACTGTCTAAAGAGCGCCCTCACGCATCCCTTTCTAACCCCTTAACTTACTTTATTTTTCTTCATAGCATTTCTCACTCTCTAATTGTAAATCATCCGTCAATTAATGAACATATGAATGTACATTACATGAGAGCAGCAACTTTGTTCATGAATCCCCAGAACGATGCCTAGCACATAACAAACCTGTATTCCATTTATTGATTGATTCTGAAATATTTGAGTGTGACTAGCATGCTGTGACACATGGGTTAATAAGTTAAAGCCTCAATAGCGTCCTTATGAGGGCGGTTTTCTTATCATAGGAATGTTAGAAATATATTGGGATTGGTGGAAATTGCGACGTTTAAGACACGGGGTTGGTTGGGAGTGATGTGAGAGGATCTAGAATTCCTAAATGAAGAGAGGATGAATCAGCTCACCATTGCTGGCGCAGAGGTTCGAGCCTACCTCTTCCCACACTTCTCTACCGAGGAGCCAGCGGCTTGTCAGAAGAAAAGACTGTCAATGCTGGTGGAAGAAGATTGTGTCCTCTCCACAGTGAGCCTCTTTCATGCAAGATGCTGACCAGGGTATCAAAGAACAGGGAGACAGAGAGCACTCCTCAGGACTACACACCAGGCCTGTGGGCTAATAAATGTCTGTGTGACTGGCAGACCCTGCTCAGAGACGTACCTTCATTGCAACACACCATGTGGAGGCCAGTCAGCAGGATGGAAACGTGGTGGCCTTCCCGGCCTCCAGCCATGGAGGTTGCGGACATTCCTCAGGAGAACCTGATATTTACACATCAACCAAGTCAAAGTAAGTTCAGCTCCCATACTAAGAGCCCTCATTAGAAATATGTGGAAAAAGAGTTAAGTGAATGACTATACCCCTTCAATCTTCCAGGATAAATTACAGTGTGGATTTGACACTAAAATCTTTAACGATATTGTCTACTCGACACCAAGCGTGTTTTTGTTGTTGTTGTTGTTTTGTTTGTTTTTTTAAGGGAAAGCACAGTGACCTCATTTTCCTTCTGTGTCTTCATTGCTGCTCTGTTCTTTCTTCTGTGAAATAAAACTCGGTCACATTTGTTCAGCAGTTCTTCTAATGAAACCTCAGCTGGAATGATGCCTCTGCTTTGGTTGTGCTGTGAATTTACTATCAGTTCTTCCTTTAACAGTCTCCTCAAGTTTGGGGGAAAAAATGTATTTCAGATCATCATGTCAAGAGGCAATAACTTTATGCTTTTCTGTAACCCATCACAAAAGCCATAGAAAGTGACTTCCACGAGTTGTGTCAAATGTACCTATGTCATCAATCCATCGACAATGGAGAATATTTCTTGAAAAAAACTCTTTTACTAGTGGGGATTATGCAGAATGGTCTTCCTCCTTTGGATTTTTTTTCCACGTATCAAATAAGAAATTGTGCTTTATTCACAGTACCACCTGGTTTTAATAAAATCTATATTTTTCTTAAGTCTTTTTACCTTGTTATAAAGTTATTCATTGTCAAAGCAATGTGTGCACCCCAAAGAGGCCACATGAGCAGTTTCACAGTCAGGGATACCCCTGGCCGTCACAGGTGACACCCACTTTTCAAGAGCCTCTGGGAAGCACGAACAGGGTGGAGTAGCCTGGCTCCTTCAGCAGCAACAGACCAGTTTCCAAACGTCTTAATCATTTGAACCCTGTCACTCAGCCCTATTGGCGAAGATTACTCCTCACTCCCAGCTTGGTAATATGAGAGACACCTACAGAGAACACTGGTTATCAACACTCTAGCTCTGCATAGACCCATTACTTGAATGAACAAAGTCCGGGACCTGCCTTTGAATCTCATCCGGGTAACAAAACCTTATCCCCAGATTTCCATGAGAAAGGAGGTCATTTCTAGGAAAAAATCAGCAGAGAGACAATAGCCAAGAGTTCCCTCCAGAATTTGTATGTAGCAGATGATATTCACTAAATTCATCTTTTCAGCTGATCACCATTCAGATCCTATCCACGATTTGATAATGAGGGTTGGGGACCACTATCTACATTTACACAATAAGGATTATAATGACAACAAAGCAAACTCTGTTGTATGCAAACAATCTGTACTGTATATTGAATTGTTTCTTAGGACCAGGTTTGACCATCTGCACAAACTTCATTAACAGAACTACTACCAATAGACTGGGCCAAAAAGGTGTGTTATGTGGCCAAGCATCTTACTTGCACCTGAGTATAAGTAACATATAAAGAGGGACTAAGAATTTGTATTTGCCTCAGAAAGTTATTTTTAAAATAATCTTCCATGATTTCGTCATTCAATCAGGCAAATTGTTTAAGTTTCTTTTAATATCATTTCTTTCTAAAACCTTCTAAATTAACATATAAAATAGTTTTAGTCATTTTCCCCCATCTGCTACTATTTCTCATTACTAAAAAAGATTAGAACATTTGCTTATGATTATCTCTGTTCAACCTGGAGAAAATTTCTTAAAAATCATAATTAAAGTTCTAGATTAATTGGAAATAGATGTAAAATCTTGACATTGAACTCTCCTTCTCATTAAGAGTTTTTTTTTTTTTTAAGTTCCTGAATCTTGTTATTTTAAGATGGATATAAAAATGATCTGTCTACGGATCTTTTGATTATCAGAGATAGCCCCAGTTTGGAAAGAGTATATTTTATGACAGACTCTTTTCAAAATACCAGATTCTTTTACAGCCTTAACAAATGTCCAAATAATTAATTATTTCTTTTCTCCCTTCTCACCAGTAATTGTTTATTACACAAAACAATTTTGACCAGTAACTAAGCTCGATGAACTCGATTGGGCACATAGCTCAACATATTTTAGCACTTATAATACGTTCAGCACTATTATGAGCACTTTAAATGTATTGACTTACTTAATCCTTTCAACAACCCTATAAATGGTACTATTATCTCCTTATCTCCATTTTACTGTCTAGGAACTTGAGGCACAGAGAGGTTAAGTGACTTGCTGCCAAAGTCCTATGACTAGGATGACATAAAGCCAAGGGTTGAATCTAGGTAGTCTGGCATCCAAACCTGACCTCTTAATCACTTTTTCATACTGACTTTCTTCAACCAAACTGGATACAAATATCTACCAATGAAATAAGTATTCTAAGTATGTTACTAAAAAATGACATTGGGTAGTGGGGAGAGGGGTTGGTGGAGGGATAAAATAAGGGAAGGATATTAAGAGGTACAAATTGCTGGGTATAAAATACATAAGATACAAGGATATAATGTACAGCACAGGGAAGAGACTCAATATTTTATAATAACTTTAAATGGAGTATAATCTATAAAAATATTGAATCACTATGTTGTACATCCGAAGCTAATATAACATTGTAAATCAACTATATTTCAATTTTTAAAAATGACATTGGGTTATCCATCAACAGTAGAATGAGTAAATAAATACTGTATCTATAGAGTAGAATGCTACACTGCAGTAAATGAGAACTAACTACTGATATATACAGCAATGTGGACAAGTTTCAAAGACATAACACTGAGTAAAAGAAGTCAGGCACAAAGAGTATATACTTTATGTTTTGTTTTGTTTTGTTTTATATCAGGGCTTCTCAACCTCAGCACTACTGACATTTTGAGCCAAATAACCCTCTGATGTGAAGCGTTGCCCTGTGCACTGCAGGATATTTAGAAGCATCCCTAGTCTCCACCTATCAGATACCAATAGCACCAGTACATCCTCCCATCCCCACCGCTTGCCCATTGTGACGACCAAAAATGGTTCCAGATATTGCTGGATGTCCTCTGGGAGACAAAATCACCCTCAGGTGAGACCACTGACTTATATGAAGATCAAAAAAGGCAAAGCTAGTCTATGGTGTTAGAGGTTAGAATAGTGCTTACACTGGCGGGGGGTGGGTGGGGAGGGTAGAGACTTGAGGGCATGAGGGAGCCTTCTGGAGATATTCTAGATCTTGACTTGAACGGTGGCTATATTTAAAAGTCATCAAACTGTACACTTAAGATATGTGAATTTTAGCATATGTAAGCCATACAACACTTTTTAAAAATTGTTGGCTTGAATGTGGGAGCAAATAAGGTACTGGCAGAACTGAGAGGAAAAAACAATGCTTATGGGAGATGAAGGGTCCTTGAAGGCTGCCGGGAGGGCAGGGTTCTGAGTGGGAAGGATTGGAGGAGCAGAACTGGCAGAAGAGGGGAGGCCATTCCAGTCACAGGAAACAACAAGGGCAAAAGGCAGAGAAGCACGATAATTCTTTATTACAAACAGTTCATCAGGTACTGCTTTCCTATGAATACAACCAAGGGAAATTCAAAATGCACGCTGGCATAACACGCTTCTAGGTGGTAGTATTTAGGTCAATGCTGTGTTTGCGAGGGGAAGTAATAATCACCATTTGGTAACAGTGAAAATTAAACCTTTGAAATTAAATAGAATAAAAAAAAATTGGGTCTTTCAGCTCATTAGCTCACTATTGCAGAATTCCCCACTGTCATCTATTCTTGCTATTTGTCCAGCTTTGCTCTATCCCAGGTGGATGATGCTTTCGCTACATTTTTCATCTGGCTAGTCGAATTAGGAATAAAATTCTCTGGGGAAGTTCCCTACTGTTTTTTCAGCCATCATTTTCTTTCAGGCTACTAATAACTGTTAGTTGCATTATTCGTCATCATCCTTAATTGAGCATGAACAATGGCTCAACACTGTAAAGAAAATGTCAGACGAGAGTCATTTTATTGAAGCCAGAGGACTTGGAGCTGAATTAAAGAGGGAGAGTAATGAGAAAGAGAAATTCTACCAAGGATATGGTAGCCACCATTATAGCTCTATGGAAAGCAGACCTTCCCTGGGCAGACGAGGAAAGCTCCTTCAGTCCTGAATGTAGAAGGTCTATGAGGTCAACCCCTGGCCAGGCACCGCCAAGGCCAACTGAGCATACTCTTTGGCATTATGTGTGAGGGGGCAGCAGGGTGGGGCTGAATGTAACTAGAATGTGGAGGAGGGTGCAACACTATATGCTGCTTCATCATATTTTATATTCTATGCAGAGATCTAAAATCGGTGAGGACTATGGAGAACAAGAGAATCACTCTTCAGACTTGGAGATTTTAAATGATCCCAGGCTTCCTTCTCAAGAAGAGCTATGGGGCTTCCCTGGTGGCGCAGTGGTTGAGAGTCTGCCTGCCGATGCAGGGGACACGGGTTCGTGCCCCGGTCCGGGAGGATCCCACATGCCGCGGAGCGGCTGGGCCCGTAAGCCATGGCCGCTGAGCCTGCACGTCCGGAGCCTGTGCTCCGCAACGGGAGAAGCCACAACGGTGAGAGGCCCGCGTACCACAAAAGAAAAAAAAAAAAAAAAGAGCTATGTGTTCATTTTCCCTGAAGAAATGGTTACAACTGAGGCTTATTTGAATCATGGCCATGTCTTCATTTTTTCAAGTCCTCTGAATCAGTGGCGATAATTTTAGCCAATGAAGAGTGGCTTAAGCAATACAAACATTTATCATCTCGCTTATCGGGAAGTCTACAGGCAGGTTGTTCTGAGGTTGGCAAGTGCCAGCTCTGTCAGCAAGGACGTCAACCATTCCTGTGTTTCTGCTCAGGCGCCCTCAGAAGTTGGGGATGCTTCCTTCACGGTTACAAGGTGCACTTCGAGCTTCAAGCAACACATCACCAATAAGCAATATTCAAAATGAGAAGCAAGGAGGAGGGCAAATAAAGAGCTTTTCCCTGTACCACCCACTATTTTATAAGGGTAGAAAATTTCTCCCAGAAGCCTTCTTACATCACTGACTAGAACTGCCCTAGTTTAGTCACTGGGCAAAGAGGAATGAGATTTCTATGATAGCCTTAAATTAATCACTATCCATTTGGGGGCTGGATGGGATTCATTAGAGCAGTCAGAAAATCAGAAGTCTTTCACCAAGAAATAAGGGGATATAGCTGTTGGGTGAGCAATCAGTTGCCCTTGGCCAGATCCTGACTTTGTATTTATTTTCCTTGAACAGTCTCTGTTCCACCCACATTTATGGTATGTTCCACTATAAAAACCTTGATCCCAATTCTAGATTATAAATTCAGCTAATCACAAAGAACAGACCTTACAATAGAATGTACATATAGGTTAGATTTTTTAAAATATTCATAGTGGCCCTGGTGTCATTTGTACACATCCCACCGATACCAATTAAACCCTCCCTACATGCTAAGCACTTCTTTGGGTGCTGAGGGTATAGCAGTGAATAAAAAAGACAATAATTTGTTTCCTCTGGGGAATCTCTACTAGAGCAGGAAGAGATAGGCATTAAATAAAAGAAAAAAGGACACCATATTGCATATCAGATTGTGGTATGTGCTATGGAGAATGGCAAGGAAAAGACAATGAGTGCAGGGGTAGGAATTGCATTTTAGATTGGGTGCTTGAAGAAAGTCTTATGGAGAAGATGACATTTCAATAATGATGGGAAATAGCCAGGTGGGTATCTGGGGAAAGCATGGTCAAGGCCAGGGAAGCAAAGGCTTCAAGGTGGGAGTGAGACTGGCCCATCTGAATGACAGCAAAGAGGCTGTGGCTGGAGAAGAGTCCGAGAGAAGGATGAGAGTAATAAGGGATGAAGCCAGGGAGATAATGCGGTCAGCTCATGCAGGGCCTTGAAGGTCAACGTAAGGACTTTGTTTTCTGCTTTGAGTGACACGGTGAATGACTGGAGGGTTAGGGAGAGAGGAATGACCCGATCTTCCTTTCAAAAGAATCACTCTGATTGCTTTAAGGGGAATAAACTGTAGGTGGGTAAGAGAGGAAGCAGGGAGATAGGTTAGGAGGCCATTGAATAATACAGGCAAGTTCATGGTTTAGATCAGGTTGATGGAAGCATGGGTGGGGTTTTTCTAGTGGATTAGATGTGGTACGAGAATAAGACAGGATTATTATCAGGGTCTGGAGCTTAAGCAAATGAAAGGATGTAGTTTTTCGTGACTGAAATAGAAAGGTATCCAGGAGCAAGCATGAGGGAAAGCAGGCATTCGGTTTGCACGTATTAAGCTTGAAAGGCCCCTTAGCACCCAAATGGAGATGTTGAGTATGCATTTGCATGTATGAGTCAGGAGCTCAGGGGTGAAGCCAACGTAATTCACATATACATTGTATTTAAAGTTATGAGGTTCAATGAGTATAAAAGATCATTAGCGCATGAGGTCAAATACAGGATAAGTGGTCTGGGGACTAAACCCTTCACACTCCAACACTGAGATGTAACCAGAAAAGGAGATGGAAAGGGAGCAGTCAATGAGACCTGAGGAATTCTAGGAGAGAGTGGTGTCTTAATATTTCAAGCAGGAAGAAGTGATAACTGTAAAAAATGCTACAGATCAGTCAAAATATGAACTGGGCATCTAGAAAGCTTGGCCTGAGGAAGAAAGGAAAGTTAAGTGGTTGCTAGTTGTTGCAAAGATGAAGCACTCATAAAATCTTGTTTAGATTTTATTGACTATGATGTGACTCAGTCATGATTTACTACAGTTATCTTTTTCTCTTAGTCATTCTAGTACTTTTACAGACATTTAAGTTGCTTTCAACAATATTTTTAATGCTTTACTCGAATAAAATCTGATTTCGAAAATCTAATCAGATATTTTAGGCCTAATCATTGACATTACAAATGGACTCCTGATTTTACAAAATGATGAACCACAAATGACAAGCAGACTGATTTAATTTACAAAAATTTTACTTATCTGTTGCCTTTCAAAACCCATCTGCTGCATAAATCGAGGCACAGAGGCCTTCCTAATAGATGACATTGAATTTCTAACGGGAACTTCTGCAAGAACAAATTCATCACATCAAAAGCCTGCCCCTGCAATATTTCACTTTGTCATCAGTTACACTTTGCTAAGCTCGGTGAGGCTCACAAAAGCCAAAGGTACCATTTTGCCTGAATCAAGAGCTGTAGTTTCCAAAGAAGAATGTCAAATGCCTGTTTAAATTTAATAATCTATACCCATCACATATTTTGTTCTAATAGGTACTTTTAAAATATATATTTAGAGTTTGGGGTTTTTTTAAATTTTTATTGGAGTATAGCTGATTTACAATGTTGTGTTAGTTTCAGGTATACAGCAAAGTTATACTTATACATATATCTACTCTTTTTTTTTTTTTAAAGATTCTTTCCCCATATAGGCCATTACAGAGTATTGAGTGGAGTTCCCCGTGCTGTACAGCACGTTCTTATTAGTTATCTATTTTATATATAGTATTGTGTATATGTCAGTCCCAATCTCCCAATAATAGGTACTTTTTAATATTATTTATTGTTATATTTTTCCTAAAACATTCAACTTATTTTGAGTAACTACGCATCACTTAACAAAATTAAACTGATATCATGATCAAAACACCTATGTCTATGGCATGCTCTGGGAACTATTTGAGATAATCTCCTATTTTATGTTATCCTCTTTCTCAAGTCTGGTCTCTGTGATGTAGCTACTTTTCTTCAGCTGCTGATATAACATTTATGTGGGGGGAGATTTCTAATTTTACTTTGCTGGTGTATAAATGTGTCATTTCATACAACTAGCTGTTTTTCTTTGTTGTAACTTCTTTCTTTCTGTTTTAGCCTGAGGCTCTCCTCTTTATTTGATCAGTATAGTTTATATCATATTCCAGGCAGCACTTCTTCCCAAGAGAAAAACAGAGTTTCAAATTGCTACTCAGGATTCCTAAGGCAAACTGAAAGGGCACTGCCTGAATTAATGTTTTCTTTGCTGTTTTTGGTGCTTACTGGTTTTATTTCCATTAGCTGATAGATACATTTATTTTCTACTTTTTACTATCATTCTCTCCCTACAACTTCCAGGTTTTTGTTTTTGTTTTTATTTTGGGGGGGGGTTATTTGTTTGTTTTGGTTTGCTTATTTGTCATGAGTGGTTAGATGGAAAAATAATCAATGTGGCGACTTGGTAGCAAAAATCTGAATTAACTTCTCAATAAATAACTAAATGTTACTTAGGGTGTGATGAGTACAATTTTCTTTAGGTTGGCTTCTAGATGAATGCTTCATTTAAGGAAAGAGAGTTGGATTGTATGTTTTCTGTCACTACTCACAGCTGAGAGGGATTACATTTACCATTAAAATACAGGATCTGTTTTTAAGAGTATTTCTGTGCCTGGGTGTCTGACAAAACAATGTATTAGCTAGACATAAATATTCCTTATGCATCTTCATCCCCAAATTTGAAAGAAAATATGTGCCATTGCAGAACATGGTGAGGACATTCAACTACCTCTGAAAGGACATTAGATTCCCTTACTAGCCAAAAATAAAACAAGTACTCCAAAATGCACTCTCCCAATAATAATCCCTCCAACAGAAATAACTTAAAAAATAAAAAGTTAAGTTCTCATCAAATGTGAATGGGATCTGAGACAAAGAGAAGCAATATGGACATCCTTAGAGTCTGATGTGGTCAAGAGCAGAGCCAAGAATAGGGGCCAAGTTTCAGGACTCTCCTCACACGATGTAGACAAAGTTCATGGCAGCCACAAACTCTGGGAGATGGTGAATCCAAGGGGAATCATTACCAAATGAATGCAAAGTTCTAGGTCCTCTTTCACACCAACCTTTGGTCATCTATATTATTAATTGCACTAATTTTTAAAAATGTTTTCATGTTAGCTCATTATTTCACCTTGTTGTCGCAAATCTGCCATTGGATTCAAAAAAATTATCCAAAGTTCCCAATATTTCCATTATGCCTGACTAATTATTCCTAGAATATTAACTAAACCATCAAAGTTCAACCAAGGCCTATTTTCATAGCCATAGATTGCCAACAAAATGCAAGGATACCTCAATCTTGTATTAAACGCTAAGCTCCAGCAACCAGGGTAGTATCATCTCATTATAACACATTTTGCAGTATGGATTTAGAGGTAACTTGTCTCAGCAACAAACACCACTCATCCATAGGTTAAAAGGCCAGATAGATACCTGTTTCAAGAGAATCCATTTAACCCTACCACCCATATCAATTTAAGGCTTAATTTGGAGGATGGATGAATTGGTCCTAAACTTTTCTCTTTAATATACCATAATTCATAACTACTTTGAAAATGTGAGTACCTTTTCCTCGGTTACCTGAAAATGAAATACATTGTTAGGGATGTGCTATTGTGTTTCCGTGATTGTAAATGAAAATAATAAAATGAATGTCAAATGTCATTTCAGCATATGCTTTATTACCATGGTAACTCACAGGTAACTGAGTTGATAAAATTGCAAATTACACATTCAGCTCTTTAAAGACATCAATGAACTGAAGTCATTTAATCAAGCTTCTCATTGCTTGTGCTGTGTAATCAAGACAAGCCGATTAAAGTCAAAGTCAGAAAGCCACAAGTTTCCCTCTCCTGCCTGGCGCGTCTGCTCTCCAGTTCAGCCTGGCTCACGGCTATAGGTTATATTTTGTAAGCATGTTAATAGAGATTTGTTTCGTCGAGAGGATGGTATGAAAGTAATTTTACTCACAAAATACTAAACAGGGAAGGCTGAACGAAGACATTTATGCCTCAAATGCAAACACTGCAAGAGCCAGAGCAAATCTGCTTCCCACAGAGAGAGACTGCTAGCGCCTTTCAACTGTCTACCTCCAATCTACCCAACTTTCCATCTTAAGCCACAGGCCTCCATTACACTCTACTCCATGGTTAGCTGGACTCAAGACAGAATTGGACTCCTGTGGTTTGTTCCCTTCCAGGTTGGGTACAGAGCACAGGGCCATCTTCAGTCTCCTCCATCGCCCAGTTCCCCATCCCAACCCAGGGGCAACTTCCTGATGTCAACCCAGGGTCTCCTTGGTGCCTGTCAAACAATACCCCCTTTCATGACCCCAACTAAGAATCCACATACAACCAGAAGCACAGTGTGCGCTCCCCCACTGGATTCCTAAGGGACTCACACTTCTCCAGGTTGTCTTCAACAGCCGCTTAAACCAAACTGGACTGTGCTTTCACAGGACAGGGAGCAAGTGAAGTGAATGAACCTATTTGTCTTTTGAGAGTTGAGCTGGTGTACTGCATGAGCATAGAGATGGAGAATTCTGTGTTTGGAAACATGGAAGCACAGCCCGAGAATCACTGTTTGCCTGTGAGATTTACATGAGTAATGCTTATTAATGTGATCTTAATAAGAAACAAATTGACATAAGGCCTCTCTCTTATCCCCAAGTAGCTTCACCGGCAGATGGAGAGAGCTCTTCAGCCACTCCTGAAATACCTTAAAAAGCCACAGGCATTGTTGCCCTGGCAACATTTGATAAGAACAAACCTTGACCCAGATGAGAGGGTAAGGCAGGTAAGGTGAAATTTACAAAGCAGAATGAAGCCTATCCAGAAAAAGACAGTTTAACTGTGTTCAATGACTAGACCCCTCGTTTCTCGCTCTGGGCAATACTCAAGGCAGTTCTACATCCCAGTCTGAGCTGCTATACTACTTATGTGTGGCTGCGCTTCCCCTACTCACTCTCAGTGGGCATAGAGATACAACCCTGCTTGGCAAGATGTCCACTGTGGGAGGGGAGCAGAGTCCTGGCTCCCCAAGGTCCAGGCATAAAGTGCAAGGGAGCCAGCATTAGTGACGATGGGACACGAGGGATGAGAGCTCTCTGAAGGACAGGGGGGCTGCAGCCCAGACGAAGAAACCTCCTTCCACAGTGAGCCAAGGAGCACAGAGGGGATCGCTGTACATGACCTGGAAATGCCACCTGGGGCCTCTAGCACCTCAGAGATCACCTGGGGGCAGGACCTGTCAGCAGGGATTCAAAGGCCCCCTCCTTCCAAATGCCATGAGGTCATGTATATCACCCACATGGTTTCTCGGAGAAAAGTGAGGGAAGGGCATTCAACGCTGAAAGCCTGAATCATACCCTAATCAGAGAGAAAGAGACTGAGTTGTCCAAAGAGACTTTTTAAATGTCTGCATCAGTTCAGACTAAGTTTATCTGACTAGACTAAAATGTGGGTTTTGTTTCCGCAGGCAGTGTGTGGGGTCTTGAGGGGATGATCAGATCAGTTAGAGAAAAATGAAGATACATTTTGTCTGAATAATCTGTGTGTATGTAATTTTGTGACTTTGCTCTGCATGTGTCTGTATGCACATTACACATATATGCACACACTCGTAGTAACATAAAGAAAGAGAAAAGGAGAGTCTGATTAAAGGAAGACCAAAATTGGAAGTGATTCTTTCTGGATAATAGGTTTATGGAAAAGTTTTATTTTGTTCTTTCTCCTGACTCATAATTTCTAAATTTGTTATAATAAACCTATTTTTACTATGATATAATTTCCTCTATGAAGAGAATTATTTTAAAAAATAAATCAATGAGAATACACTGCTTCTCAAAGCCTATCTCTTTTTATACTTTAGACAGCCACCCAACCTTCCGCCTGATGCCTTCTGCAAAGCCCTAGGACAGAAGGTCAGTTCCTCTGGTTTACCTGGACCCTTGACCTGAAATTGACCACATATAACCTTGGACACGAAAATGAAGCTTTAAAGCCACATTAGCTCAGCTCACGCAAGTGTGGCAATAGCCTACCTCTCCACTTATCTTGCCGAAGTTTACTGTCCCCCAAATTATCAAGCTCTGTCTACGTGCAATCTCCCACTAGACACTACCCGGCCATGCATCTTCAAGAAATTCTCTTTGCTAAAAGAAATATCTGGAAGAAATGACTGTACTCTGAGCGTTCTCAAAAGATTCTACCAGACACAACAGACCCAAAGGCTAATAGTCCTAAACATGCACACAGTTAGTACCATTTCAGAGTCAAGAGTAAAAGCGATGAAGATGATCTGGCACTGTTTCTGCAGGCTACGTCCCAGATGCAGCCTGAAAATCTGACCAACCAAGAGGCTGAAGGTGCCATGTTTCTAACACCCACAGCTACACATTCATGACTTAATCAACACTGTCATCGCACGTGTAGAGATTTCATCCCAACAGAATGGGCGAGGCAGAGCGTTCGGAAAAAAATCAGATTGTTTTTCTTGTGTTATAGTCTTACTTTTATCTTCTCTGTCAGTAGTGCCACAGCCCAACAGATTCCAGAAGATATAGATCTAAGATGAAATTTAATCCAAGCGCCATCCATCCTTAAACATACAAACACTGTGAAAGATAACATGCAACACCTCCTTGCAAGCAATTAAAGCTTATTGGGACCTGCCTTTGATTCTAGCAGTGGAGAATCCAAAGCTCTTATCTGACAGGTTAATGAGGATTTGAAATGAATAGTCTTACTAATGAAGGTCTTTAGAAATTAATCATATCATATTATTATTAACAACTGCAAAAGCTAAACTTCCAGAGATTAGATTACATAGGATAATTTTTAAATGTGAGCAAGCTAATATTAAAGTGACAGAAGGCGATTTCCAAGTGGGAATAATAAGACATAATGCAGAGAATAAAAATTAAGAATGGGTAAGGCAATTAAGATGTTCCTTCATTTGAATGTCTCTCTGTATTTGAAAATATAATATTTTGTTTAATAAATGTTTGTGCTGTTGTTTTTATCTTCTTTAAGAACTCCACGAAAGAAGAAATAAATGAATGCTGGGACAATATTCTGATGTTATGAAAAAAGAAGTATAAAATGAAACAATTCTATTTACTTGGGAAATTTTACTGCAACATAAGGCATCACATATCTTTCACAGTTCTTCAACTGGCTTATTTTTCTTGGATTCATATTCTGTGTCAAGACTGAGAATGCCATTCTAGAACAAGGCTTGGCAAATTTTCAAAGGCAGAGCACCGACATGGCCATCACCCCCGTCCTTCAAATATGTGGTGGGTAAATCCAGTGATGGAGGACCAGAAGCCAAACATATACCATTAATCCCTACACGGTTCTGAGATAGGCTCATTCCCAGCAGGGAACAAGGGGTAGATTTCACTAAATAGGCATTGTCATTCATTTGGGAACAGTGAATGAGCCCCTAGTTATATCTGGATATTGGAGATGCAGTGGTGAACAAAATAGACTCAGACCCTGGGATCATGGAATTCTACTTCTAGTGATGGAAATGACATGAAACAAGCAAAAAAAAAAAAAAAGAGTTTCAAAGAGCTGAAAGAAGGCAAAGAACTGTGAAAGACAATATTGAAGTGGTGGGCAGCAGCCAGACTGTGTTTTACCATTATCCTAAGATCTGTGTGAAGCTATTTAAGGACTGTGCTTGCTGCGTGTAGAAGGCAGGAAGGTGGCGTGTGTAACGTGACCAGTTATGCATTCTGAAAAGACCTCCGCATGCACTGTGAACAGCATGAGCACCGTGGAAAGAGTCAAGGGTAGATACGGGGAGACCATTTCAGAGCCTATCTAGTAGTTCAGGGAGGAGGGCTTGGTACTTGGTATCTTGGACTATGGGAGAAGTGACATTGGGGAAAAGTAACTGGATTCAAGAGATCTCAAGAAGGTAAATACACAGGACACGGTGATGAACTGAACAGGCAGAACTGAGATCTCTTATATCCGCTCTCTAAGACAATTTCCAGGACAGCCTTGAGAGGTTGACCAGCTGACTGTCTTTACAGATACAAAAGCCAAGGCTCAAAAAGGCATAAAGCCAGTAAAAAGACGAAACTCAGATTTCCAACCCAGCTCTGAGTCAGGAGCCCCTATTTTCTTCCACAGAACATGCTTCACCAGAAGCAGAACATGACCTCATACACTGTCACCCACATACATGTGAACTTCCTCTTGCTTTATCAGTCTTCTTAGTTCTCTGTTCCTAGTTTTTGCTCACATAACCAACCCTTATTATTATCTTCCTCCTCCAACGGGCAAGATAAAGCCTATGATATCTCATACTGTTACTTTATAAACAAAACAAAACAGAAAAGCACCACCACCAGGATCCATCTGTTGGCTTTCCAAAGGATAATCAGGATTCTTTCTCCCACTGTGCTTTGTACAGTTACCTTGTTCCTCTTCCTCCCAAGTTGGCTAGACAAAATTCCTTTCCTGTAGCAACTGTCCGCTGGTGTGCTTTTTGTTTGTTTGTTTTTGTTTTCCCACCAGTGAAAACAAATATCGCCTTTACTCGCTGGCCTTAGCCTCTTATGCTTTCTCCCCTGTTCTACTAAAACTATCTCAACAATCTCTTTCAGTTCTTTGGGGTACTTCAAAACCATACACCAAATTAAGACAGCAAGTTATGTCACGCAACTTTTCTCACACACTCTGCTTCTCTCCCTTCTTCTATTACCTGTTCCCACATCTCAAAGATTTACTGATCTCATGCCTTGATCACTAATATCATATGTAATACTTTTGCATCTCTTTTAAATTTATGACCTAACCAAATTTAGGATTAAATTAAGGATTAAATGAATAAATACATATAAAGTGCTTATCATAGTGCCTGGCACATAATAAATGCTCATTAAACACTGGTTGTTCTTATCAACATCATTTCTCTCCAACTAGATTCTAAATTTATTATGGCTAGAGATTATGTTTTATATCTCACTGAATCCTCAGAACTTGTCATGTAATACCTTTTTATAGTGCTGAGAGGTTATGGAGGGGTTGATGTTAATTTTGTTGGGTGGTTTTTGCATTTCTTTTAAGCTGAACAGTATTTTTCTATAAGGACCTTCAACAGGTAATTTCCTATTTATAAGAACCCTCCCATCCTACTTTGCCCACTTGAGGAAATGTGATATATTGTGATGAGTACGTATTATTATATGTAAAAATATAAACAGTGAACTTCTTTATATTATTTTAAAAATACATTTATAGCCTAAGTTCATTTCTCCTAACTGTGTATAGTAAGTGTTAGCTAAACAGAGGAAGGATGAATAGGAGTCAGAGACAGCACCCAGAGAGGGACCATTTGTAATACTAAGTAATAAATATCTATGGAGGCAAGAGCCCAGACTTACAGGGAAGACAGGTAGGGTGATCCCAGGGCAGGGGAGAGGATCCTCACCCTGATTAAAGGGTCCAACAGATGAAACAGATAGCCCATTCCTCAGCCCATCACTTCATCTTCACAGTCATAACCAACTGAGCAGATTAAAAATGATCCCAAGTCACCTCCACCTTCATGGACCATTTCAGCCCCCATGGAACCAGCCACTCATCTGCTTATAAGCCCTGTTTCAGCTCTTTACTACTACACAACAGACCATCCCCAAACTCAGTGGCTTTACACAACAGTTTATTATTATCTCTTGTAGTTCTTGAGTTGACTGTACCAGTTTCCCACTTGGATTCTCCTGTGCATTTGTGGTCAGAGGGCAGATGGGGCTGGAGTCATCTCACTTTGAGACTGAAGCTGGCCAACGAAGATGGCTTCATCACTCACACGCCTGGTGCCTCCGATGGCGGGAATAACTACAGGGTGCTCAGGAACCTCTCTCCCCCTGCAGCCTCTCCACATGGCTAGCTCAGGTTTCCTCACAAGATGTGGTCTCAGGGTAGTCTGACTTCTCACATGGTGGCAGGCTTCCACCCATAGCAAGCGTTCAAGAGACCCAGGCAGAATCTACAAGTCTTCTCAATGCAGTTCAAAAGTCAAGCAGTGGCACTTTTGCCCTTGTTCCTGTAGCCAGGCCAGATTCAAGGGGCAGGGACAAAACAAGGGCTCAAATTCTAGAGGGTTATGCTTCACTGGGGAGGGAAACCCAAAAGCATCTCAGGCAAGTCCTATGCACATGTGCACGGGAAAGCAGAGACAAGACAGCCCATCTTTTGCCAACACTGTCTCCTGCCAAGATCAGGTGAGAAAACAAGGAATCAAAAACACATTTTGTAAAAGCCTCTGTGTTGATTCAGCCTTCAAAATCTTTTGGACAAAACTGTCTATTAAGAAGGAAGAAAGTGGAAATTCACAACTAGAACAAAAGATGTTCTAAGGCCAGGGAAGATATGAAACAATAATGACAGGTAAGAAATTAAAAGGAGCCTTCACCTCACCTGCTTCCCCTGGCCTTAGGTAAACAGAATTTGGACAACAGAATGTTCATTTGTTCCTAAATATTTTCTCTGAAAGAAATGTTTAGATGGCAAAGACTGTACAGAAGTGTGTATCTGTTTCCTGAATAATGAAGTAAAACCAAGAAGTAAGCCCAATGATTGATTACTGATGCCCTCCTTTTAAAGAAAGCTTTATTAAACTATTTGTAAAAGAAGTCTCAGAAAAAAGGAAAAAACAGGACCCCTCCTCCTTTCACTCTTCTAGACTCCTCCCCATTTCCCAGAGAAACAAACCAAGAGCCACAGATTTTTATGAGTGTGTCCAAGGGCTCACTCCGAGTCTGGATTCAGACTCTGAGTCGCATTGCTACGCCAGGTGCTTTCTTTTTCAGCAATAATTTTGCATGCCTTATCTTTCTCTCCCGTTTATAAATGGGGTAATTAAAATTGATTAAGCATCTACTGGACATAAAGTAACGGCTTCAGTGCTCTTTGCAAAAATCTCTTCTCGTCTTTTTGCCATAAAGCAGAGACTAGAAATACACAGTTGTCTCCTCTGGTATTTATTTATGGACCACAAGTAGGTGTTAAAAGGCAGTTAGGAAGGCCACAAGTGTGTTTAATGTACACTGCTCATAGGTTTCTTCAGTCTTATCCACACGTGGTCCTTGTGTATCATTTCTGCACAGTGACAGAATGCTTCTGACAACTGTTTAGAACATACAAAGTTGCATCTATTACCTCACATTACCTCTTTCTATCGAGTTGCATCGTTTTTTTTTTTTTTTTTTTTTGCTGCGCTGGGTGGCTTGTGAGATCTTAATTCCCCAACTAGGGATTGAGCCTGGGCCACGGCAGTGAAAGCACCAAGTCCTAACCACTGGACCTCCAGGGAATTCCCTGTCCAGATGCATCTTCTCCTTTGAGAAATGGCCCCTTTTGGATTTAATGGAACTGTTCCTGCCTTCTCGAACTCAGGCATATGACTCAGGGAAATTGAAGACAATCTTCTATCCCCTAGCCATAAAGAAGCTAGCCTCAGAATCAGGCTGGGAGAATGAGATTTCTTTTCCAGAATCTATATGGATTCTTGGGGAAAGATCTCTCTCATCGGGGCAGCGTAAGCTAGGAGCTCCCAGGGGCATCTCTGCCACATGTGGAACAATCCAGCCAAAGAAAGAAGCCAACACAGAGAAAAGTAGTGTTGAGACCCAGATGGAAAGAGGTAGAGTTCTGTGACATCATTTGAACCTCTGGTTCTAGCCATGTCTAGAGCCATTACACCACCAGACTTTTCAATTACATGACCCAATAAATTCCCCTCCCCCCTACTTCTTTAGCGATTTTAATTTGGGTTTCCGTCATTTGCAGCTATAAAGTCCTGACTAATACACAAGTGCATTAGGTCAAACCAAACTAAAGCATCCCACTTACATAACAGGACAATCAGCAAAGACCTAGAAGGATCCATCATTTTGGCTCTACCACAGGAAAGAGTTTGCCAAAACCCGACAGTCAGCAGAGCTCTTAGAAGCATTTCAGCTACCACGTGGGTAAACTGGTTTGGGCATTAAGGAGTCTCTTTGTCCTGTTTACGCTCCCACTCGATCAGTCAGAGTCCCAGGGTCCTGGGTCCCAAGACCCAACCCATACGGTTTCAATAAATATATTTTAATAATGTGATTACTTACAGAGGGGGAAGCAGGATTAACAAGAGATGGGGTGCCCAGAGACTAGTAACAATTGAGAAAGCTTTACCACCCCTGTGTTACCAGTGCTCAGAGAGAACTGGAGTCCTCTCGGGGCTGTGACCATGGAGGGGTGCATGTGAGAGACACAGCCCCATGGCAGAGAGGAAATAAGGAAGAACCCACCCAACCCCACTCTCTTTTTGCCCTCTGATCTCCTACCAGTGCCTCTTACTGACCAAACCCAGTTGAAAGCCAGCCGGCCACGGAGCCCAAAGATGCAGACATAAAACAGAGAGCAGTGCAGACAAAGAATCTGGATTAGGACAAAACAGAATAACCGGGAAACCTACCCACCTCCTAGTTTGATAATATTGTATAATGCCCTTAAAGCAGCGGTCCCCAACCGTTTTAACACCAGGGACCGGTTTCATTGAAGACAATTTTTCCACCGACCGGGGTTGGGGGTGTGGGGGGTGTGGTCAGGAATGGTTCAGGCAGTAATGCGGGCAATGGGGAGCGGCAGACGAAGCTTCCCTCGCTCACCTGCCGCTCACCGCCTGCTGTGCGGCCTGGTTCCTAACAGGCCTCGTACCGCTCCGGTCTGTGGCTTGGGGGTTGGGGACCCCTGCCTTAAAGAATCATTAGGAAAGGGGTGAAAACACTTTGTGTGTGACCCTTCGTGCCTCTGTACTATAATATTCACTTCCCAAAATTTCCTTCTTTTGTTCATAGGAATCTGCACCCTCTCATCTGAAATGATCTTAAAATTTAGAGTATATCACTCTCTCACCATTTCCGCCTAAACCTTTTTGCTCTCTATTTTCTCGCTTGTTCCCTAGATAGCTTTATACACTGAAGATACAGAAAGAAATAGAAAAGGACCGCAGAAGCTCTGAAGGCAGGGTTGGGAATGACAAAGATCTCTAAATGTTTGACGTTCCTCACACTCTCTGAAGAACAAATGCACCCAAGTGTGTGGTCTTTAACGAGATGAATGCACACGCGAGGACGTCTTGCTTTGTTTTTGTGCCTTCTCAACATAAATCTTCAGGCAGACATTTCTCCTTAACACATCCAGTATACGGGAAATTGTTTTTTGGCCATAAAAATGCATTAACAGCTCCAAAGGAGCAATTACACCGTGTATTGTAAATGCCCATTAAGACTAATACACCACACTTACCTAAACCTCAGTGAATTCAGGGCTGTGGTTTCGCTAGTACAAAGGTGACTCAGATTTGTTCAAGAAATAAGACCCCAGGGGAGAGGGCTTCCCTCTGTTGTGTCAATTACAATGATACAGGTATAAAGCAAGAATCTGATCCCATTTTGTTGCTTTTTAAAGAAGCCCCAGCATCTAGAATGAGGCTGTGTGCACCAAGGTGTGTTTATGCCAGTACATTCCCATGGTGAATTTCTGCAAGCCCTCAGAAGCGGTCCCCTCGCATTTGGAAATCATAGTGTCTCATGCAGACAGCGAGTCAATTACTGAGGCTATATGCGTGGTTTTAGAGTAGACTTTATTTATTACCCTTGTTATGGCCGGGATATGGAGGACCCAGCTATAATGTGTGAAATCAGATTCTTCTACTGTTGCATTACAAATCTCATTGGATGCAGTGAATTTGCTTTATTCGGGTCCATTCTGGATTAATAGGAAGGGAAATATGGATTTTTTCATCCATATAAACAATAAGGTCTTGTTAGAGACTTGTTTCTGATGTTTATGGATTTCTCTTTAGTGTATACAGCCTATGGAAAATTGTTTTCAAGCAATAAACAATAATTGTATTTGGGGACATAGAGGTACTAGTGCTGTACTGCATTCCATCCGCTGATAAATTTCTCTGGCCTATTTTTTTTTCTTATGCAGACATAAAAATACAAACAATAAATTTTCCTTCCTCCACTGCAACCTTTTCCTCTTCCACTTTATTTTCCACTACATTTCTCGATTGATATTACCTTTTTAAATTGCTAAATATAAATATTCCACAATGAATGTCTGTAATTAGGTTGTCTGCTCTCCTTCAAGGACTTGTTAGAAAGAGAAAGGGCTTTAATCTAAGGCAAACTAACAGAGCTAGAAGTTAATTAGAAATTAGCCATATATCCTGAGTAAATTATTTATGCTAAGCCATGTGTTACTGTAAAAATAATATACAGTTACACTGACTATTGTAAACATAAAATAATTAACAATAAAAGGGAAGATATTATCCCTTAATAGAATCCTTTTGCCAAGACCAATTTAATTTTCTCTCTCGTAATACTGAATGATAAGCCGGGGTCTCTGCTTTCTATATAAAGCACAAAGGTTTTCTTACAATCTTTCTTCAGTTCTCTTTTCTCTCTTTCTCTCTCTCTCTCTCTCTCTCTCTCTCTCCCCCTCCCCTCCCTCCTTCCATCCCTCCTTTACTTCCTCTTCTGCATTCAGACTTATTCTCTGATTTATATATTCTTTTAATATGTCTTTTCTTCTCTTTCCATTTTTCTCCCTTTTTGTCTTTTCCTCTCTCTCTTTTTCCACTTTTAACCTCTTTTAATTAAAAACTGGGTGAACACCTAAAATCTCACTAAACACGCTTCTCTTTCTTCCCACCCTGCTCTCTGTTCCTTTTTTTCTTTTACTTTCCTCCTTTTTTCTTTTACACTCTTTGGTATGCAGTCTTTTTACAAAAAGCCCTAAGATGCAGACAGAAAATGCAGTGTATTTTAGTTCTCACTGTTCCTTCCTATTCTATTAGCAAGGACATAAAGGTCAAAATGGACCAACCCTGGAATATCCTCTCAACCCAATTAGGGACCTTTGAATTCAACTCAGATGGTTACATATATGTTTGCTTCCTGCATGAACACTTATGTATTGGTGGATTTCACATCATCCCTTTTGGGAATAGGCCATTTGTATTCATATACTTCTGCATGCATAATCACTATTAAATATGATCTAATGAAGTGCCTTTGTGTCTCAAATGCAGTTACCTGAGGACTCTCCTTACAAAACATGCATTGAATTTTCTTCCCATTCATGCTGGCAGCAACAAATATTGTGCAGCTTTCACATGTTTGGTATAGGTGTTGTTAATGTACTCTCCACATCCATTTAAATGCAAATCTTCATGCAAATAATCACTTGGAGGAAGAAAAGAGAATGTGTTTAGCTGAAGACAAAGCTAGAGGGATAATAGGAAGCATGAATAGGGTGTCAGTGGAGGGCTACACAATAAAAGCCTCCTCTGCACATAATGAAAACACATTAACGACAGCTCAGAGGATTTCTCAATAGGTTCTTACAGTATTGTTGTAGGTAAACATGATTCCCAGCAGGTGAAACAAAATGAATGAATTTGGAAGAAATTTACACACGTCTCTAGGGAAAGCAAAAGGTCAAACCGGTTGTACATACCAGGCCCTTGATCAATGCCCAAAACATCAACCATGGACAAATATTTACACTTCCTTCAGAAATCCAAAATTTGGAACCGAACAGTTCATTGTCCAAATGACTCGATTGTTAAATAATGCTGTGGGGCTAATGTTTCAACAGAAAAGTAGGAAATGAGCTGGGACTGAATAAATATCATTATACTTGAGAACAGCAACTCTGAGGCTGAATTTGGCTCTGGGGAGGGCTGGATTGTGATCTTAGGGAAATTTCCAATTTGCACTATTTGCAAAGAAAGCGTTACATCAACAAAGGTTAAGTGCTGGCATTAAGAAAAGCAGAATGGCCTAGAGTTTCCCAGTTATTTCTATTTTAAGTACTTCTCCAAGTTTCCCTTGGATGCAATCAAAGGAGTTGACAAGAAACCAAGGAAGTTACAAAATAACAAGGCCAAAGGGCTGGTAATGGTGTACGGAGGGAAAAAAGTGGTCTGTTCGTGTCATATATTTCCAAACGAATGGACCTATTTGTGACACATGTGGTCATTTTTGAAAAAAAAAAACCAACTTCAGTTTTCTTGTAGGTTTCATGATTTGCAATTGCTCTGTGTGAGGGCACCAATAGAGCAATGAAACTTGGAACACTTAATTTGGGCATATTTTGGAAGGGTTTCAGTAGACTTCAGGCAGTATTATGTGCTCTTTAACTTGGAGTGATTTCACATTTCTTGGCGAGTACAACTGGCTGGAATCATCACTTCTGATTTCCTTGGCCGCATGCAGTCCAGCCATCTCCGCAACCCTCATCACCACATTGCCAAAAGGAAAAAAAGAGGAACAGAAAATTTTTTTTTTAACTTTTCAAAAACTAACTCTATGAGTTTTATTTTTCCCACAACAAAATGTGTTTTATCATTTACATGAATATTCCTTTTTGACAGCAGTTCTCTCGTTCTTATTATTTTGTTTAGTTAGGTTAGTTAGTTTTGTTCTTTGAAGCATTAGGAATCCTGAGACTATTCCCTACTTCTGTACTCACTCAACCTGAACTGTCTATAGTTGATGCTTTGTGCCCATCAATTTCACACTTAGACTATAATCAGAGTTGAATGATTCTGTAAAAGACTGGGCTCTATGCAAGAATAGCAGGTGGTTAATAATGAAAGGGGGAAAATATAAAAATTTTTTCTAAATATATACAAACAGTTAAGGTGAGGGGAAGGAGAGAAATAGAGACAACCTAGACTTGAAAAGACTCCTAATTTTTCAAGCATTAAATTGTTCACTGCAATAAATAACACATGCTGCAATATATAGACAGAGAGAGAAAGAGAGGTTTCAATTAACTTATATTTAAGCTATTAAATAGATTTAATAATTATTTTACTTATTTATTAAAATATTGTTTAAATTATTAAATATGTTTTTTATTAAATATATATTTGCATATATATACATGTTTTTAACTTATGCAGTATGTTTTCCATAAAGAACAGGCCGGGATGAAGATATACTAGTCAGGATAAACTGGGTAATGCCATAACAAAAAAGCCCAAAATTCTCCGTGATATAACCCAACAAAAGTTTATTCTTAGTCACAAAATATCCACTGTGGGTCTGGGAGACTTTCCAGGGCAACTGATCTCCATGCAGTGACTCAGTCATTCAGTCTCATGGACAATTCGCTTTGTTATAGCTGCACTATCTGAGGCTATGGCTTCTCTGTTACCTCAGTGGGAGAAAAGAGCTACAACTGCAATGAAACCCTTGGGCTTGGTAGTGGCACACACCATTTCTACTTGTAGCCCATTGGCCCGAGGTAGTCACACGGCAACAAGAGCAGAATGTGACCCTCCCACATGCTCAGAGGGCCTAGAGAACCAGATATGAGTAAGCAGTGGAAGTCTTCAACATGGAAGAATATAGTGGTATTAGATGTAATTGTTCTCCTTAGAAAATCCATAGCTTATAATTAGTACCTTGCCTATCACATTCAAAATTCATTTTATATTATATTTGTGGGCTTGCCTATTTTACTTTCAGTGGCTTATGAGATCTTGAGGTTAGGAAACCCATTTTGCTCGTTTTTATACCCAGTTGACTTTGCATATAGTGGGTGTGCTATAAATATTGATCTAATTAAATTAAGCTACTCCTTCTAAAATAATCATGAAAGTTTCCATGAAATTTCTTGGTCCAGATATCAGGTCATAACCCTTAGAAAACTGTCCAATGCCTGGACACAAAAGTCATGGGTAAGTACAGAATTCAGTGGCTCAGCTGGACTGCATCAGTAAACAGCACTGAGTGTATTTTTTAGTTAAGATATTTCACATTTCTTCCTTTTTCGACAGAAAAAAGAATGACACTTTTTGGAAAGAGATACCATGTAGTGCTATGAAAATAACACTGGACTTGAGTCTAGAAAATTGTGTTTTGTCCTGACTCTGCCCTTAACTTGTATATTCATATCAACTCACTCAGCCTGAGTTTCTTCACATATGGAGTGGTGAATTTGAAGCTCTTAAGTCCTTTCCAGCTCACACATGCTGTACCCTAAGAATTGCACAACTTAAAGGAGTTTTTAGATAATTTTTTCAGAACTTTTCCAGACAGTGTTTGTGAAATAAAGTATTTTTTAGCATCCCCTTACCACTCCTTCCTAAGCCCCTTTTTCAATTTAGTACACTGTCTATTGTGATTCTTGATTATTCAGCATCCCTTCTTCCCCCGTTCGTGTTTAGCTAAAATTTACTGTCCTGAATTCACTCCAAAACTTATTGTTCCTAATTTCCTTTGATGCAGAATGAGCTAAGTTCTAAATAAATAAATTTGACGAAAAACTTGTGATCCTCCAGTACACGGAGACTTAATGATAGCTATTCACTGCATCCTTCAATGGAAGCTAAAGGCACCAGATCTCCTCTCCTACTTAATGGTGATAGCCAGCCTATTGGATACGCAACCCAGAGTCAGCCAATCAGATGCTCCTGTTCAGGGCTTTGAATCTTTGCCTTGTAACTCTAAAGCACAAGAATTGTTTGGATTCATTTACATCAGCAGAAGTGATAGGAGCATCTTCATTAATTGGGAATAGGGGGAGACACTTGTCCTTTCAGTAGCAGAGGTCCTATCCTACGGTACTGGTAGTAGTAACGTTCCGGTCAGGCTGCTTCTGCTAAAACGTGACTGCAGTGTTTCCTGATTCTTGACCCTCTTGGCTTTTGTCCATTTTCCTAAGCCTGATCCTTCAAAACCCTCCATGAGCTTTGCAAGAAATTCTTCTGTTTGCTTAAGACCACTGGATACCATTTTTGTTTCTCACAACTAAAAGATTCTTAACTGATTCAGAGTGACCAAGAACAGGGCAAGGACGTTTCCTCCCTCCATTTCCTTCCAACATCCTACTAGAAGTCCTTGCTAATGCAATTAGGAAAGAAAAGGAAATTAAAGGTATACAGACAGATTTGAAAGGAAGAAATAAAACTGTCCTTGTTCACAGATGATATGTCTATGCAGAAAATCCAAAAGAATCAACAACAACAACAATTCTGGAATTAATAAGCAATTATAGTATTATAGCAAGTTTGCAGGATATAAGATTAATCCACAAAAGTCAATTGCTTTCCTTTATACCAGCAATGAACAAATAAAATTTGAAATTAAAAACACAGTACCATTTATATTAGCACCCCGCCAAATTAAATACTTATGTATAAATCTGACAAAATATCTACAAGATCAATATGAGGAAAATTATAAAACTCTGATAAAAAAATAAAATAACGAAATAAATAGAGAGAAATTCCATGTTTGTGGATAGGAATAATCAATATTGTCAAGATGTCAGTTCTTCCCATCTTAATCTATAGAGTCAATGAAAGTGTGATCAAAACCCCAGCAAGTTATTTTGTGGATAATAACAAACTGACTCTAAAAATTTATATGGAGAGGAAAAAGACCCAGAATAGCCAACACAATATTGAAGGAAAGCAAAGTTGGAGGACTAAGACTACCCAACTTCAAGACTTACTTACAAGGCTAGCTGATTCAGAAGCTGTGGCTGATAATGAGTTAGTTTGCTACTCTAGTTGTTATTTAACAGAGATAGCCTGGTTTGACCATTAATATGTTAAAGCAATGTGGTGTTTACATAGTGTCAACAAATATATTATCTCGCTTGATCCTCCCATTAACCTCAGAAGGGCACAAGATATAAAAATATAAATATTTCCAACTGAAGGGTGTTGAATTAAGGTACTATGAAAGTAACTGATTTGACCAAGGTCAGCAAAAAATTAAATAACATATAAGGATTCATAACAAGAACTACTCATTCCAAATCCAGGCCTCTTTTACTGTTCCACCTGCCCTCCTTCAAAGGAGTTACATTATCTGCATCAGCTCAACATGGAAGAGACTTTTTCATCAGGAGACGGAAAGGAACACCCCTGAAATCTCCCCCAAAGCATAGTCCCTTGCTTGTATGGACATAAATAACCACAGCCTTATTCAGTTCTAGTTCTGTCACATTGCCACTACTCATTGTCACTGGCTCTCTGGCAGGGTATAAACTAAACCCTCTGAAGAAAAGTAAGTTCATGATAATTAACAGAATCTATGAGATATAACCACAGAAACCAAATGGATATACTGATTTCACCTGCTTAAACAGATGTGAAACTTCTTGTGTAAAACTCTTTTGTATTTCAGCTCATAACTCTTTTGACATTGTACCTCTTCCTTGTCCCACTGTTTTGACTTCTCTTATCTCTGTATGGAGTATGAATTCTAGGAGTATAAATTATCTTTTTAACCATTTTTAAAAATTGAAGTGTAGTTAATTTACAATGTTGTGTTATTTTCAGGTGTAGAGCAAAGTGATTCTATCTATCTATCTATCTATCTAAATATATATATATATTCTTTTCAGATTCTTTTCCATTATAGGTTACTACAAGATATTGAATATAGTTCCTTGTGCTATACAGTAGGTCCTTAGTGTTTATCTATTTTATATATAATAGTGTGTATATGTTAATCCCAAACTCCTAATTTATCTCCCCCCACCATTTCTTTGGTAACCATAAGATTTTCTTTTCTTTTTTGTATGTTGTGAGTCTATTTCCCTTTTGTAAATAAGTTCATTTGTATCATTTTTTAAAATTCCACATGTAAGTGATATCATATGATATTTATCTTTCTCTGACTTATTTCACTTAATATGATAATCTCTAGGTCCATCAATTTTGCTGCAAAAGGGATTATTTCACTCTTTTCTATGGCTGAGCAATATTCCATTGTATGTATGTGTATATAAATATATATCTCACATCTTCTTTATCCACTCATCTGTTGATGGACATTTAGGTTGTTTCTATGTCTTGGCTATTGTAAATAGTGCTGCTATGAACATTGGGAATCTTTTTTCAAATTAGAGTTTTCTCCAGATATACGCACATGAGTGGAATTGCTGGATCATATAGTAGCTCTATTTTTAGTTTTTTAAGGAACCTCCATACTGTTCTGCATAGTGGCTGCACCAGTTTACATTCCCACCAACAGTGCAGGAGGGTTCCTTTTTCTAGGAGTAAAAATTTTTCAAAATGCAATCAAAGAGTCTTATCTGTTTTCTAAATTCCCACCTGTCTGAATCTGCTCTGCACACTTCTATTCTAAACACCTGTTTGGAACCTTGTTTCCTAAAAGAATGAATAGACTTGAAAACTCTGATGTCTTGGCAAAGAGAAAATAGAGAAAAATAGTTATATGAACTATGCAACTCTGAGGAACCAGTTCAAAAGCCGGTGTCCCAACTGTAAGCAGTTTGTGAGTGACTGGGAGGGTTGACTGAGCTAGTAAAGGAGTATCAGGATGGCTTAAGGTGACTGTGGTTATAAGATGAGATGAAGGGGGCAGGAGTGGCAACATGACCCCCGTATTACGGGTATATTTCTGTTTCTCTTGATACATAATTGAGCCACTAGAATCTGAAAGCATAGATGCAACTAGGGTGCTTCACTCATTAGAAGGAGAAATCTTCCATACCATCCCTGGGGATTAAAGAGGGCATGACAGTGTGAGGTTTACCTAAGAAGTATATGTAAGAAGGGACTAGCAGTGTGCAACTCCAGTCCTTATTAAAGTTCCCTGTGGGCAGGGAACAGCTCCCATGAAACTTCATGAAGGAAACCTAAATGCCTGCCATCCACTGGGTTTTGGGAGCAGTCCCACTTTGCTTTCTATCATGGCTAGTGACAAGTAACTTAAAATGGATACGATTTAGTGGGTCAAGGAGGTGTAAACACTCACATTCTTTTCTTACAGATAATGTTATAAGAATTAGATTACAAAAAATAAAGGAAAGATAATGACAGCTAGAAAGAGAAAAGGCGTGCAGGCCACATCCCTGGGGCCAGCAGTAAGAATGGAAGAGAGACAGACAGAGAAAGTGTGACCTTTAAGAAGCCTGTAGGGATTCTGCTTTCAAGACTTTCCAAAATGATTCACTTTATCAGTCAATGTTTTGTGTTGCAGATAACGGAATCCATTACAGATGATATAAAGAGAACGGAAATTTTTACAGGATAGAAGAGAGCTCACAAAATCATTGTGTGATTTGAAAGAACATGTTATAAACTGAAGTTTCAAGGAACAGCTTCCAGAACTACTCTTGAGAACTGGTATGTTAAAGAATTTATAGTATGGGTCTCTGTTGCAATTAGGAAATGCTGAACCGAGAAGCTGCCTGTGCAGCTGCCAGCCCCAGAATCACACTGCCTCTGTCCACATAGCCCCCACCTCTTGCTCTTTTTCTCCTTCTAAATTTCATGTGAGTGTGTCTACTTGGAGATGAGAGGTCAGAGGCACACCCAGCTGAAAAGGATCTGTCAGATGCCATTTCCAGCTTTCCAGGCTAGCATGTCTGGGAGAACATGCTAGAAGGACTAGGTCTCAGTGAGACAATGAGCAGGACCTGCCACACTGACCTCTGTTATTCATGCTCATTTGTCTCTAAACCAAAGGCAAGGCTACGTGAGTATTTGCTTGTCCTAAAGTAATATGCTTGTTCTTAGGAAATTAACAACACAGATTTCACCTTAAACACATAAATCAAGCTCCCACTAGAACTCCTTTCCTCTTCAGGCAAAGATCATCAGGAAAATTGGCAAGAAAAATTGTCTCTGGAAGAAAACAGGAAGCCTTGCCCAGGAACTTCCCTTCTGAATTTTCTGGAGATGTGGATTGGCACAAAGAGAAGAAGAGAAGAATCCTCAAGTTCGTAAAACAGAAGTTCTGCTACATTTTCAAGGCACAGCCAAAGCCTTGATCCCAGAGGCAAGACTTTAACTAGGTGTTCTAGGAGTTCAGTAACAAAACCACCTGATTGGCAAGATTCCTTCTAAGTCCCTTAAAATGTATGTGGAATATCAAGGATTGCCAATGGAGAAAAGCTTGGTGTTGGGGAGAAATACAACTAGAAAGGCAAGAAGCTGAGCTTGTGTGTTTCATTCCTAATCTAGACTCAGGTATTTGGCTTCTACTCTATCTGAGGTAGTTTTCAAGATACACAGTCAGCAGACCACTGTATATACACACAGCTAACTGGTTATTATATTTTGTTCCCCCATCTTGCTTGCTCCAGTTTTCCTGTGATTAACAAGACGTAAGTAATAAATTAAGGGCTTTCCCACATGAAGCTTGAAGAGCTATTTGTTTGCTTACTTATTTTAGTTTCATCATCAAAGACCTTCAGCAAAGACACAAATCCCAATATTAATTCTCGTGAAAATTCATAACAACACTGGATATTGTTATCTCTAAGGGAAGTGGAATATGTGACTCTGAGCATTGCCCTGCCCTTTCAGATACAGTTGACGCTCTGCTAATCATGGCTGTTAGTCATTAAACCAGAGTTATCATCAAGTAATATGTTTGTTAATTGGAAATCAGAATCCTAAACGAAAGCTGCCTTCATCTTGAAAATCATGAGAATCCGGATATAAATTAAGCCTCCACTGGAAGCTGCTGTGGGGAACCATGAAATTCAAAATGACATTGCCATCCTAGAAAAATCTTCAGCCTACTTTTTGTTAAGAACGATCAGAAGAGAGCTTATTTCCTATTTAAAAGGGTGAGTTCTCTTGTTCACAGGAAGATTCCAGGAATACAACTGCAGTTTGGAAGTGAGAATCATCTACTGCACGTTGTAATCATCTCTTCCTGGAGGTTGGTGCATCTAAAAATTCAAGGAACTTGAGCAAAAGAGTTGGTATAGGTGGGTCCTCCAAGGGCTGTCAAGGTCCTCCTCATTTAACTTCAGTGTGACTACTCTATTTAGAAAAGCCACCAGGACTTTGCCATGGGCTGGGACTGAAGCATATCAGGTCCTGACAGCTGTATGCCACCACTATTGTACCTTCTGAGGGAGTGCACACCCCTTCCCCATTACAGGAATGCTGGGATGATCCCCTTCTCCCCACCAGGAACTCTTCGAGTTTCACTCCTGCCATGACTCCTTCCACAAAGATAAAACAGCAGCTGACTCCCTCTGCAGGGCTGGCACTGTCCTCTCTGGAACCGGGAATGTCTCTGGCTGTGACCAGCATGGCCGCCCTCTCAGAACCTCTCCCGAGGGTTTTGGCTATACATCAGTTTTGCCTTACTTGTCTTAGCTCTTCAGTTTCTGTGGCTTTCCATGTTGTGGACCACCTGCTCAGACTGTGCAACCCCCTGCATTGCTTTCCCTTTGACATCTACTTCCTCCCAATGCCAACCTGCTGGATTGTTTCCAGAGACCTTTGTTCTAAGCCCTGCTGTCAGGGCTGTCAGTTTATACTCTTACCTTCTCACCTGGTCCCTGGCCCTCCAGTTCTGTTTTGACTGTAAGTTTTCTCCTCTGTTTCCAGCTTAACCCTAAGTATTCTACCTCCACACCAACCCTCCAACCCCTGCCAGGCTGGCACATCCTGGCCTTGGTCTCTCAATGTGAACTAAAATCCCCACCTATGTTCAATATTTCTCTAAGTGGCTTTTCATTTAGCTTTACCTACACATTTTTCACTGACTCAAGGATACGATCATATCTTTAAAAGAGTTCGTACTGAGTACCTGGTGACGAATATAAGTAAAATGAAATAGAGCTATAGCTAGATGCTCACCACAGCCACACATGCTGTTATTTTTTGATAGATAAGATGCATCTCTAAGAACACTTGTGCTTTAAAGATTTAGTGATTCAAGGAAATGATAAGATTTCAAACTACCTTTCCTTGTTTTATACTAGTACCAAAATAGAAAAATCCATTCCGAGGTCCAGGCATGAGACTGCATGCTCCTTTACCTCACCTGCCCTCACCTAAGTGCAAGGAGAGCTGGGAAGTATAATGTACCTGGGTGGCCATTGTGCAGCTTTCCAGTATTGTGAGAGAAATATAAAAGTGATTGTAGGGCTTCCCTGGTGGCGCAGTGGTTGGGAGTCCGCCTGCTGATGCAGGGGACACCGGTTCGTGTCCCAGTCCGGGAGGATCCCGCATGCCGTGGAGCGGCTGGGCCCGTGAGCCATGGCCGCTGAGCCTGCGCGTCCAGAGCCTGTGCTCTGCAACGGGAGAGGCCGCAGCAGTGAGAGGCCTGCGTACCGCAAAAAAAAAAAAAAAAAAAAAAAAAAAGTGATTGTAGTGGACAGCCAGCAGTCTCCTCCACAACTTTTTAACTATTTGGTACCAAATATATCAGTAATTCTGACTTCTGTGGATGCCTTTCACAGGGTCACAAATTATAAATCTTCTTTTTGTGTAACTGATAGGATTTAAAAATTTTTGATACTGGCCCATTTTTTTCTCTCACTGCATTTGCTAATGGAATTTGGAGATGCTACATGACCTCACATTTTCCATTGAAAAATGGCTGTTGCCACCAGTGTAATTTCAGGGTGGCCCACAGGCAGGAAGATTTTTTAAAGCCTTCCATTTCATTTTTACACATAAGAAGGCAACTTACAAAATGGCAACCCAAACTTAATGCAAACAGTGTTGATTACATTCAACATCTAAAGCTCAACTGAGTCTCAGCAAGCTAGACTTCCAAGTTCATCTTCTGCATATAGACTTTAGTCTGTTTTATCTCTGACTCTAAAAATAAAGTCTTCTGAAAGGAAGTCTGGAGAATCAGGAAGGCTTTTTTGTCTTTCTATCTCAGACCAGTCCCAGCATTTTATGGCATCCCATGTGCTAACTCAGCCGTCAAGTATTGGAACAAGTTAAGGATTAAGAAATCAGGTTGCCGGCAATCTGTAGCACCATGCAGTATTTACTGCCAGGCAGCTTATATCAAATGTGCCAGGAAAAAAAAGAGCCAGCACATCTATTACAGAAAACAAATCCTGGAAGAGAGATGGGCGTGGGGGGGCGGGGGCGGGGGGGGAGGAACTGAGACATTGCCAATATTTTAAATAGCTCCATGTGATACACAGTGCTCCTGGACCAATAGAAAAGGAGTAATCTTGATGCTTTAAAAGCAGCAGCATTCAGAAGTAAACCAGAAATGGAAGAACTGCTGGGGCAAAATGGTCTCATGATCTTTTGGTAAAGACCCAAAGAACCTGTTATAGAAGTTCAGGGAAATGCTTGAAACTAAGCAGGACCCTATGAGGTCTTCTCAGGTACAAAAGCCTTTTCGTGTCCCCCATTTCTTGTTTGTAGGTCTTCCCTGAGTTCCAAAGAGTAGATTCAAACAGTTACTAATTAAGGACATGAGGGAATACAGAAACGAAGGAAAAGTAGTCAAGAAATAATAGTGCAGCAATAAAGCAGAGTCCTAGTTTCTCCTCAAGGGACATATATAACAATCTGATGCGTATATTTGAGTTCTTCTACAGGAACCGACGTCCCCACCCAAGTGGAGGATGGTGACTACATGCTGAGCACCAGCACATAGACACCAGACTGGTTGGAACCAGAAGGTTGATGATTGAGATTCCTGAATCACCACCCTGTTACCTCACCACTAACCAATCAGAAGAAAGTCATGCACCCTGCAGCCCTCACCCCCAAATGTGGCCTTTAAAAATGCTTCCTTGAAAACCGTCAGGAATTTGGGTCTTTTGAGCATAAGCCACCCATTCTCCTTGCTTGACACCTGCAATAAACACCATACTTTCCTTCACCACAAACTGGTGTCAGTAAACTGGCTTTGCTGTGTGGCAGGCCAGCAAAATGTTAATGCGATCAGTTCATATACGCCCTGAAAAACCATCCTGAGATGAGTCAACTTTGGGAACATGCAGCATTCTTGCCCCCAGAAAGTTTCAGAAGTGACGTTACAAATTCAAGAATATTTTATTTTAAAATGTACTTTCCAGAATATTAGCAATTCACCTGTGACCAAGACAACTATATCACATGACCTGCTCATCTCAAAACTCCCAGAAATTTCCCATGACCTTAGGACAGTGCTGGAGTGGAGGGTAAGCAACGACTGGTACTAGATTTGCTGCTGGCCCAATGGGATAAGAGCTCAGAGACAGATTTCATTTAATTTAGGAAAGCAAATTAGCATGAATTCTCTTACACATGCATGTTTAGAAAGAAGATTCATACCCACTAAGATAGAAACCAAAGAGTAGAATATCATTGGTATCTTTATGAGCTTTGTAGGGGGCAGAATTTGCCACCCTAAAATATGTCTCTTCAGTATATTAATTATTGTAAGCTTTGTTTTTGTTTTCTGAGAAAAAGCAGATGTGGGGAGGGCTCTGAAAGCCAAGTAAGAGTTGCCCTTTTGTAAGAAACATTTACATTGGTAAGGGAAATCTCCACTTATAAGGGTGTCTCCCCTTCTGTACCTGGAGGAAGAGGAGGACCAAATCTCTAAAAACTCTTATCAATAGAGAAGGCAATGACTTAAATCTGTCTCACAATCACCTTTCTTTCCTGGGCTTTTCCTGGTAACCTCCCACAACTGACTTTCTCCACCCTCAACATCCTCTTTTATCTTTAGCTGGGGATGGCATTTACAGTGTAGGCTTCTGCCATTTTGGTGAGTTCCTCAGTTTTCCTGGGTCTCTCCCAAGTATACATGTAACTGAACTTTGATTTTTCTCCTGTTAATCTGTCTCATGTCAATTTAATTTTTAGACTAGGCAGAAGAACCTAGAAGGGTAGAAGAAAATCTCTTCCTCCCTAACAGTACCCTTTGCCTTGCATTTATGTAACACTTTTAGATTTTCAAAATTATCAAAGCAACTTAGCCATGTGGCTATAGGCAAAAGAATTTGCCTCGATACACCAAGTTAGACAACGAAAGAACTATGGCTGGCCTGAGACAGCACACTACCTTCTGAGGTGAACAAAGGCAATTTTTGAAACATACACCCAAACAAGTAGTACCAAGAGAATTGCCAATTCCAGATTTAAATGTATATCTTCCTAAGATGTGGTAGATGGTGGCCATCTTTGCGCTTCTTCATCAATGGTTTTCAAACTGTTCTCTGAGGAGTCCTAGGCATTCCACTGGTTGCCTTGGAGAGGGTGCTGGGGGCTTGGATGGGGACCCAGAGCTTCACTCTCCCTTTCCATCCAGGCTTCAAGTGTCACAGCCCTGCTTTTCTCAGTTGGATTCTGACTAGAGCATGTGGTTCATGTGGTTTTATTTGGAGAAAAGTTCTGCTGCTCAAGCAGGATTATAAACCACTTTTAAAGACTGGTTTTTGTTTGTTTGTTTTGTTTTGTTTTTTAAGTTTCTTCCCAGCCCCCTCATCTGTAGTGGCCCAAAGAATGATATAACAAGTCAATAGGTAAGCAGATAAGTCAGGGAGGTCCCCAGAGAAAGAGAACCAAGCATGGCTTTCTTGAAATAAGAGAAACCATTTTGGCCTAAGCCACTTTGTGATCTAAGCCTGGCCACAGTGGTTGCCCTTGAACAGGTCTCAATAATTAATGATCTCAAGGGAACAAAGAAATGCAGGAACAGAGACAAGGCAGTCAAACAATAATGTAGTGATAACGCAGGGTCCTAGTTCCTCCTCAAGAGATATACATAATTATATATCGTTGAGTTCTGCAGGCGGGGGGGGATGGAATGATCATGTTGACCCTCCTGATTTCAATCAACTAAAGCTTGGACTTTGTTGACCTTTGCCCCAATTCTGTGTGAATTCTCCTCTGCTCAAGCCCCTTCATGAACATGCATGAACGCTTAGCTTAAAACTTCCCCACTTTTCCTATTCGGGGAGACACTGCTTTGGGAAAGATCCCCAATGTTCTCCTTACTTTGCTGCAAGTAATAAAGCCTTCCTTCTCCTGATACTTGGCTTGGTTGTGTCTACTGGCTTGACACCCATCAAGAGGTGAACCCAGTTTTCGGATAACAACTAGACAAGCACTTCTGAGTCCGCCAAGTAGGTGTGAGACAGGAGGGAAGGGGGCAGGACACAACCTTTAAAAGAATGACGTAGCCGTTGAGGGTATGATATAAACTGGTTAGAACCAACTAGATCCAAGATGACGGAAGATTTGACTTCCAGTGGACCTGGAGTCTCATTATACGCTCATTGTAAGCCATTAGCTAAATGACACACCCACAGGTGCCATGACACTTCCAAGGCCAACCATAAAAGGTCAAGAAGTTGGGGGGTGGCCCAGTTCCTGGAAATCCCCGCCCCTTCTGCAAAAGAGTTGGAATAATCCTCCCACTCATTAGCCTATGAAATTACCCAGCCCATAAAAGCTAACCACCCCATGTTTGGGGGCTTCTTGCCTTCTGAGATGGCCCACACTCTGTCTGTGGAGTGTATCTCCCTAAATAAACCTGCTTTCCCACTTAGTTCTGGGGCAGAGCCCTCTTGCCTGCCCACGTGTATCCTTCACAAGCTTCCTATAGTAATAAAATGACGTCTTGCCTATCACTTTGCCTCTTGCTGAATTCCTTCTGTGCTGAGACATAAAGAACCTGAGCCTCAGTAAGTCCTGACACCAGGCAAGTGATTTTAATTACTAGACAGTGGGTTCCAGCTGGTGCGTTCAAGTCCCAACCTGAGTTTTGGCTGGGTCCGAGTTCCAATCTGAGGCGTGTGGTTTCATGTGTGTGCACACCGAAAGGCATTAACACTTTCAGCTAATCTCAGTTCATTTCTACTTGCCTGTAGATTTCCGTTCTAGTTTCATACCCAAATGTCAGACAGTAATAAGGATTTCATCTAAAATGAAATATTGTTTGTTTGAAAATCTACAAGGTGCTTTGACAGCAGGAGAGTGGATCGTATAACAATTTAGTGAGAATCGAATGTGTTACAGACATTTATCTCTCACGGGTACAAAAGCTTGGAAAAGAGGAGAATCCCATCTGCCTGTCGAACAGAGATTAAAGGGGAAAGATTTAAATGCTGGTTTTCATCATTATTTAATAAGCAAGAACAAGCCATTGGAAGCATCTAAGGTACTTTCTATATTACACAGAGGTTACATACGCTCTGTTTTAGCCACACTGCACTCTGCTTTCAATATGTCAAGAAACAAATTTGCTAATAAAATACAATCACCTTCATGAAATCTAGTATTTGTTTATTTTTGCCAATACTGTCAGGCTCTTCTGCGAGGTTTCATCCGACCATAAGGGGAGAAAAGAGGTTGTACAAGTTTGGTTTACAGAAGCCTGAGCTTTCTGATGATCTCGAAATAAAAAAGTACAAAGTGAAAAGAGTAAGCTGTTTAGACTCTAGCACCAGCTGAGCCTGAAAGGTGTGCTGGAGAGTGGCAGTCCCTCCCGGACACATCGTCCTGGGTACCATGAGAAGACGCCGTGGCCAGCCTGCAGAATGCCTCAGAACCCTCTCAGATGGCACGACTCCTTCCTCATCTATCCTGCGACCTGAGAGACGGCTCCATCAACCCACACATTTTGTTAGCAGACAGGGCAGGGGGTCCCCGGAGAAAGAGACCCAGGCATGGCTTTTTTGACACAGGAGAAACCATTTTGGCCTAAGCCGTTTTTTGGTTTTTTTGTTTTGTTTTTTTTTTCTTGGTGTGGACCATTTTTAAAGTCTTTATTGCATTTGTTGCAATACTGCTACTGTTTTATATTTTGGTGTTTTGGCCGCAAGGCATGTGGGATCTTAGCTCCCCGACCAGGGATCAAATCCACAACCCCTGCATTGGAAAGCGAAGTCTTAACCACTGGACCACCAGGGAAGTCCCCCTAAGCCGTTTTTGATCCAAGCCTGGCCACGGTGCCTGCCCTTGAACAGGTCTCGGTCATCAATGATCGTAAGGGAAATAAGGGAAGGCAGGAACAAAGGAAAAGTACTCACGAAACAATAGTTCAGCGATAAGAGTCCTAGTTCCTCCTCTAAGGATATAGTAATCTGATACACATGTTTGAGTTCTACAGGAACTAACGCCTCCACCCAGGTAGAGGATGGAATGATGATGTTGACCCTTGTGACTTCAATCAACTAAAGCTTGGACTCTGTCCACTGTTGCCCCAATTCTATGCGGAATCCTCCTCTGCTCCAGCCCCTTCATGAATGTCCATGTACCCTTAGCTGAAAACTTCCCAATTTTGCTGTTAAGGGAGATGCTGCTTTGGGAAAGATCCCCAGTGTTCTCCTTACTTGCTACAATAAGTAATAATTCCTCCCTCTCCCGATCTTTGGCTTGGTTGTATCTTTTGGCTCAACATAAGAGGTGAACCTATTTACGGGTAACAATTTCTCAAGCTACAAAACTCAGCATGCCTCATCCTCCTGTTCTCTCGCAGCATCTCCATCCCATTAGTCACCATGGCCTTTCCATTCTCCTGCCTAAATATCTTTCCAATTATTATACCCCACTCTACCTCACGCCGCCCCCAGGGCCGCCATGCTCATTGAGGTTTTTGTCATGTGTTAAACAGGCCATTTGGGACTTCTCCTAATTAGTCTTCCTACTCATCTCCCATCCTTTCAACGCACAGTCCACGTTTACCACACTATGATCTTTCTAAATCACATATCTGATCAGGCCTCTGCTTACCGTCTTTACCTGGCTTCCCATTGCCTCCGGAATAAAGTGCAAAGTCCTTAATACTGCATACAAAGTACTCTGACCCTTGCCTACCTTCCTAATCTTCTGCCCTAGAACTGCCACATGTATGTTCCCTCTCGCCAGCTTGCCTCTCCCTCTGATTATGCCTCACTTTTCACTCCCATGGGCACGCTCACTCTTGCCTCTTAGGAGAAAAGACCTTCTCTGCTTCGTCCACCTGGCAGAATTTTACTCATTCTCCAAGATTCACTTCAAATGTCACCTCCCCTAAGAAATCCCTTCACATCCTGATATGTGTCTCTTTTTGAAGCCTTGTCTCAATACACTTGAATTGTTCATTAGTATGTCTGTCTCCCCACTCCAGGACAGGAACTATGACGCCATCGATACAGCCTGCATAGTACAGTGGCTGGCATAAAACAATGACCCCCAAAATGTTGACATATCAATAGCTTAAATGTCTACAGAAATTTTCACTACACCAGGAGCCAAGGGTCCAGCCTCCTAATCTCACTGTTGCAACATTCAACTCAACCTCACTGAGGCTCAAAATCTTTAAGAACAAAATTATGGGAATGAGTGGTCAGATAGGCTCTGAGTTTCTTTCCACCTTCAACATAAAATTCTTCAATGCTATGAACATTTCTTTCTTCAAGAATGACTCCTAAAGTTATAAACACCAGTCTAATACCACCTGTGGCCTCTCTTTTCCTTAAACGTCAAGCTACCTAGGCCATTCCGTGCTAATGAATACGGAATCCTTCCAAAAAAGTAATGTATGAATGAATGGAATATTTTTTATATCTTTCACTTTGGTTAATAAATATAAATCTTGGCATTGCTCCGCTATTTCTAAAGCCTTTTTCCCCCCATCAAAGTAGATTAATTTAATGGGGGAGAAGATGTTGTTAATTACACACATTCATACATACTCCCAGGAACAGAGCAGAAATCACATAGAATAAGTCCAAAGAATTCTTATTTTGACAAAAGGAGAGAATTCATTTTAAAAGACTCCAAAGTTAATGACACCTTCTTAATTTTACATTTCCCATTTTACTGATGTAAGAAAAACGTCATTGATATCACGTTTTTAATGCTTAATCCTGAATAATAGGTGACATGGTGAAGCTAAAAGGGATGCTAGGTAGTAGCCACTTTCAAAGTCGAACAGCTAAGGGGAGAGCAGTGTCACAGCAGAGAAATTAACATTAATTAGCCAGGTCTGGAGGAAATATCTCGAAGCATAATGGAAAAATACGCATACGTGCGTCAAACTTCTTTTGATGTGCACCCACACTTTTCCGACTGGTTGTTTCTGCCACAAATAAGGAGAGTTCGACAGTAATGTAGTTGTAGCGGCACTTGACACAATTTTTTTCCCCCAGGAAGACCAATTAGTAATTGCAGCCTTGAAAAGAATCATTTGTAACTTTCTGTCAAGGGAAATACTGCCAAACATAGCAGAGAGGGAAAAGAACAGGTAACGTTTATTTGCCTCTGCTGTAACAGCCTTCCTTTTCTCGGAAGAAGATGCTGGCCTTCCTCACACCACGGTCCTGAAACCTTGGTTTGATGTTCCTCTCTTCGGTACATAATCCTGAGTGTGCTGACAGCCAGCACCGTTGCTGCTGAAGACATCTATTCTGGGCGCCAGCAGCCACTGGAAAACTGTCTATTACTGATGTGTTAATTGGCACCCTTTTTAGTTGCAAAAGAAATAAATGTCACCTCATGCTGGCTTATAGCAAAAGGGGATGTGGTGGGTCAAAGCCATCAGGGACCTCCTGTTCATCTCTCAAGTCTGCTTCCCTCTGCATCACCCAGTAGGATCTCCCATGTCGTAACACACATGCCCACCTAGAGCATCAGGGTTAGCTGAGAGCCTTCTCAGCTAAACCGCCCACCTACCACATAGATCGCTTTCATATTAAGTCCAGGAAAAGGTCCCAGACACATCCGTTACTGTTCTACCTTAGATCACTCAGCCTTCACAAACTCGTCACTGGAGCCAGCGAGGTTCAGTGCTCTGGCTGACAGGCTGTGGTCACCTGGGGGCTCCTGGAGCCCAGGGGTAATGAGAATGAAGAGGGTAATTCCCCAGCAAAAAAATGGGGTGTATGGCCAGAAGAAGGAAAGGAAAGCTGAGAAAGCAAGAACAACAAATATTTCCTATAAAATGGAGTCACATTTTCCACCCATAAGATACGTACCTGTTTTCTACACAATTAAAAGGAAAAAGAACAAAAAATAAAAGCAAAGGTAGGGAGCACGCTGTTTTTCTCAACAAATCCAGTCTCCTGGGCTCATAGCTCAACCTCTCTCACCGTTTCACCATAGCGCCTTTCCTCCTACGGCCCCCCCAAACCTCCAAGGAAGATGGAAAAAGGCCTACCTTCCACCTGTCATATCCACCTGTATGGCCCACAGGCACTTCAACCTGAACTTGTCCAAAGCTGACCCCATTGTGTTTCCTCTTGAACCTGTTGCTTCCCCCCAGAGTCTATTACAAGAGGTGCGACCGCCATCGCCCTCCTCTTGGTGACCTCAAAGTCACCAACCCCACCTTCTCCTGCTCTCTCACCATCCTCACCTTCATGCCACCCCACAGTGATCACCAAGCCCTGTCAATTCTCCCTCCTAGATGTGACGCTTGTCAAAGGTGTCCCCTCGGCTCTAACTCTAGTCTCACCATCAGGGGCCTCATCGTCCGACGTGGAGTCCCGTGGTGATTCGAAGTGGCTTCTCTGGGCCTGGGCTCGCTTCCCTCCAGAGCAGGTGCTGGAAGGATCGCCCCTCAAATCTGACCTCTTCACTCCCCACTCTAGAGCCTGCACAAGGTTCTCCCTCCCCCTCCCCTGTGGTTGGTCAATGAAATCTTACAGGGAAGCCCAAAGTACCTGTTTCTTAGGGCTGTTGTAAGAAATTACCACAAACTTGGTGGCGTGAAACAACAGAAATCCTCACAGTTCTGGAAGCCAGAATCCTAAATCAAGGTGTTGGTAGGGTTGGTTCCTTGTGGAGGCTCTGAGCGAGGATCCTTCCCTGCCTCTTGTCCAGCCTCTGGACGCTCCAGCAAGCCTTGATGTTCCGCTGTGTAGATGTGTCACTGTGACAGCTCTGTCTTCTCTCCTGTGCTTTCCCTCAGGGTCTGTATGTCTCACACCTCCCTTTCCTTTTTCTTCTAAGGGCAGTAGTCATTGGACTTAGGGCCCAGTTAATCCAAGATGATGCCCTCTCTAGATCCTTAACTTAATTACCTCCGCAAGGACCCTCTTTCCAAAGTTCACATTCACAGGTAGCAGGGGTTAGGATTTAGACAGATGTTTGGGGGAACACAATTCAACCCACTATATCCAATGTATGCAATAATGCTTACAAGAGAAAAGCCAAGCCTTTGTAAGTCATGATTCCATGATTTGCATAACCTGGGCCCCATCGACCTTGAGTCAAGCTCCCCACCCCCCATCCCCCAATGCCCTGTCCCCGCCACCCAACTCCAAGCGCATCGGTGGCCTTTGCTGCCTTCCTTCTCACTGGTGCCCATGCCCTCTCTGTGGTCCAGGCATCAGTTGTCCCCAAGGCTCCGTCTTGCCCCCATGTCACGGCCAGAGCTGGTGCCTCTACCTGGGATGCTCTTCCTCCCCTGCTCCTGTATCCCCTGACTATGAATAGAATAAAATTAAGTCACTAAGGCTGAGGTCCCAGTGAGAGTTACAAGCAAAATTTCACACCACCGCTTTCTTTGGCTCTTGCAATGTTTAAGAAAAAAAGTTTAACCAACTGCCAACTTTTAAAAATCAGGTGATGGATATAAAAATCCACATTCCCAGCTTCCCGTTGGCAGCACAGCCTGCTTTCTGGCATTGTGGCCTGAGACTGGAGGTGAGTGGTAGCAGCGCCTGCCCACCCCAGGCCTGCATGGGTCTCCTATTCACCCCCAGGCTGCCGCACTCACCTCCATTACCGCCCCTGAGATCACTCCCCGCCTAAAGCCTCAGAGCCCAAACTGAGTTGCATTTTCCCAGGGAAACTTCCCCTCTCATCCTCCCATTAATCCACCCGGGCCCAGCCACCTGCCCTGAGGAGGGGCCCGCCTCACACATGTACCCACTGCCTTGTCAGCTCAGGTTATGACAAAATACCTTAGACCGGCTGGCTTAAACACAGAAATTTATTTCTCACAGTTCTGGAGACTGAGAAGTCCAAGATCAAGGTGCCAGCTTATTCAGTTGCTGACAAGGGCCCTCTTCCTGGTTTACAGACAGCTGCCTTCTTGTTGTGTCCTTGCATGGCAGAGACAAGTGCGTGGCTGTCTTTTCTTTTTCTTATAAGGACATCAAACCCAGGACTCACCCTCATGATCTCATCTAAACCTAATTACCTCCCAAAGGCCCCACCTCCAAACACCATCACATTGGGGGATAGGCCTTCAACATATGAAAGGGGGGAGCACATTCAGTCCATCTCACACACACACACACACACACACACACACACACACGCACACACGCACACACGCACACACGCACATGTGCACAAACTCCCTCACTAGCCTGACTCGCCGTTGTTTTCTCTCTACCTCTTTCTTTCACAATGTATCATACAGCCTATAAATATTATACAATTAATCTATAAGCCACAGTATCAAGGCCAAAGCAGGGCACCATTACCCAGGTCCAAATGCCCGCTTACCCTGTAAACCCTATGCTTACTCATCGTTATGCTTACTTTTCCATTTCAAGGCTGTTAGGGTTAGGGTCATTCATTTTAACCTAGCATTACTAGTATTAAAACGGCATTGATGTTGGAAAAAATGGCAGGATTTGTCCAATGCCACACATCCCAAGAAATGATTCTTTTTTTTTTTTTTTCCAAGAAATGATTCTTTATGGATACGATTGATGTTCAGGGACCCGCTGACCCAGGCATAGGTCATGTGACACATCTGCAGCATTTTATGTCCATATGACTTAAATTGTCAACTAACTGTAGACTTGAGAGTTTAAAGTAAAAAACTATATCAGAATGAGAACTGATAACACAGCGGGCCAAGCCCAGATTTCCCTTTAGGAGAATTCACGGAAGCTTCCTTACACTGAGGTGATTAAAGTGCAGGCTCTGAATGTGGAAGCTTGGCAATGCTACTTGATCACCCTTGGCCTTCATTTCTTCATCATTAAAATGGGGGTGGTTCCAGTACCTCCCTATGAGATTGTTGCGAGGGTCAAATAAGTTAATATGTGTGATGTAATTGGGACAAAGCCTGGCACCAAATAATATTAGCTATTTTTATTTCTAGTGGAGGAAACAGAGTCCTAAAGACAGGACTTCAAAACTCAGATGTTCATAGAGACCATTCAAAGGTTTGGAGAAAGCACACACCTCATCTCAGGGGCAGCTGTTACTAAGTTTCAGAGACAATGAGCACCCCATGTGGTCTTATCTTCCAGTGATCCAAGAGAATCCAAATGCAGGTTTTTACATGAAATGTCTGATTTTTCATGTTGCTAATTAATTTAACTTCCAAATCATTGCATGACTCAATCAGAAGACAGCAGTGGAACATCAGTGTATGTGTTCTATCCAGAGCAGAAAGGGACATGGCCTCTTGCTAATGCGTCCCTGCATTAATTTTATCCATCAGTGTATCACAGGCCCCTCCCTGCAACTCCCATTTACTGCTTCTGTATTGACTTAATCCATCTCACCATCCACCCGTTCCTCACGTTGTCCCTAAATTACTGAAAAAAGATTGAAACCAGCAGCCAGCCACCCAGGCAAATTTTAATTGAAAGGGTAAATTGCTGCAATTACTCCTCTGCCTTGCAAACCTGCTCTCTCGGAAGCACAAGAGGACTCCAGACCCTCTGCAAGATTTTCAGCAAAGCACACTGCTGAACCCCACCCTGAAGGAAGCCCACCACCAACCCCTGGCACTGCCAGATCTGTCCTCTGCTTAAAAACACCCAAGGCTAGATTTCACACGACAAAATGCTAAAACGCCACCATGGAACAATTTGTTTTTTTCCCAGCTTTCTCGCTTGCCCTCACGTGCAATATGTCAAGTTTCTAAGAACACCATTTCTTTTTCCAGAATTAAGCCTCACACATTCGCAGAACCACTTAAACTTCCTGTCTCCACCAGAGTGGTCCCCATAGCTAAGCAGACAAGAGGGAATTGTTGGGAGGCCATCTCAGGCTCAGATTCCACGTCAGCAAAGTGCCTAAAGATCAGGAAGTTAATGTTATTTAACTGGAGACGACAGTTCCTCTTTAAAACAGTGGAGCCCCGAAAATAACTCCAACCTCATCCTTTTATTACTTTACTGTTGGGCTTCTCTTTTTTAAATGACCGCATTGTGCTTTTTGCACCTCTATCGCACTTTATTATACCCTGAAGGTGTCATTTAAGTGTATTTTTATTCTCATTTTAGGGCATATGGTTTGCAGTTTTGCAACGATTGAAACAAGTTGGAGTTGTAGTAAAGTAATTTGAGAGAGGCCAGTCTTTGAAGCTTGTACTTTTAAGGGCTTGAATTAGGAAAAAAAAAATTGTTTTACTTACTTACTGTGGTTAAAAGGACCATTACATTTGCTTGTAAATCAGTCATAATTTGAGAAAGGATGGTTTCTTTAGAGCCTCAGAAAATGGCCCACTTGCCACCAGTATATTTTCCATTTTGGCTCAGCAATAAAAAGTATTCAGTAAATGAAAGACATTGGATTTTGTTTGGATTTCTTTTTTGAACTTTTTTATATAAAACACTTCTGTTCCATTAGGATAATCCTATTTGACTTGCTTCTCTCAGTCAAAGAAAAGGAAAAAGCTATTATAACAGAGCCGGGAACAAAGGATTTCCCACCCCTGGTCGGGCTTTTGATCCTCACATGGTCATAACAGGCCTCTGGCAGTAGCAGATAACTTCCGGCTTCAAAGGAGGGGAAGCAGGCCTAAAATGAATGCACCTCCCAGTGATGTCATGAGGTTTGTGGCCAGCAGATTGTTCTCCTGACCCTGTGTACAATCACTTTCTGCCCTCAAGTGATGGATACAATTACCACTGTTTTACCTACAGAGAAACACCCACTATTAATTTATGGCCACTGAATTCACCTGCCTGCGTTGAATACAGTCATCTGTTGAACTCCATCATCTCTCACTACACTTGTGGTAAGATAATCAAAGAATGGGAAGCACTGAATCCCTTTCATTCTTTGTAAAAACACCAGAGCAGAAACCAACAATTTTACAAACAACTCATCATAGCAAGATCTTTATAAATGAGTCTTTCTGCTAATGTAGCAATTGCTTTACATAGAAAAAAGAAAATATAAATTTGATGTTGTCCTAGATCTACGCAAATAAGAAAGAAACACTCATAATTTTGGAAAATATCTAGCTCAGAAACTCCATCAACTTTCAATTAACCTTAGAAGCACCATTACTGCTGCCAGACTAGCTCAAGAACTCTCCAGGACCCGTTAAATCTTTACACCAGACTTTTTCCATGTTTATTAATCTCTTCATTCCCTCCCTCCCATACCCCTGTTCTCTCTTCTGCTTCCTCCTCTTCCTTTTCATCCTTCTCCGTCTGCCTCAATGCAGTAGTGATGGTGGGCAGAAGTCATGACCACCACTGTGGTACCAACAGGAATTAAGAGCTAATCTGGTCGATGCCGTCCCTGATATTTTTGCACAGATTGAAGTCAGTGAATAAAAGATTCGACAGAAAGCTCAGATTTTGGCACAGAAAGAACTGCCCATAGATGAAGATGAAGAAATGAAAGACCTTTTAGATTTTGCAGATGTACCATATGAGAAACACAAAAATGGTGATTTGATGAAAGGCCAGTTTGGACAGGGTCAGATGGTGACAACGATTGCAGCAGAGCCCCAGCACTGTCTGCTTCGTATACTAGCCTGTTCCTGACTCTGAACACCGCTATTTTCTTTGTCATGTTGCCAATGCAACTGACTTATTTCCAGAGGGCCCAGAGCCTACATGGTCAAAGATGTCTTTATGCAGTCCTTCTAATAGATAGCTGTATTTTATCATGGTTGTACTCTCCTTGTTCCCAATCACAGTGTTAGCACTGAAGCTATAAATTGCTTGATCGTTTTGTGGTCACAAGTCTGTGCAAAAAATAAAAAATCATTGCCCTCGCTTGTTATTGGATTTTTTCTCAGATTCTTTTAACAAATTAAGGGGAAGGTACTTTCACACAAGAAAGCAGGGACATGGAGAAATCAGTATGGGTAAAGGCAAAGAATTTATCAAAGGAATAAGAGCAGCTTGGTTGTCACATGGTGTTTCTGGAAGTGGCCTGGCTGAATTAGCAGTCCATATAATACTACTCTCAAAAGAACAAAATATCTGGTTTTAAGTAATATTTCTTCTTAAGAGAAAAAGACTTAGAATTGGATTTTACTAATATTAATTTAACACTATTAGCAATCTCCAGATACTATTTTATGAAAAGGCTAAAGCACACAATTCTAAGAAATACAGAAAAAATTTTTAATGGTGTAGTCATGTTGAAAGTGAATGTTAATAAGTCCTGGTATGGTGGTGTCACCTTCCTTACAGAGTAATTCATGAGTTAAGTGAATAACAACATCTGTACATTGGGTTACTATTCAGATAACATAGTAAAATGATGGCAGAAGATTATGAAAAATTTTGAGATATATTTCCAGTGGAAAACATATATCTATGAATGAATATTTCCTTGATGATGTTGGTTTCAGCATACACATAATTGACTGATTTTACACACCCATTGGTTATTCAATAAATAAGACAATTACAGGTAACTTAATTTTCTATTTCCCTTCTATGGAAAACTGTTAGAGACCCAATGACTAACTTCAAAATAAATAGATCCTGAACATTGATTTCAGTACCAAAGAAAATGGGGAAGCTAAAATTTGGATATGATTCTTACTTTTTTAAATAGAAAGCTTTCTTCAATTTATTTTGTTAAATAAACATCATAATTGTGATTTTAAAAAAAAAAAGAGCTAATCTGGGAAGTGAGACAGACAGAGGCTGGCTTCACCAACCATGGAAAAAGCAGACGCCACTTTCCCACATCATCCACGCTCTTCTTTCTGTCTGCTTTCTATCCACTTTCCCCCCACATGTGTCTTTGAAGCACTCTTTCCAAACCTTTGCTCCTACCATTCTCTCTTTAGAGAACTCCTTCCGTGAGTCTATTTATACAAATCTACTCTTTACTTAAAAATACAGCTCAATTCCTTCTCTTGTTCCAAGCATTCAGTGACCAAAAGAGCAGGTCATGAACTTTCCTACTTTGAATTTATGTAGCACTCACCGGGCAGGGTAAGTATTTTTATTCATTCAACAGAGTGCACTTGAGTGCCTACTCTATCTGTAACACAATGCTAAACCCTGCACTGCAGGATATTTTTTCAAATGAATAAAATTTACTCTAGCAAGGAAGAAAAGATAACACGACACAAATGTCTGTATGACAATGTAAAGTGTGATGAGTGTCATGAAAGGTATATAAACTAATTTTATAATTCAAAAGAAGGAGACAGATGACTTCTCTCTGGAGAAACTGCTTCAAAGATGTACTTGTTATGCCGGCCTGGGAAGAATGCCAATCTCTGTCTCATTAGTATTTGTGGTCCTGGAGTCTTCCCTCTTGCCTTTTACCACTTGTTGCCTTTCATTGTTTACTTACATTTTCAGATGCTCTGCTTCGTTACTCCAACTAGATTATGAGCTCAAAATGGACTGAAATCTGCCAAACAGTTTATGCAGCTCCCTCTCGGCCTCATGCACAGTAGTTATGCAGTAAATATTTGTTTACTTTCCCCAAAAACTCTTACCACTTTCCAGGTTCAGTGCTGCATGCAGGGTAGTTACAAAAAATGAATATAATCATAAAATCCAGTCCCCACCTAAGCAAAGTGCACAGTCTAACCCTTGAGATATTTCCACAATATGATGTAGGGCACACCAACCTAGAGGCATCCTGAGAGCCTAAAGGACAGCAGCCAACTCTGTACAGAGGAACCTGACCAGAGACTGTTCCACTAAAAAGGTAAAGAATCAGCTGAGCGTCACAGGTGAGTGGAGGTTGACCAGATGGCTAAGGAGACAAGAGGCATTTCTGATGCAAGAAGAAAATGAGCAAAGACTTGAGAACCAAAGAAATAGGAAATAGAAGGTGGGTTGGGAGAAGTCTTTATCTGCCACACTAATATCTTACCCTGATAGACACAAACAACGCAGAATTAATTCAACCACTATTCTTATTTTTTATGCTAAACACTGTATTTGTAAAATTGTGTTGCAAATTATAAAGCAAAACAATTCCTGTTCTCAGGTTGTGGTTTTCCCTCGCTTTCAATCTGGTAGGATCTCTTGAATCTGCATTTTCCTTAGATAAACAACTCAGGCAATTAGGCCATCCTAGGATCACTACTTCTCCCGATTGTTAAGGAGGAATTAATTTTAACCCACAGGTAATTTCTCATCAGATACAATGTGATCCCTTCCTAAAGAAGCATTCCAAGCAAAATTCCTTCAGAGCAATCAGGTAAGTTAGCACTGGTATTTGCCTAGAGCAGGCAGTCCTGGGGATTACACAAGAAATTGTCGGTAAGTCGAGAATCATTTTTCGTAAAAGATTTAGCAAATGGCCAATTCCATGTGGTCTTTGAGATTTACCAGGACTTGCAGCAGGAAGCAAGCAACTCCAGCAAATTTGGTCTGAGCAGCCGTCTCCAGAGTTGAGCTTCATTATCACTGGCTGCACTCTCCCTATCTTCTACCCCACTCCTGTGCTCCCTTGAAAATGAAAAGTAACTTTCTCATCCCAAATACTTCTGGGGATTCCTGACCTAGGAATTATAAAAATTTATGGTGCTGGATAAGTAGGCCTTTCATTTAAAATCCCCCATCTCTGTTTTGATAAATGCGTTATTCCTGAGATAAATGTTCCATATTCTGAACATGTTTGCATGGATCTGAACTTATTTTTCCCCCACAGTCTATATGATGAGACACATTTAAAATGTCAGTAGGCTAGGTTTCAGAAGATGGAGGGGACTTGGTTCTAAAGGTTACTAAGTCTGCTGATAGGACAATTCCAAAGATACCTCCTCAACAGAGGTTTCTGTTTTTATTGGGTGGAAATTAGACATCCGAAAGCATTTAATTGACAAATTGGGAGACTAAAAAAAAATGTGAATTTCATGCTCAGCTAAGAAGCATACAAAACAAATTATGTGGAAGTTCAGCTAAAGAGAAGAATGGAGATTAATCCCAAGAGACTCTCTAAGGGACTTGAGGGCATACTGGTGACACTGAAAAGTGGAAAATAACTGCCTTATGGGGCAGGACTGGTTGCTCCAGTGACTATGTGGGGTCAGAGGCTCATATCATAGATTTCTATCTGTCATTTTCCCAATAGTCCTGCTCTCCAAGGTCCTACATAGAAAAGGGATGTTTGTCTGGGGTAGTAATGACCATGTTCTCATAAATTCTAAAACAATACCATTTGATTCTACCTTTCACGGTAGGGACCACCTATTCCTTAGTTATGGAAATTGCCCTTCTCTCCTTTCTCAGTTTTTGCACCAGGATTGGAACTCTAAGGTAGAATCAGTTGACACCCTTCAGGCTATAATTTCTAGCAAATTCGAACTCCTACCTATGGCATATCTCTTCCAAGGCAATCAGTGTGTCATTGAGACCTACAAAAGTTCTCACTACTCCTCACTTCTGTCCTTCCCTGAGCAGCCCCTCCAGTCTCCCTACTCTACTTCCAAACCCTCTTACACATCACACCAACTTGAGTCTGCTCCTTTCAGGGCTGTACATGGCGTAACTTCCTTCCCCGTGCAGCTCTCCTTCCCCATTACACCTTCCTTCCCCCATTACACTTCTCCAAGGCATGAACTCACATCAACGGTCACTGAGCAAATATGTTTTGCCACCAGCTGTGCAGGGAAAGTGCCAAGTAGGAATCAATATAACCCAGGATCTACTTGAAGACAAGTAAGACCAACATTTCCATCCTTTGAGAGAGTAAAGGCACTGGGAAAGGGGCTGATGGAGAGAGGCTGAACCAATCTGGGATTCAGGAGGATGTTTCTGTGGATTTCCAGCCTTGAACTTATAGCTCTTTCAAAGTCAGAGAAAAAATTAAAATAAGACAATCTTTATTTATTCCACCCATGAAAGAGGAAAAAGTGGAACCAGCTTTGCCAATATAGCAAGTTCAGCCAGTAGACTGGGTTCTCCATGGCTTTGATCTCAAAGAAACTGTACAGCTATGGTGTTGGCAGCTGTGTCACACTTAGGGCTGGAGAGCAGGCCCTGGGCTGTCCTCATAGGAATGACCTAGGATCCCACATTGGAGACAATATGACAGCCCAAAGGTTGTTTTAACTGGAGTTTTCTCCTGGGAACTGAATTACTGAAGCATAATGAAGAAAATCCTCACCTCTCATGAGGTGAAACTCCTCACCTCTCTCCTCACACCATATTCGGGTGATTTGTTGGAAAAGGAACATCCAATGGCTTCTCTTTAGGGTCCTTTGTCCCCACGCCCTGTGAATCTAGGTGCGAGGCTCCATCCAGGAAAAGGAGCTAAAGACTAAGGTAGTAACTGATCATATCTCTTCAACTCTCCCTCCTCCTGTGCCTCATGACTCAGTCAATGCCACTACCAACATCTCTGTGGTCTAATCCAGAAAACTCAAGTCATCCTTAACCCCTGTCTCTATCATTATCATCTCCCATTCAATCTATCACAAAATCCTATCAAATTCACCTCCTAAATATCTCTTGACTCTGTCCACTTCTCTGTTTACCCATGTTTCCCCCCACCCCAGCTTAGCCCACCATCATCTCCAGTCTGTTCTCTGCAAGCTTAGAGGGATACATTTTGAAATGTCAAATTCCCCCAGATTAAAACCCATCAATGCCTTCTCATTGATTGCCCTTAGGATAAACTCCTAAGTCAGTCCAGCAAGGTCTTCATGGTCTAGCTCTTACCAACCTTTCCAACCTCATCTCCTTATCTTTTGGACCTCACCCTTGCCCAACTCAGCTTCCCCCACTCCCCTCCCACCCCCCGCACATACACGGAGACACATATATACGTGATTCAGCCTTACTGAATATGCAGGTCTCTCAATGGGCCATACTCTTTCCCTTTATCTCATTGTTCCCTATCCCTAGAATACTCTTCCTCCTACTTATTCTTCAGTACATACTTTACAAGTCAGTGTCTCTGGGAAGCTTTCGCTAAGCAACCTAGTTTTGGGAGTGTTGTTAACACCCAATGTTTCCTTCCTTCAACCTGCTTATTTATTAACCTACATGCAGACCCACTCCTGATAGACATGGGGTTGGGACACGATTACAAATGGAAACCCCTAGACTATGGTTTCCTTTCTCCTTTCCTCCCATTCCCAGTTCTATCATGACTGAGAGGAGCCATACATGCATTTAGACACTGTAGCTCATACACCCAAGCTCTACTCACGAGCCCTCTCTGAACCTATTGCCCCCAGCCAATCCATGGGCCTGGCAGAGCCTACAGGGTCAATGTTATCTGCTCCAGAGAGGTGGATCTGGAAAGAGGCCAATTCATGACTAGGAAGCTGCTGGAACTGTTTAGGCAGGAATTCCCATCTTGGACACCTGGAGAAGGGGTGGAGGCAGTGTGCTTTAGGTGGAAGCTGTTCCATGGGCCCCAGGACTCCTTGTTCATGACTAGAGCAGGGCTCCATATAACAAAAGCCTGCTGCAGGGGCCAGATAACCTGGATCATGGAGGTGCTGCCTGTCTGCCTCCCTCCACATGAACTTAAGCTCCAAAAGAAGATGCCTCATGCTAGCTTGATCACCGCATGTATTAAACAGTCCTTGCCACAGCATGTTGTAGCTGTTCAATAAATAAAGACTAAATACATAATACACGTTACAGAGTTTTAGGAGACAAGGCAGGGATTGCATGAGGGTTAATAAAGTATGTTAAGTTCAATAAATATTTACTGATCCCTTATGGATGAGGCACTGTGGGCAACTCAAAGATGAACCAGTTGTGGCCCTTATACTTCATTGGTTACAATCTGATAGATGCAATGATATGTATCTATAACTATAGTGCCAGCCAGTTGGATGTGTAAGCTCAGGGTGAAATATGATTATGGACACTCATTTCTTAAAAGAAAATATTTAAGACAAAATGCTGATCAATAGAGAGTTAATGTATCTTCATAGTTATCCAAGAATGTTGCTTCAAGGTTTCATTGTGATGGTTGATTGAACCACAAATAAGACATTTGTCTTATTTTAGATACATTTCATTCTAGTAACACCTCCTATTTCTTTACACCTTTACCTGGTGAGTAACTGTAGAATGTAAGTGACCTTTCTTTGTGCTTTGTCCTCAGCAGAAGAACCTCCTTAAATAATCCTACCTTCCTGGACTATGTGATGTCCTGAGCTATTACAGACTGAGTTCTTCCCAGGGAGAGAGTCAGTACTGATGGTGCATTTTGTTCTGACACAATGCTTATTACTATTCCTTGTACAAAACATTTAATTGACTCAAATTGCAGGACAGAAAAGAAGTGTATTTGCTAGCGACTATTTACAAAAGCAGCAATACATATACTAGATGATCAAAATTGCCCTTCTCAAAAACTGGAAGATTTTATCGTTACCTATTTTTGTTATTTTTCAAAACCTCTTTGGCAAATATGAACCCTGGCCTTGAGGTCCTCTCTAGCTCATTCCATTTGATTGCAATTGTTCATCTTCATGAGGAACTTCACCTGTAATTGAATGTATTCAAGAGGAAGCTTGGTGGGTGATTTAACACAACACGCAGTTGCTTTCATGTTTCAAATCCGAGATTCTATCCTGTTGATTTTGTTCATTTCCAAGTTTTTGTCTTTGGTTTGGCTCTTGAATAAATTGTTAGACTTGGATCCCTCCTAAATAGAAGTTCAATAGCCAAGGTATTATTTGATCAATATCTTAGGGCTTTAATGGTCTCCATTTATCTTCCTCCATTACAGTATTACAGGTTACATCTTAACAAATTTCAAAGGCCTCCCAAGTAACTTAGATATACTATAACTTATCATATTACCTGAAATAGAGGGCTCACTCACTGGGGCTGAAACTTTGTTTGCTCTACAGAAACTCAAAGAAAGTATATTAGGCTCTTTCAGGATACACAAAAGAGACATGTGCTCAGGTTACTTCCAAAAGGTCATGGGATTCGTTGCACATGTTAATTAACCAGAGTTCTTTTTATCCTTTCTTCATTATGGTCCAGGCTCTCAACCTCACTCCCCTGCTTCATCCTCCATTCAAACAGCTAGGCCCATGGCATCCACTGCCTCCTGAGAGTGTCGCTGCAGCAAAGTGCAAAGAAAAAGGAGGCCTATGACTGGGTTGGATCTCAAGATTCTAGGATCCTAAAGCTAGAAGACTAGACAGGACTCAAAACACATAAAAAGCAAGAGGAATGAGAGCTACCACCCTTCCCCCATGTAGGCACCAAGATATTCTTGGGCTTCCCAAGGCTTGGGGAGAGAGGGGTGATGAGGAGAAAACCAAAAGGAGGGGACATGAGCAGGCCTGCAGTGAGGAGGGGCTTGGAGTGACCATCAGGCAGGAGTGACATCATTGTCCCTGGGCTGCCTGGCCTCTTCTCCTTGAATATGCCCTCTGTTACCAGCAGGGATTGCACGAGAGTTACTGCAGCCTCTGGCAACCTGTCAGCCTCTGCAGACTGTCCAGTTCCCACCCTGAGCAATGCACCTCCCTGCTCCAAAGAGCGGTCCTGCTTCTCTTTCCCACTGCTCCGGCAAAGGCCTTGCCAGGACACCAGACAGCACATCCTCGGTGACCCTCTGGGAGAACCAGAGCCCCAGATTTTTCAGTCCCAATAACCTAATCCAAGTTTCAATGACGCTGAACACCCATGAACCCTCAAAGAAGGACGGGAACCTGGATTTCCTGTGAAGAGCGGGGTGTATGGAGAAAAAGTCCCTGCACCAGTTAAGTGGATGCAACTGGGCTCAAGCTTGCCCAACTCCCACCCCCTCCCCACCCTCAGCCCTGAGCCAGGAAGTGGTAAAACACACCATTAAATAAGGATTCACCAGAAAGTGAGGCATTCAGGAAATCATCCTTATTCAGCCCAGTGAAGTCTCACAGAGGCCAGAGTACCATTCAAGACAATGTAGCAAGCATCTTGTCCACTCAGCAGCTGACTTCTGCTGTTCCCCACTCCAGTGCTCCATGTTGGGTGGAAGGATGATGCAGCTGTCCTCCCTATAGCTGGGTCTCTGGTTCACCTACTCCTGATGTCACCAACTAATTTTGAGTGTTTGGAGTTCAAGCTACTGGAGTGACAGGACTAATTGGTCACCTCATGTGGAGGGGCTGGGCTGAGCTCTCAGGCCACATCCCTCTGGGGCCACAGGACAGCCTATGAGTTGGTTGTCATTGAGTAGGGTACCAATCACTGGCCAGATCCAGTGATGCCAAACACAGAAGAGAGACGGTGGGTATGGCCGTTATTCCGAGACCTCACAAAAAGGGGCAGGGTAACTGGCAGGGGCTTTATGTGCCAGGCCAAGAAAGGACATGGAGATTGAAAAGCTATCCTCATTTTTAGTTTCTGGGAACCAAAGCCCAGGGGGAAAGCCATCTGGCTGATGTTGCACAACTCATGAGTGGCTAAGTTGGAACAAGGATCTCATTCTCCTCATATTGTAGGTGTCGAGATACAGAATATGAAATATATGTAGAGATGTTCATAATTTTAATGGCTATCCTTTGATGTGAATAACTGAATATGGAGTTTTTAAAATAAAAAATAAATAAATAAATTGAAGGGACACAAATGAACTCATCTACGAAACAGAAACAGACTCACAGACATAGAGAACAGACGTGTGGTTGCCAAGGGGGAGGGGGGATTGGGAGTTTGGGATTAGCAGGTGCAAACCATTATATATAGGATGGATAAACAACAAGGTCCTACTGTACAGCACAGGGAACTATATTCAATATCCTGTGATAAACCATAATGGAAAAGAATATGAAAAAGAATATATATGTATAACTGAATCACTTTGCTATACAGCAGAAATTAACACAACGTTGTAAATCAACTATACTTCAACAAAATTTTTTACAAATAAATAAATTGAGGGACATGAACACCACTTTCCAAACTGCCAAAATTCCCAAATCTTTTTTTCTGAGGTATCCAGATGGAAACGTAGCAGCAATGACCGCAGCAGACACAACACTCAAGAGAGAGATTACTTTTATCTCAGATGCAACAGAGAGCATGTTGAGGAACAAAGGCTAACTCTCCTGGATTGAAAGGTTCCTAAATCATCTAAAACACAGTCAGCAGCATCTCTCTCCCACAGGATATGAACAAGAATATAGAGGCCACCAAAATCACTAACGTAGGTGCCCAGTGCATTTGTGACACCAGGGGCGGAATACTAGAGACCTTTCCTTTGCCAAGCACCTCTCACTACAGCATCTCCTATGCAGTGCTGTCGTGAGTTGCCTTTTCTGTGCTGGTGAAACATTTGGTTACATACAGGCCCAAGGGTATGAATTAGAACTATTTAAGATGTTTTACAGGCATTTCTGTGGTAACTTCATGTACGCATACCCCAAAACCTTGCATTCTGCAAAATTGCATGTGAAAAGCAACAGGACTTTGGGGGAAAATAATGTCAGGGAAATTGAGACAAAAGTTATGGAACTTTGTTATTAAAGCCCCAGCAAAAAGCATAACAACTCTCATAGATAAACTGACACAGTTTAACTTAAATTTAACTTAAAGTTAACTGACACAGTTAGCTTTCCAATGGCATTGTGACACCACAATCAGTTGGTCATTTGTAGTCTTCAACCTGAGGCCCCAGCTTCACCCTTTCAGATATAAGTCCTTGAAAGCATGTGCTGCTAATAAAGATCAGTTTTGTCAAAATTGAAAATCACAACTTTTGTTTTAATACAGGAGGAAATATCTTTTGGGCCTCTTTATCTATACTTTTGGCTTCCTTCAGCTAGCTTAACACGTTGAAAACTATAGCCATTCTTGAAGCCACTAAACAGCCATAACTAGCGCTAACGGAGGTCAGTTCTACAGGATATTCAGCTTTTTTTCTTGAAGTCTTCGTAGACAGCCAAAGCTTTCACTTTAATTGTGAGGAAACTTGCTTCCAATGACTTCGAAACATTACTGTGCCTGGGAAAATCCTGTGCAAATCAACATGACTTGTGCATTATATATAGGGAATATAGGGAATTATATCATTCCCTATTTACCAACTGTGTTTCAGCCAATTTACATTAAATAAACATGCACTGCAAAAGAAGAGGCTGTAGTGCTTTAATCATTCTATTTTAGGACAGAGGAAGCTATTAGAACAGCACCATTTTCACCAATATGTTGGCATTTCTGTTATCAGTTGGAAAGAGAACCACAAAGTGTAGATAATAAGCAATAGCTGAAAGCACATGTAAGAAAGTCCAAGTTAGCCCTGGCTTTCTCGGAACTGAGTTTGGTATTACTGAGATGAATGGTTCAGCTGAAGCACATGACCAATGAAGGTGTCAAAAATAAAGGAAGAGAGTAGAATGGAATCATCCTTTAGTGCTTTCTATTAGGGAATGCATTAGATTTCTCAAATGAAAACCAGAGCTGAAATCCTCCAAAGCTAGCCATCAGAGATGCAAGTAAAATTCAGATAAAGTAATAAACACACCTAGATCTTTCATCTCATTCAAAGAAATAAAGCACACAAGGAGGAGAGGGTGGAAGGAGATGGGATCATCTGAGCTCTAACAGGCACATGAACACTGACAGGGAGATCAGGACTTTCAGAAGGAATAACGTTCTCACCATGAGTTCAACCTTATTTAATGTTCTGTCCTTTTTCCTTGTAAAACACCTTGCTCCTGTAACCCCATGGTACACACCCGACTACAGGGATCACTGCCCTAGCACGACCCACCAAACACACTTAGATCAGCACCATGTGCAGAGCACGGCCTCAGGTGCTATCTCAGCACCAAGGAGAGTTCCAAGTCAATTGCAAGATTTGGCCATTCTTCCTAGGCTTTTCCTTTTGTGCAATTGAGGGAAATCTGGTCCAGCGGACTCGTTCATCCAGTTTTTGGTATATGTGTGCTCCAGAGGCGTCCAATTTCACACTCCAATAACTATTTCATTCCTCTCCCAGATGAGACAGGCCCAGTCCCACCTCATTTCATCAGAACCCTGTTCCAGAATTTGTTCCAGATCCAGGCTAGGGGATAAATATGTGAGAATTAAATTTAAGGAACAATGAAAGTGTGAACGTCTCTCTGAAAGTGAGAGTGATAATGACCCACTAAGCCCTACACGTGACTATATATGTCTGTGTGTGTAGTCACTCCTCCACTCATGAAAGCCACTCTATGGGGATAAAACCATTCTCCTTTGTCCAACAATTTTGAAACTGAGATAGTATTAAATATGCACCAGGTGAATTTTTTTCTCAGTTGAGAACATGAGCAATTGAAATTAAAACACAAGTACACTCACATTTGCCTTCCATCTTACGTGTATCTGTTCCTATTTATTCTCCATGAGACTTGGTTCCCCCCCAACAAAAAAAAAAACTTAAAATAAGGGCATAAGAGAAAATGAGCTATGATTTACGTTGCCTTTTTTTCTTCTTTTATTTCAAAAGAATGATTTGGAACAAGGAATACTTTCGTGAGGTAAAACAGATGATCCTCTAAGAGGACTGCACAATATGTGAGTATTATTGATTTTTCTTCCTAAGTCATTTCAGTGATACTATCTTGAGCTGAGTGACCATTGATAGTAAATGATTTCCAGCCAGACACTCAATCGTCAGACCTGTGTCTCTCAAAAGTTTAGCACTTTTGGTGAGAATACATACATGGATTTTGAAGTACTGGGAGTATGTAATAGAAGATATAAACTTCAGAGGATTTTTACTTATGATAATAAGCCCTATAACTGGAATTAAAAAGGAGAGAAGGAAAGGAAGCCAGAATTCCTGCTAGGTCTTTTTTTTTTCCCAATGTTTTTATTCAAGGCTTGAGAAATTACATTCACTAGATCTATTGCTTCCTAAGCCTTAAAGCCAAAACAGAGCAATATTAAATCACCCAGGATGCAGATTTCTGATATCAAAGGACACATAATAAGACAAAATTTCAATGTCTTAAATAGTAGAGCTAATACCTTAAAAGGTCAGTGATGTCATGATGCATGGACAATAGGGTCCAAGAAATTCTTTTGAATTCTATAAAATGCCAAGGTTTAACCACAAAATTCAAGTTTCAACACGGCTCTTAGGGTCCCAGTAGCAACAAACAACAACCCAAACCTCAAGATTCAATTCATAACAATTCATAATTTCTCAACAAAACATAGTCAGTCATTCACATTTCCCTCTCTCTCTCTCTCTCTCTCTCTCTCTCTCTTTCTCTGTCACCCCCTCCCTCTGTCCATCCCCATGTCCTTTGTTACCTCCATCCTCAGGGCCAAGATGATTCTGCATAGGCTTGTGTTAAGTCCTTGGAAAATCAGCAAACCACTGGGCTACATTGTATCTAATGAAAAAGGACAAATACCCAAGTGAGATAAAAAGGTGGATACTTTAATAATACAACGTAAGGTCCTCATAGGTTCTCCCAAGATTTTCTGTGAAAAGAGTAGTACTTACATACTTAATCAGTGCAGCAGAAGTTTAATTGCGGGGGGCACAGACTCAACAGGATGCACTTCCAATGTTATTCTCCCTGAAAAACCCACAGGGCTAAGCTTTGTGTCGCCTGCATAAATAGTATTCCCACAGGTTCACAGGCTCATGAATCTGGCCAGCCAGGGGCCAGGTTTTATCTTTGTTTACTGAAAGGCAAGTCTGCTCACCAAGTAGATATTCATTAGATGTGCCAGTTCCAAACAACTCATCATCTGATATCCAGCTGATCAATTTAAATTACCACTAACTTCACTGTAATTGCTTCTCTAATTATAATGATGCTGAAAGACTTTGAGAATTGTCTCGGTTTCTTTAGTACATGCCATAGCTTTAGCCTCCCAAGTCCCAGTTGTGAAAATCTGCCCTCCCCCCCACACCCCCCTGCCAAAAGGGGCCTTTGGGGGGAAACAAAAAAGGGAAATTAGACAACAAAGAAATGGGATGAATTTTCTAAACCCAAGGATTTGTTTTATTTGGGAAGACCATTTCACTCTCATCTGAAACACAGAAGAACCAAAAACAGGTTGGCCAATTTATTGTAAAATGGAGGTGGTTTGGGGACTGACAAAGATGCCTGATGCGAATGATGGACCACAGGAGAGATGATCAGAGACGCAATCAACAGATTACCTCCTGTTCCCATTTGTGCTAATTGTCATATAATAGCTTGTTTAAGTCTTCTCACCAGGCTGGGTTCTCACCTTTGAACTGTCATCTCCTAGTTTTAATTATAAACAGTAAATTTTCTTTCAAATTCTTACACTTTTCTTTGCCTCCATCCTCTGAAAATGGAATTCACATCACCCTGACATCAAGCAGAAAGTAAACCAGTAAGAGGGAGAGAAGCCAGGGCAGACCTTGGAAGTCACCTCTGATCTGTACTTCAACAAATGAAAACAACAGGTAGGAGGACCTAGAAAACCTGGCATCGATAGATAGCAGGCAGTTCATCAGCCCCTGGCGGCCAGGTTCACTGTGACCTAGCTTTACCTCCACCCTCATCTTCTCCCATACGAAGGCCTCTGGGGGAAGGCAGTCGTGGCCATTTAAACAGTTAGTTTCCCAGAGTTTGTGCCAGACATTTCTTTTTAATTGCCTATGGGCCTCGAGAAATAAATGTTACACCACCGAGGTCCTTCAACTTGTTCTAATATGAATCAAGATCGGATCTCTCAGTCCACTGGGTATCATTCCCATTTATTCCTTTGTATATCACTCAGGGCCATAAATCCCTCTAGCAGCCGCTCCTTCTCAGAGGAGATGTGAGGAAATGATAATGTTTTATGTGAGTAATTAATCCGGTGGCAGATGTGGAGTTTCCAAAACTACTACCATTAGCACTTTGACAGGCTTTCCGAACACATATTCTAGTACTGGTTACTAGATTTTAATATGTTAATATGATGTTACTCATAAGCAAGAAACATTCAGGCCTTAAGTTTTATAGAAGTGCTATTATTCTCAAAGGCTTTTCAGAGAGGACTAGTGATGAGGTTTTTATGTTCTTAACGCTGCTGTTGAATAAACAGTGTCCAATTAACATAGCAGCTGGAAGGACACCATTCCTCAGTTCTAGTTCTCCCTATAATATTCAACATTTGTAAAGTGAAGCAAATAATTCAGAGTGAAATTTACAGCGATTTGGGGAAGAGAAAACAGGAATTCAGTGGTGGAACATTTTTCTAGCAATGTGGCTTTGGGTCTTGGAAATTACAAACATGACAGATAGAGTTACAAAAGAAAATGAAAACAATATACTGGCTTCATTTAATAATTTTAAAAGATTTCGTAAACACACAAGGCTAGTGTGTGCGCCATACTGGCGATGCCTGCTGGCTGCTGTGTAGTTTTGTTCCTGGGTGAGCTTGTGTTCTCACAGTAGCTATTTATCCAATGGTGACACCATCTACAGCCTGAGGTTTGCTTTATTATTCTTCCCTAGCTTAGGTAAGGTAATAATCACAGTACCTAGATAGTCACAGTACTTTCTGCCTACCTTTCTTCTTGTCACATTTTCTCCTTAAATATGTTTTAGTACAATAATAAACTGCTATCCATGGTAAACATGCTTCATCATAATTTAACCTCATGCTGAATGTGTAAAATGGCCACTGTCATTGACAGGCAGCCTGTAAAACTAACAGCAACTACCGGTGTTGCTGCAGGAACTAACTCAAGGTCAAACCCTCAGGCTTGGAAAGGACAAAACACTGTCTCTTGGAGAAATTTCTCACTGTTTCATGTTTAACTCGATCAAAGAAAAGGACTCCCATCACAATATAGACTTTGTAACAAAAAGGGTTTGTTTGTTTTTGTTTTTTTTTTTAGTTTAGGGACAGGAATTTATTATAGTTCACTTTTACTGGTATAAAAAGCAATCTAATTGTGTAAAAGTCAACTGTTATTTGCTCTTTTTTTAATTAATTTTTATTGGAGTATAGTTGATTTACAATGTTCTGTTAGTTTCTGCTGTACAGCAAAAAAGTTATTTTTAAAAAGCACACATATTTTGGGACTTCCCTCGTGGCGCAGTGGTTAAGAATCCGCCTGCCAATGCAGCGGACATGGCTTTGAGCACTGGTCCGGGAAGATTCCACATGCCATGGAGCAACTCAGCCCGTGCGCCACAACTACTGAGCCTGCGCTCTAGAGCCTGCAAGCCACAACTACTGAGCCTATGTGCCACAACTACTGAAGCCTGCATACCTAGAGTCCATGCTCTGCAACAAGAGAAGCCACCACAATGAGAATCCCACACACCACAACGAAGGATAGCCCCTGCTCACTGCAACTAGTGAAAGCCCACGCGCAGCAACCAAGACCCAATGCAGCCAAAAATAAATAAATTAAAAAACACCCACACACATTCTTGAAAAATGAGGAAAGGTGGTCTTTGAATGGTAGCCTAAATGACTATACTATCCTTCAGCTAGAGTTATTTTGTCACATGAAGAGAAAGACAAAAGAAGTTCCATATGTTCAAGCATTTATGAAGCTATGTAATAAACAAAGTGAGCAGCTAGGTAACAGGCTGATGGTACAAAGAGAAAAGAAAGTCACTTTGTACTAGAGCTGGTTGTGTCTGAATGCGGAAAAAAATAAGGGGCAACATAAGATGGATACAGAAGGTGATGAACATTTGTGAAAAGGGAACACTGAGGAAAGAGTTGTGCATGACCAGGATTTTCTCAGATGGATTTTGTTGGAAGTGGGTTAGGGAAAGCCTGGATTTGGTCTCTCCCTCCAAAGTTTTCTTGGAATGCTGCTTTTGATAACAGCTTGTGAGTTCCTTTGCCTGTGTCTGTGATCTGTATTTTTGTTTGGAATCTCTTGACTTTGGTGCAGTGAGTAAGTGTTGTTTGGCCGATTCTAACAGTTCTTTTGAGCTCCAGCTAACTTTGAGATGCTTTAGAAGGCCCTTGAGCCATCTCAGAGAGAAATGTTTGATTCGTATGTTAAATTACATGGAATTCCTAAAAATCTAGTATGTCCTGGTAAAATTTTATCAGTCATAATTCTAGTTTTTTGGGGTTTTTTTTTGCGGTACGCAGCCCTCTCACTGTTGTGGCCTCTCCCGTTGCGGAGCACAGGCTCCGGACGCGCAGGCTCAGCAACCATGGCTCACGGGCCCAGCCGCTCTGCGGCATGTGGGATCTTCCCGGACCGGGGCATGAACCCACGTCCCCTGCATCGGCAGGCGGACTCTCAACCACTGTGCCACCAGGGAAGGCCCCTAATTCTAGTTATTTTTAAATGTTGTATGTAACAGCAATAATGGTTTCTTTTGTCATTTACATTGTGATCCAATGTTTAACCATGACCTTTTAAGTCTTTATGTGATTTATAGATAGGTACTGTTGTGCTCTAACACTTTGCAAAATGCTCCATCTTCAAGAAGATCTATGTGAAGGACCTTTTGGCAAGCACAGGTCTCTGATAAATTTCATATCATAATGCCAAACTGGGCCGCGAGGCAAGTGGGATCTTAGCTCCCGGCCCAGGGATCAAACCGGCACCCTCTGTGTTGGAAGGCAAAGTCTTAACCACTGGACCGCCAGGGAAGTCCCCTCATTCCTGTATTGTTGAACTTGAATTTCTGAGCTATATCAGACTCGGGATGCCACTAGCCATTCTCAAAACAATGTCTGCTGGTAGCTGCAACCGTACGTTTTCAAGGACTCCTCTCTTAACTATTAAATTTCAAACAATGACGTTAGATCAGATACTAATAGAAAGATGAGACACATGTGTAGTGGTCAATAGCTCCTGTTATGGATACGTCAATACTACATCAGAAGTTAAAACCTACTTAGGTAGAATTAGACAACTGGCTACGAAGTCTCTCTGAAGTGCCAGTTCCAGACCAGGTTTCAGACTTATTCTCCTTAATTCCTAAGGGAATGAGATCTATTTTTACTATTAAATTTTCAGTTGTTACGCCTCCTAAAAAAAACAAAAAAACACACACACTTTTTTTTTTTTTTTTTTTTTTTGCGATACGCGGGCCTCTCACTGTTGTGGCCTCTCCCGCTGTGGAGCAAAGGCTCCGGATGTGCAGACCCAGCGGCCATGGCCCACGGGCCCAGCCGCTCCGCGGCATGTGGGATCCTCCCGGACCGGGGCACGAACCCGTGTCCCCTGCATCGGCAGGTGGACTCTCAACCACCGCGCCACCAGGGAAGCCCCACACACATATTTTAATCAAACAACTTGGGCAACCATATGCCCATGGGTTGAGACAAAATGCCAAAAATGGAGGAGGTGGGAGCACCAAGGAGCAAAATGAATGAATTTCAGCCTGTTGAGCCGTGCAGTCTTCATGTGAGGCCAGCACTGGCAAACAAGAGTTTCATTGGAAACTCCTCTTTAGCTCCATGTACCACACCAAGGAGAGGGTTCTGTGTTTGTTTTGTTCGGGCACCTATGTTACATTCCATGAATAAAATGATCTTTCAGAGACATAGTGCGGGCCCACCGTTTAGCTAGACTGCACAGCAATGCTTCAGGCACAGTGCAAATAAAAGCCCTAATATCCCCCAGGGAAACAGCTAAGAGATAGTGTTATTCAGGGGACAGTATTCCTTTCGGCAGTCACCTGGAAGACCCTGCTTCCTCTCACCTCTGTTTCTTTTGTCTTTGGGTCCAAAGAAAGGGCACTACCATTTGATGAATGTCTGTGAGTAGGTACTATGTCCTAAGCACGCTGCATTCTTATTTAATCCTCAGAACATCCTTCTGAGACAGGAATCATTTTCTCATTTCAGATGAGCCCCAGCAAGCATAATTAAATTGTTCCTGGCCCAGAGATTCAAATCCAGTTTTGTCTGGCACCAAACTCCGCTTTCATTACTTCTTCTCATCTTCCCAACAGCAACCATAATCCCTGGAAATTATTCTTGAGACTCTAGTATGATCAAATTATCCCACCCTTGGAGAAAGTCAGATTTTAGCTAGCAATTTAGAAGCTTATATTATCAAAGGACAGTTTCACCTTGCAGAATATTTGCTAAAGATTCCATTTAAATGGAAAGCTTCATTGGTATCATCACAATTTCAAAACTATCGCCAACTTAAATTTTTGAATTTTCTCACTCCTGTTTTCAACAATTCTCCTCCTGAACAAGTGAGATGTCACAGTAATGAGATAATAAGTTGCCTTCCCTATAAACAGGTGTAAATCTTCTGACCAAATTCACCAGTCTTAGTGACTTAACTACAAGTGTATCTCAAGACTGAACTATTGCTACATGTTGTGAACCTAAAAGGAAATATTATGCCTGACTAATGGTGAATTAGAATTACATTAGACCCTCTACACAGTTAAGTCGTGCCTTTAAAAACTCTTTCCATTTCACTGGTCTCAACATAGGTACTGCAGGCTTACGTAAGACCTGAAATCCTCTTCCTTTATCGGTCTACAAAAGGCAGCAGGCATCACATCACTGTTTTTCAATTGTCATTGCCTTCAGAAAATGTACAGTCATGATCCCAAGAGGATGTTTTAAATTCTTTCAATTATTCTCTCCCTGGCAAACTCACATTTCATAATACGCTGCTTCCTTAATTCAGCAAAAGATGATTTTGCACCCGCAGCATGCTAAGCAGTGTGCCAGGCATACAGTGATGAACAAGCTGATCAGATGCTTTACTTGCTCTTATAGAGCTTACATTCTAGATAAGGGGATCAGCAAATTTTTTTCTATAAAGGGCAAGATACTAAATACTTTAGGCTTTGTGGATCCTATAGTCTCCACTGCAACTATTCAGTTTTGCCACTGCATTAAATCACAGCCACAGACAATAGATAAGTTAACCAGCAAGGCTGTGTTCCAATAAAATGTTATTTACAAAAACAGGTAGTGGGCCAGACCTGGCCTGCTGGCCATAGTTTACTGATCCCTGTTCTATAAGATGCCATGTTGTTCCCACTTTTACTTTTTATAATATGTGTTGTTCAAGTAAACATAATATTATTTTTAAACTTTTAATTTTGGTAAAATTATAGATTCACATGAAATTGTAAGAAATAACACAAAGGGGTGGGAGGTAGGGCAAACAGGTGAAGACAGTCAAAGGGTACAAACATCCAGTTATAAGAAGAATAAGCCCTGGGGATGTAACGTACAGCATGGTGACTACAGTTAAATTTGCTCAGAGAGTGAATCTTAAAAGTTTTCTCTCTCTCTCTCTCTCACACACACACACATACACACACACACAAATTGTATGTATGAACTATGTGAGATGATGGATAACTAACCTTATTGTGGTAATCATTTAGCAATATACAGCTATATCAAACCATCACATTGTACCCCTTAAACTTACACAGTGTTATGTTAACAGATGAACTGAGGTATATTAAACTTTCAAAAATTTATTTGATCAAACCGTGATTCAAATTGGGCAGCAACAAACTGGAAGTGGTTGGGAGTACTCCACAGATAGGAGCTGGGGAGAGACTTTTATAGAGAAGAGGTGGAAGCAAAGTAAGGAAATTATCTGATTGGCTACAGCTTACTTGGTTGACTTATTTGGGAAAGCCAAAATGGCTGTTTGTGATTGGTTGTCTTTAGGTTTTGATTTCTTCACCTTGAGGCATTATGGGCTTAGGTTTTGCTTTGCTTACGCAGACTACTAAGATATTAGAGCCACCTCAGTCTAATGGCCTCCTTGTTTAATCAGTTTAACAGCTACATGTCAATTCTATCTCAGTAAAGCTGGAAAAAAAATTAATTTTTTAAAAAAAGAAACAACGCAGAGAAATTCTATGCACCCTTTACCCAGTCCCCCACCCCAATAGTAATATCTTCAAAAACTAGAGTACAATATCACCACCAAAATATTGTCATTGATACAGTTGAAATACAGAACTTTTCCATCACCACAAGAATCCCTCATGTTGCCCTTTTATAGCCACACCCACTTTCTGTCCCACTCCTCCTCTTTAACCCCTAGCAAACACTAATCTGCTCTCCATTTTTCTAATTTCCTCTTTAACTCTATAACTTTAAAGGGCAAGAATAAAATTTTCTTCTACTTCCTGTTGCTGTTATCACAGCTCAGAGAGTCACATCTCACTCCACAGTTAGATTTTACAGCCAGCCATTAAGTTGAGAACTGACGACATATAATCCAATGTATCCTTCACAATTCTTAGAAAGGCACCACTTTGTAGATACACATACCAACTCACTCTGGATACAAAAGAGCCAATGCATGCTTTGGTGGTAGACCAGATGGCTTTCTCAAGTCACCTTTTCATATCCAGGATTATGTAGCATGAGTCATTAGAATTATATTCAGCACCTCAAGAAAAGAGGCATGTGAAAACTGAGGTTACCAAGTAAACAACAGCTCCAACTTTGTCCCAAGGGTCTGATATAGCATGTGACTGCCTTCAAGTGGCACATCCTTCTCCGTCCCTCAGTGTCTCCTTTTAGTTTTTTAATGAAAAGCAGAATTGCTTAGTATTAAATATATTGATTCTTCTGATCATCCCTGGGGTGCACATTAAGAAGACAAATAAGTTTGATTCTTGTTTGTTTGTTTGTTTGTTTGTTTTAGCTTTCATGCAGTAAAGAATGCAAACATCTATATCTCCAATACGGCTTTGTTGTCTTCCGACTTTCAAACAGTTTGGCTAATGCAAACCAAATCTATTTATTTGTTTGTTTGTTTTCCAAGATGGGCATTATTCAAAGGGAGCACTCTGGTATGCCAAGTTTTCATCTAGAGGAAATTTTTACAGTCAAGTTACAACCTTCTTAAATGGGATTATAATGGAAAACACCAGTATACAAACAGTAGTCACATTAGAAGTTCCCTTTTAGAGCAGATAAGCATTGGCTACCTTTTTTTTCCTGAGAAATATTTGAAATACCTAAGTGTTCCACCTTCTCTCAACCATGCACCTTCTAAATAATTTCCTAGTACAAGTGGAGGTTTGTGACTAGAAGAGCCGTATGGTCTGTCTGGAATGTTTCCTCAGATTTCTGCAGAAAGCTTGTGCCCTTCACATCAGTCACTCTTAACATGAAAGAGACTTGATTTAACTGCTGCCCAGCTGCATACCCTTGGACTGTTATGAAACGGAAGCTTATATTCAATGCATGAGCTTGATCCTGAAAGCCTAACAGTTCACAGCCTTTCCCAGTGGTAGTCAAGTCTTCACTCCTTAGCCTTTGCTGTGCACCATAGTTGAGCCTCTATTTTAGCACATATTTCATGCTGCCTTGTAGAATAATTTCTGGTATACATGTCCATTTTTTCTACCAGATTCCAAGCTCTCAAGAAAAAGAATATCTTCCGTATAGCACTTAACACAGACCCTGGCACATGGTGAGTGCTCAAAAAGTATGTGTGAAAATAAAGACCCTGAGAGCTGTGTTTATTGCTGTAAGTGAAGAAGACCTGGGATATATCAGATTTTGGCAATACAGAGGACTAGGAACACACTGATCCTAGATTAACTATAACAGCAAGTTTTTAAAGCAAGGCAGAGAACACCAAAGTGAGGAAAATCTTAAAAGAAAGACAAAAAGAAATAGAGAAGGACTAGCAAGATGATACCAAAGCTGGAAGGGTGTATGATAAGAACACAAAATCTGGGACTAACCCGAGGGTAAATTCCAGTATTAGTACAGGGTTGAGGTGGCTGAGTTTTGTGAATGCTGCAAGTTGAGGGGGGGGCTGAATCTGGAAAATATGCTTTAGTGTGGATACTCCAAAAAAGCTGAAGAAGTCCCAGGTCAGTAGCACTTCACTCCTAGTTCTAAGGAGTAGGAAACGCAAATCCTCCCTGAAAGACACCATCCCCAATTTAGGCTCACATGATTCCTAGGGATTAAGTTGAACTAAATAGGAGCTCATAATAAAAGCAACAAAAATCAACAAACACACAAGGAAACAGTAGCTATAAGTGAATTCAGCAGAAACATAAATCCATAGATTTAGTGTCCTGATAATTTCAATATTAAAATAATTCTAAGATAGAGAACATAAAATATGAAATGTTTTTTACAACATGTAATTTTTTTTTTTTCTGTACACGGGCCTCTCACTTTTGTGGCCTCTCCCATTGCGGAGCACAGGCTCCGGACACGCAGGCTCAGCGGCCATGGCCCACGGGCCCAGCCGCTCCACGGCATGTGGGATCTTCCCAGACCGGGGCACGAACCCTCATCCCCTGCATCGGCAGGCAGACTCTCAACCACTGCGCCACCAGGGAAGCCCAACATGTAATTTTTAAAAATTAGCAAGCAACAAGAGTCTTTACAAAATTATCAGGAAGATTTGAATAAGAATCAAACCAAACTTTTAGAAATAAAAAATATGAGTGTTTAAATTTAAAATTCAATTGAAATTCTGGACAGCAGATTATATATAGCTGAAGAAAAAATTAGAGAAATGAGTGACAGATATTTAAGTTACAGTGTAGCACAGAGAGGATGAAGCATGGAGGATAAAATAAGAAGGTTAAGAAATCATCTAACTCTATTCTCAGAAGAAGAGAACGAGAAGAATGGAGGTGAGGCAGTATTCAAGAAGAGACTATCTAACAACATTCTGTAACTGATGAAAGGCAAAATTCTTCAGATATAGCATGCAAAACTTTTATCAAACAGCATAAATAAAAATGAATTCACACCTAGACATATGATAGCAAAACAGCAAAATACCAATGACCCAATATCAAAATAAAGGATTATAAAGTATATAAAGAAAAAGGTCTATCGCCTGCAGAGAAACAATTTGATGGACAGCAAGATTCTTGACAGCAGTAATGAAAGCTAGAAGATAGTGGAAGAATGTCATCAAAAGGCTAAGAGATATAAACATGAACCTAAAACAAAATATCCAGCAATTATCTTTTAAGAATGAGGATAAAATTAAGATATGTTTAAATAAACAAATACTAACAGAGCTTACTCAGCAGACTTTTATTTGTGGAAGATTTGTTTCCTTATTTTCTGGAGTAAAGAAACTGCTCAGTACAGAATATCTAAGATGCACAAAAAAAGGGGGGAAAAAAAGAAACCAGAAAACATGTATGTAAATCTAAAAAAATTGTATAAGATAATAATGATGCTCATTTCTAAAATAATGGACAAAAATAGAAGGTAATCTGGGGGCAGGTTATGAGGATATCAAGTATTTTTAAGTTCTTTTATTGTTTGGAAAAGCACTTAGGTAAGAATGACTTTGGACGTTGTTAAGATAAATATACATAGTAGAATTTTAAGTGTCACCCTAAAAAAGTAAACATAGTCTATATCTTCCAAACAAGTGGAAGAAAAAAATAGAATAAGAAAAGAAAACAAATATACTCAAACAATTTGGAGAAAGAGCAACCCAAAAAGTCAAGATATAGAAAAACTACAAAGTAATATGATAGAAATAAATCCAAATTTACTAGTAATAAAAATAAATGTAAATGAATCAAAATTTTCAGCTAAGGAATATAGATAATCAGACTGATTATATGCTATTCACAAAACAAAGTTCTAAAATGAGGACATGGTAAGGTTGGAAGTAAAAGGATGAAAGTTGATAAAGCTGAAAGTAAAAGGAGAAAAGATATACAAGGTCAACATGAACCAAAGAAAGCAGAAATATATTAATTCAGAAAAAAATGGACTTAAGAAATACATATTTTTGAAACAAAGTATGTCACTATGATAAAAGATTCATCTCAACAGAAACATGTAAAAATTCAAAAATTACCTACACCAAATAAAGACTTAAAATATATAAAACAACAAAATGGTAAGACTACAGATAAAAATTAGGAAATCCATCACTATAATGGAACATTTCAATACATATACTACATATACTACAGTTATTGATAGTTCAAACTGACAAAAACTTGGTAAATATATAAAATTTTAAATTACATACTTGACTTAAAAAACATAAACAGGACATGTACCCAACAATTAGAGAATATATAGTTCTCCCAACCACACATGGCACTTTTATCAAAAATGTGACCACACAGATACTTTAAAATAAGCACCAACAAATTTTCTAATTTTAACCATTGTACAATCAAGTTGGAATTGAATAAATTATTGAAAGTTAGATTTTCTTAACTCAAATGAAAAACAGGCTTCTAAATAGCTCATAGGTCAAGAAAACTATAATAGAAATTTTTGAATACATAAAAGTAAATGATAATTTGTGGGAAGCAAGCACAAGAAGAAACACAAAGACGTAAACTTGAAACTTGGAGGAGGACTTGCCACATATATAACCCCAAATGGATTGGTATTTGAAATGTATAAAATGCTGCTAATCAGTAAGAGAAGCAGCCAAATGGAAAAAAACAGGCAAAGATATGAACAGGCATTTTAGAGAAGAGGAAACAAGAATTGCAAGTAAGCGTATGAAAAGTTCAGCCTCATTCTCAGTCAGGAAAACACTCAAACACGAGATACCATTTTGCCTCCATTACATGAGCAAAAAAGAAGAGACCTATTATTACTAAATGCTGGCAAGAATGTTGAAAAAGAATCCACCACTCAACTAATGAAAGTATGAATTATAACTACTTTGCGATAAAGTTTTGTGTTATTTTGTAAAGCTGAATTTGTAATTTACAGTGCCAGCTAGATGCTAGAGAACCCCTTGCATGTGTATACCAGGAGACGTGGACAAAATCATTCAGAACAGAGGGATTATAGCAAAAAAAGTGCAGGAAATCAAGTTTATATCAAGGATATAGATAAATAAATTGTGGTTTATCTAAACAGTGGAATTACACTGCTTTGAAACTGAATTAACTGTAACTATGTACAAGGACATGGATGTTTAGAAATATTACACTGAGTGAAAAAAAGAGTATATCAAGTATGAGAAAAATTATATTAAATTGAAATAAAATCAAAGCTAAGTATATATTGTGGTAAAAGCATATGTGTAAGTATGTCTTTGGTAAAAAGATACACAGTCAGCCTCCCCTATCTGCAGGTTGTGCCTCTCTGGATTCCACCAGCCCAGGGATCTTGTACTATGTTACCGTCTGCAATTGGTTGAATCCGCGGATGTGGAACTGGGGATACCAATGCCAGGACTCATATGGGACCCGAGCTTCCATGAATGTTCATAACCATGGAAGGTCCTGGAACCAATCCCTGGCAGATACGAGGGACAACTGTATTTTAAAGGGGAGGGGAAGGGATTTGGGGAGGAAAGGGTAGTAACTGCTAACGGGTACTGTGTTTCTTTTGGGAGTGATAAAAATGTTCTAAAATTGATTGTGGCGATGGTTGCACTACTGTTAATATCCTAAAAACTTTAAATTGTACACTTTAAATGGGTGAGTAGTATGGTATATGAATTATATCTCAGTAAAGCTGTTTAAAGAAAAAAAAAGCAAAGGAATGAATAACACAAAAGTTCAGGAGAGTGGTTACCTTTGATAACAGAATGAGGGAATCAGGGAAAAACAGGTAATTTCACAGATGTTTCTAACATTTTCATTCAAGCTTCTAAGTGTATATGTGTGTGTGTGTATTTTTCATATGTGTCAAATATTACATAAATTAAAATGCTGTGAATAAAACAAGCTTCCAGGAATTCACATGAGAAAAGCTGTATCTATAGCAGTGACCTACACCAGAATTCTGATTTCTGGAATAATTACATTTGTGTGAACAAAGTGAAATAAATTTTAAACACTAAAAGCCTGTGGTTTATAAGTTTTCTCCTCTTAATGAAAAAGTCTAAATAAGAGTACAACAGACCACAGGACATTGATATCACTGTTTTGCCCTTGGAAGCATTTTAAATCAAAGTTGATTTATATAAAACCTCTCTATATGAATGTTTCCACTGGACTTGAAGAAATAAGTACATGCCTGTAACTTTTATTTAAGATTTTTGCAGGTGGTCTTAAGGCATGGAAAATAGGACTATACTAATCTGGTCAAAGTTCAGCTATACATTCTAAAATGTTTGCTCTTCTCTTTTCTATTTTCACAAAGAAAGCTCTATTATTTCATAGGAAAAATAAAATTGCAATAGTGAGAATTATTATATCTAAATTCTATTAGACCAAAATTAGTTTTAAGTTATGTCACTCATGGAGTCTTTGATTTGTACATCCAGAAACAATAAGAAATGTTTCCAAAGGATGCCACATGAGGGTCCCACCAGCCCAAGCACATCTATTTACAAGAACAATGTACCTGTGGTATAGTTTTTCTAGGTAGATAGACGATGGATAGATAGAAAGACAGATAGATGATAGATAGATAGATAGATGATAGATAGATAGATAGATAGATTCCTGGGTTATATAAACAAAATCATATATTTTTCCATCTCTGGGAGCAGGAGGAAGAATATATATGTAGTACAACACTCCCCACCTCCAGCAATAGTAAAGGTAAAGGAATAAAATTCCTGAGACAAAGCACCAAGCTCCATTCATTCACTGCCACTGCCATTCCATGTTTGAGGGCTTAACCATATCTGATCCCGCTTCTAAAGTAAATCGTTAATGATGTCTCACGTCTATATAAATATAATACAAAAGCCATTTCAAATATCATTTACAAGCATGGTTCCATTTGATATCTACCAGAACCCTATGAGCTATATAGGGGAGATCTGGTTATTTCCATTTTACAGATGACACTAAGTTACAGATGTCACAGAGACCTGAACTAACTCACAAGGATTTAGTAAAACCTATGGAGCTGGGAGATTTTATTAAACCTCTCTGAGCCTTGATTGTCTCATCTGAAAAATGGGTAGAAGAATATACCCATTTCACTGGGTTGTTATGCAAATTGAACGTTAATATATGTGAATGATGCTGTCATGTAATATATGCTATATGTTAGCTATTATTTTTGTTATGCAGGCTAGAATCAATGCAATTTTGTAATACATTGCTAACGCTTATAGATTACCTGGGTCCTGTTCCAAGCAGGCAAAATGTGACCCAGACCTAGTTTTGAATAAGAGAATGTTAGAGCTGGGAGACTTTGTAGAGTTCTAGATGGCCCAACCTTCCATTTTAGAGTCCTGGGACCTAGAAAGACCCAAGAACACATGGCTAGTTTGCTGCAGAAGTGGATCTAGACACTTAGGCTCCCAATTCCTAATCTACAACTTTTCCACACCAACTAACAGATGTGGCTCAATGTCTCTAGAACCCTTTCCTTACTGCTGAGATTTGGTCTAATTATTGTTTGGTCTTATTATTCTTATTGCCTCAAAATGTATCTGTCCATAGAACCACTGAGTTTCCCTTGATCTAGTCACCTGGCCTTCAGGTGACCTAATCCCTCTGGCTCATGCTGTGCTTAGCAGTCTACACACCTAAACTGCTGTCTGTCTTCACCTGTGTAAATTTCTCCAGTGCATACATTTGTTTGACTACAAGGATGTTCAGGTAGAAATTTTGCACAGCAGTGGCTTTTTCCATCCCTGCTAGAATTTTACTTGCAGATCTGGAAACACACATAGGCTTTGTAAAATATTGTCTTTGAAAGACTTAACTACCACATTCTTTTCACATTCACGTATGTTTTTAAGTGCCAGGTCAAATATTCTCAAATTAATTCATGTTAATAAATTTCATGGTATCATTCGAGCACCTCCAGAGAGTCTGTGAGCCCCAAACCTTTACCTCTTTCACTTGTCAAGGTGTCTTAAGTTCCACCCAAAATGATTCAGTCCTTTCTCAAAGGCAGTTCTTCCAGAGCTCCTTATTAAAGTACAAATGCCCTTCAGAAAGCGACCACCTCAAGATAGCAATTTAGCATGATAAGTTGTCAGCTGGGCTCAGGTCCATGGTCTGTGGGAAGTTGATTCAAGATATAGGGCCATCAGTGGGGGGAAGGATAAGGGAAGACAAATGGGCTGGGGATGTCCCTGGAAATAGAAGAAGGGGGGCACAAATTCACTTATAGGAGAGTCACTAAGGACACTGTGGGAGAGAAGAGGAATCAAGCAAAACCATGCTGCTCCCACTTTACAATATTTTGGAGGACTAGGGGATAGAAAGGAAATAGATTTGCCTGAAGGGGCAGCAGCAGAAGACAATCTTTTGGCAAAGCACCCAGAAACACAGAGTCACAGGTCACTGATTCAGCTGGCTCCAGCACCATGATTTTGAAACTCTCATTAAAAAAAAAAAAAAAAGTGTTAAAGCAGAACAAATTCTTTATTGTCCTCTATTAATGTACACAGTATTTCTAGAGTAATAAATGAGATACCTCTATGAACTGAGAGAGAACGATATGGATGAGAAAGATTCCTCACTGATACTTGATACATGTCTAGACTCCCTGAAGCCACTTAATGCATATCCTGAGATTCAAGCAGAGAGATGTTTGAGTACTTATCTTTCCTAATTACAAAAGTGATACATTTTCATCATGGAAAATGGAGAAGTTGAAAATGATAATAAAATATCATTTCTAATTCATCCAATAGGAGAAAATGGAAAATATCTAAAAAATCTTGTCAAATATTTTAAAAAGCAAGTTGTAAAAGGATAGGCACAGTATGATACCACCTAGTTATAATATTAACACAATGTGAAAATTGGCTAGGATACAAACATGTGGTAAAAATATAAGACACACATGAGAATGGTACATATAGTAAATGGATTAGTTTAAGCTGCTAGTAACAAGAAATCTAAAATAATAGTGGCTTAAATAAATTACAATTTCATTTGTTTGTCAAATTAAAGTTTGGGTAAGCTGCTAAGGGTTGTAATGACAACTCTGCAAACATGACGACCAGGGATTTTCTGTCTTGTAGTTCCACCATCCTTAACACACAGCTGCTGCCTGGTGGCCCAGTACAGCTCCTACCAGGAAAACCACAGTCCAGCTAGCACAAATTGGGAAATGGAGGGAGGACAACCCTCCACCCTTTCCTTTAAGGAATCTCCCAGGAAGTTGTGTATATAACTTCCACTTTAATTCTGCTGGCCAGAATTTAGTCACATGGCAATACCTGGGAAATTCAGTGTCTATTCCAGGCAAACAGGTATCAAACTAAAAATCAAGGGCTACTTCTGCAAAGGAGGGTGGGGGAAGAGTTGACGGTGGGACCGAAGCTGCTATCTGTAATGCTGAATTTCTTGTACGTTTGTGAGAGCAATTCGAAGCAAATATGACATGTTAACATCCGCTTAATCTTTGCAATGGGTACGTGTCAGTTCTATGATTTTCTTAACTTCTCTGATTCTCTGAAATTTTCATGATTTCAAATGTTTTAAGGAAAGCATAGAAAATAAAGGAACACAATAAAGTGGGCCATAGTTCCCCACCTATATATACATACCCATACACATTAAATATACATTAAAACACTAAAATACCAACATTGACATTTTGATGGCTAAGACTTCAGTCTTTCAACTATACGTATTTTTACTCAATCATGTCTTTAAGTCTTACATAGTTTGTAACCTGCTTTTTAATGTATTGTGTCATAAGCATTTCCCATGTCTTTTAAGCTTCTTTTAAAATATAACATTTAGGGGCTTCCCTGGTGGCGCAGTGGTTGAGAGTCCGCCTGCCGATGCAGGGGACACGGGTTCGTGCCCCGGTCCGGGAAGATCCCACATGCCGTGGAACGGCTAGGCCCATGAGCCATGGCCGCTGAGCCTGCGCTCCGCAACGGGAAAGGCCACAACAGTGAGAGGCCCGTGTACCGCAAAAAAAAAAAAAAAAAAAAAAAAAATATAACATTTAATGACTGCCCTGTAATCTCTCATAAGGATGTATTATAAGTTAATTAACTCCTATTGTTGAACATAAGAAATTTTAGATACATTTTATATTTATGGATTTTAAATGTACATATTTTATCTTCTGTTACTGTGTCTCTAGATATTCATTTGCAGGTAAAAATAATTACAGGTATCTTCACTTATATCTAGTTATAATTCATCGCAGAAGTGATTTTCGTTTTCCTGAGAGTTTTTGTTTCCTAGTGTTCCTATCCAGGTGGTATCTGTCTCAAAGTCTTTGGACCAATTTTCTCAGAATCAGCTGAAATCCCCTAAGCCTCAAAAGTTCTTCCTGCATGTTTTCCTGACTCTCACGGAACTTCCATTGATTTATGTGAGTCTCACAGTTCAATAGGAGCCTACAAGCACAAGGGAAAGGCACATCAAGACCTTTGGTCGCTGGGGATGCTAAGAGCCTGCTGTGCTCTGCTCTCCCATCTCTGCAAGGCCTAAGCTTCTGTATTGGACCAGTCTGATCCCATGAAACCACTGCTGCAGATGAGAGCAGCTTTCAAAGCGCTATTTTGGTACCCTTGGTGAATGGTTCAGGTGCTCAGTTTTCTTTAATGCTAAATTCAATTCTGTGGGACGAATGATTCTTTTATCACTCTCTTGCTCTCTCATCCACTCTCTCATGCATTTTTAGTAACTTTCCATTTAGATAATGCATAAAAGATACCTTCCGTAGCCCCTCTCATGGGTCATGTTTTGTGATGCACACATCCAAATAGACTTTAGAACCTTATCTAGATACTATCACCATGAACCAGAATTTACTGATGCATTTTCTATCTAATTCCCCCCCCCCAAAAAAAATCATTACTACAAATTCTGAAAGAACCTATTCAAGGAAAATCTTTCCAAGTACCCATAAATTGATAAATTCACTCATTCAACAAATGTTTATTGAGTAGCCAATGTGCTCTACTTCTGGTGTCCCAGAAATGCACAGACTCAATATGGGAGGTAGATAGCTAAATAAATAATTAACATAATGTAACACCTAAGCAAAGTAAGTGCAGGGGCTAAGGGAGTATCATCTGGAGTATGTGTGTGTGAAGCAAAGACTAGGACTTTTTCTCTGATACCCATGTGATTAATCAGGTCCACAAAGACTCACAGGTTCTACCTAATAATTCCGTGGGAGCAAGCGTCCCTCTCAGTCGCCTCCCTCCTTCTAGTTCCTTTCCCAGATATTCACAACTAGCACTCCATCCTCCTCATCACCTTTGTTCTATATGGATTCTAACTACATGTCCCTCCAACCCCACGCTCAAGGTCTCATCTTCCAGGAAGCCTCCTCTGAGTCCTGTGGAGCCCAGATCTCTGTCTTATAACTATCATGCCCCAAGCAAGTACCACAGTGCCTTGAAAAGAGCTTCTACAAGAAGAGCTGCACAGATTCTGCTGGAGTTATACTCAGCCAGATTTGTTTCCAAAAATGAACATTGTAAACAAAACCCACAGTCAAGACTCAATAAATATTTGTTGAGTGAATGGAAGAACAAATCAATTATTGTGTTTCTAGATTCCCCCTAGCAGAGTGTCGGGCACATGGTATTCAATAAATTGTCAACTGATTTCCTTCTGTGGTATAAAATTATGAATGTATCAATGGATTTTTCTAAACTAGGTGTTGTTTTTCTAATATTTGGCTTGATTACTTTTACTTAATATATATTGTTAGATGTGGAATGTTTGGCTGCCCCTTTTCAGAAATGGTAGTCAGACCCACCTCCCAATTTTGAGATAACAGATGTAAAACTTCTTAAAAAATAATCTCTAGCCCAGTCCAAGGTTCTCAGAAGGCTCACTCAGAACAGGACCCATACCACTGGAGCCCAGTTCATCTGAAGAAGGCAAAATGATGCCTCAGTGTATCATCTGATGTCCTTTTCCTAGGCACCGGGTGCAGCACATTACAAGGTACCTAGAAGATAAGATAATGCTTCCCAAATTGCATCCATACAAAGGTCTACAATCAGATGTCCTCTTCCTTGCCTTATGGGCTGAGTTGTGCCCCTTCAAAATTCATATGATGAATTTCCAACCCCCAGTATCTCAGAGTGTGACTGTATCGAAATAAGGTCTTTAAGGAGCTAATTAAGTTGAAATGAGGTCACTGGAATGGATCCTAATCCAACATGACCGGTGTTTTTATCAGAAGAGGAGATTAGAACAGATGTGTGCACACACAGGAGGAGACCATGTGAAGACAGGGGGAGAGGATGGCAATCTAAAATCCAAGGAGAGGGACTTCCCTGGTGGCACAGTGGTTAAGAATCCGCCCGCAAATGAGGGGATACAGGTTCGATCCCTGGTCTGGGAAGATCTCACATGCTGCAGAGCAAGTAAGCCTGTGAGCCACACAACTGAAGCCCGTGCACCTAGAGCCCATGCTCCGCAACAAGAGAAGCCACTGCAATGAGAAGCCCACGCACTGCAACAAAGAGTAGCCCCCGCTAGCCGCAACTAGAGAAAGCCCACACACAGCAACGAAGACCCAACACAGCCAAAAGACTGATTAAGTAAGTAATTAATTAATTTATAAAATCCAAGGATTTGGATTAGAAAGCAGCTTAGAAAGAACCAATCCTGCCAACATCTTGATCTTAGACTTCTAGCTTCCAGAACTGTGAGAATATAAACTTCTGTTGTGTAAGCCACCCAGACTGTGATATTTTGTTAGAGAAGCTCTAGGCAATCAATACATCTCCCAAGAAAACTCTCCATGTGCACTCCATATATTCTGCCTCATTATTAATATTATAATGATGAGTTGCTTCTGGAGACTCACCAACAGGGTTTGAAAATGGTATAGCAGTGGCCTCAAAATTGACATACCTACCCAAATCAGCTTAACTGGCCTCTCCTCATGGAATGCACCACTGGACAGCAACTCTGTCTTCTACCTCACCCCTTATTCTCTGTCACAGCATGTTACCATTCATGTCCTTCATAGCATAAGTTCCATCCTGGAATTCTCTTGTTTGTTGTCTGTCTTCCTAACAAGACTGTAAGCTCCACAAGGACAGAAGACCCTCTCTGTATCCCCAGTAACTAGCACAGTGCCTGTCACTGAGGAAGAGACATTTGATGATTGAGTCTGCTCTTTTTGATTTTCTGAACTTCCTCAGGGGGTACAAGCTCCATTTTTGGAGCTTGGTTTCCCTTTTTGTTTTCAATTTACTCAGCTCTGGAATTCCAGGTTTCTCAGCCAGGTATTTGACTTCTGAGAAAGATGCTGGAGCGAAAGCGATGGCCTCGCTCCATGTGCACCAGCCTGCCTGGCAGCGGCAGTTCACAATATTTTAAATGATGGAGGTTGGTTGAAGGGGATGAGCAGGATGGGAGACCCATCAGAAGAATGATATAGCATTCAGAAGTATGTGTTATAAATAATAAAACAAACCCAACTGTGCATATTAAGTTGTAATTCGATCTCTGGATTCTTCTGACATTGATAAACCACTCAAAGCCTCCCTCTCATGGTTTCTGATGCCGCGACAGACTAACCCCTCTCAATGGAATTTCTACCTTATTATTATTATGTACAAGCTGTTCTATATTCTTCTGCATGTTTGAAAAACAGGCGATAAGAGCCACATGTAATGAACTGGACAAGCCCAGATTTTGCTTAAAATTGTGTTTAGCCAGTTAGGAAGAGATGAAAATATGCCTGTAAATGGGACACAAACGGGCATTTGGAGCAGAAATAATTTCTGGGTTCTGGATGACATCTAGACATTCAGTCAAATGTAAAAGAGAAGTGAATAGCTCAAGGTGTCAGAAGCCAAGTGTCCAGGTCCTAGAGCTGCAGTTTTCCCCATTCAGTGCTTGTAATAGGGAAGAACAAATCTGACTCCATAGTGGATCTGTTTGTTTTACTTTAACCTTTGTATTCTATTGCTTTTGTTGCCTATAGCCTGAAATATACAAAACAGCCCATTCTCAGGGCTCTGACCTTTAACAGTATAACACTTTTCCATTTATATAGAGATTAAAAAGTTGCAGAAGGGACAATAATATTTGTTTCGTTGAAGGTTTACAGGAACATCATGACCTGACCTACCTGGACAGCTGCAAGAACAAAGGATTCCTGCACCAAAAGTTCGAAACAACCAACCACACCCCTCTTGCACCATGCCTTTAAAAGTGCCTTGCTGAAACCCTCTGGGAGTTTGTGGCACGAGCCACCCATCTCCTTGCATGGCCCTGCAATAAAACTTCCTGTGCTCCAAACTCCGACGCTTCGGTTTGTTTGGCCTCAAACTTCCCGTTGGTAACATGCTGACTTGGAGCCCCACTCATTCTGAAAGAGGAAGTACCTCCCCCAGGGAGTCAGAGTTTAGGCAGTGCTGCTCAGGTGTCTGGGCAAGCACGATGGGCTGCTCTGAGCTCCACCGGACAGCTTTCCAACCTTACATTGTAAAACGGCCCTCACAGCAGAAATATTCTTGAATCGTTCTCTCCATCTGATCAAGAGCATTCACTCCAATTCTGTTTTGAAAACTAGTCTTGCTGCTATTTGTTCCTCTGTTGGCAGGGCTTCAGCTCCAGCTAAAGCCCATACCTGGGATCTGACTTGGCCAGGGATGTCTCCACTGTCCTGGAGAATAAACAAGAGCTCTCCTTCCACCTATTCTCCAGATTCCAAGATACCTCCCAAGTCGCCTCTGGTTCCCACATAGCTGATTTATTCCCTTGGGGGCAACAGGACATCTACTGAAGCAACTGAGTGTATCGGTCAGTTCCACCCCAAAGCACTGGGCTAAATCAGAGGAATGGAATCTCAGCTGCTTAAAAATAGCCACGGAGCATTGATTTTTTTTTTCCCCCCGCCTGTCAACACTCCCCCCCACCCCCAACCTGACCAGTCAGTTTTGCTTCAGAATGTTTTCCATTGAAATCAAGATGAAGGATAGTCAAGGAGAGGGTCAGGTACTAAAGCAGGAAAGGGAGAATGAGAGCAGAAAAGGAAGGAGGCAAACAGACACAATCCAGGACCAAAAGTCTACACAGGTCAACTCATGTGTTTCTCATCACTTGGGGCAGCTGGGAATGCTGCTCATCCCACAATGGCTCCTGACACACACACAGACGGTCGTGCAGAATCGTCCACAGCCAAAGGCAGCCTGGAATGGACATCCTGGATGCTCAACGTCAGTCCGTGTCCTTCATGCCACAACAACAAGAAAATCAGACTCACACTTTCATCTTGGAGTTTTCTACTTTTCAAATAACTCTCACCAGAAAAAAGGAAAAAAAGGGGGGGTCTGGAAGTACACACATAAAAACTGAACAAGAGTTTATCTTCTGAGGGTTGGGGTGAGAGTTGGAAGTGATGGACTTGGACTTTTTACTTTATACTTTTTTATAAAAAGTGTTAGGGTAATAAGTAGTTTTTGCTTCCTTTTGTGCTTTCCATATTTTCCCTAAGAAATGATTTGCTTCCATAATTTTTAAATAAATATGCTTCTAAAAAATGGGAGGAAGATGCTTTCATAAGCATGATCACACTTAATCTCAACACCCCAGTGAGGTGAGCAGAATGGATGGCTCAGGACTTGGGGTCACTCAGACTTGGGTTATGATCCTTCTTTTCACATCTATCAGCTGTGGATTCTGAGCAAGAAGTTTAACCTGTACTGCAGACATGATAATAAAACCCAGTATGTCAAGTTCCTAGGAGAATTATAGCAGATACAACATATTAACCCTTATAAAAATGCTTGGTATGAATAAGTACTCAGTAATTAGAAGTTATCATCATTATTGTTACTATTATTATTTTATTTTTATTTTTATTTCTTTTGTGGTACGCGGGCCTCTCACTGCCGTGGCCTCTCCCGTTGCGGAGCACAGGCTCCGGACGCGCAGGCTCAGCAGCCATGGCTCACGGGCCCAGCCGCTCCGCGGCACGTGGGATCTTCCCAGACCGGGGCACGAACCCGTGTCCCCTGCATCGACAGGCGGACTCTCAACCACTGCGTCACCAGGGAAGCCCTATTATTATTATTTTAAAATTAAGAGATAAATCCTGGAAAATACAGCAACACAGCTAGCAGTTGGCTAAACCAAAACCAGACTCAAGTTCATCGTGTGGCCACCATATTGCAAGGGGTAAAACAGGACTGTCCACACTGCCCACCCTAGAGAGTTTCAGAATGGAACAGGACATCCAGAGCCCACTCTAGAATCAACCTCAGAGAGAAAACTCTGTGAGATCTCTATAGAGGTGGCCATGGGTCTGTCCAGCCCTGAATACTTCCCGATCCAACCCCGAAGACCTTTTGGAACAAATAATGCTATTTAAAAATACTTGGAAGAAATAATATATGTTTCTGGTGGGCAGAGCCAGAGACAAAGATTTGAAAGAAAGATAATATTTATGTAGATGTCAGACCTAAAGCTGACTCCCCATTGAAAAATTTTTAAAGATTTTTTTCATTGCTCATAAAAAGGAACAACAACAAAGAGAGAGTTTGAACATCCTCAAGGCTGCTCTCTGATTTGGTGTTAAACCAATTCCAAAATGTACTCGTATTTCACTGCACTTTAGGGTGCGCTTTATTGTTTTTATTTTAGACTTTTGATCCAAAATCTTTAATTTTAGATCGATCTTTAATCTTCTTAAACATCCATTACGCCATTTAGATTGAGGGCTAAATTCTCTATATTCCAGATTTTCTAGGTTTTTCGGGTCCAGCCTGGAACAGTTTGCAAAGAGGGTTCACACTGAGGCTGCCTGAAACCAGACAGGAGAACCAGGGACAGCAGTGAGGCCAGAGTTGGACCACATACACGTGCCCAAACACCTGTTCTCATTCACTGCTGCAGGTGGTGACCCCTGGCCTTTCTACGTTTCTATACAGTTTACAGAGCACATTCTTGTACATTATTCCACACCATTCTCGCAACAATCCAATAAAAAGCTAACATTATTAGCCCCATTTTTCAGCCAAAGAAACTGGAGGCTCAGCAAATTGAAGAGATTTTTCTCAAGGCCATCAGACAGTAAGGAAAGACATAACTTGAACTCCATATTTGGCACCTTTTCTACTTCACCTCAAATGTTGTTTACGCCTCTAATTCCAAACAGGAAAGAGTTTCCCATTTCACCTCTCTACCCCCCAGCACCGCGGCTGCCATTCCGCCATACACTCTCCCCTCCAAAACTGAAGAAGCTCAGGTAACAAGCCACAGCAAAATTACCCGACGCTTGCTGGAGTTCTGACCACACTGAAAAAGCCCTTGGAAGGCCCTTCTCTATTCGTGATCAATGGGACCGTAGCCAGGACAAGCCTTGCTGGCGCTGAGCTGATCTCGGCCATGAACGTGCCCGCACAGTGTACACATTCGCTTGTATGCTGAGCACAGAGGATGAAATAATTCTGCACCGTGCCCATTTTTGTGCTGTTAAGGCATACGGTTGCTTTGCAAGCAAAACAGTAGATCTTTCATTTGCCAGTGACATTCCACAAAGTGCTTATAATTCAGTGTTAGCTTATCAGCCATCCAATCTCCCACTCTAGGGAATGTGTCAACCATCAAAAGGCGTGGAGGAGGTGTGCTGCATCTTAATGGCTTTCATTTCATCAGACTTACTTTCTTAAGGGCATTTAATCAATGAGGACAAGTAGTAGGCAGATTTTTAAATAAATGTGTCACTTTAGGTTAATCCACAGCACAGTTGAATGTATTTGTTTATGCAACTCCCAAATATGTCTCTCTGTTGCTCAGCAGAATTGATAATCTGTAAATCAAAACATGTTACAAGTACTTTTAAACTATCCCCCAAGGAACAGCTCTATTTGACCTGCTGGAATGGGAGATGTCCAGAAGTTTCAGGTACAAGGGTGTTGAATGTCAGAGCTACTCAGAATGCTTGAGTGAAACGCCAGTTCCATTTACAACAAAGCTTTCTATTCATTCTTCCTTCCTTTCTTTCATTAACCAGGTGAATAATGTGCTAAAGAAAAAAAACGCGTTGGGGGTGACAAAGAGGCTGGCAAAAGATGGCAAGCTGGGAAGCAAAAGGGACTGCAGGAAATTTAATTTATTCTTGGGGCTATTATTAAATGCAGCAGCAAATAAAAATTAAAAGTAGACTAGAATAATACTGATGGGACTTGCATCATTTTACATTGATTATACCAAGATACTGACTTCTGTTTATTCGCTCTGCTTTTTGCATCCTTAATGTGGCCCAAACAGAGGAGTTGTAATTGCATAAACCCAGGTCCCACGTCAAAGAGAAATTGCTTTTGCCATCCGTTATCAGCTATCTGAACTGTCAAAATATGATTGTCACATCTGCTGGAAGTGTATTGGCCGGGTTGTGATGTGAATGCGGTTTTGTTATTTTAGATTGATTTTCTTAATGCTGGCCATAAGCGTGCCCATGTGCAGACTAGCCGATCTTTTCAGTCCTTTTAACAAAGCTTGAACTGTGTTGACATTTGTTCCCAGGCAGCAGTGTCCATTCAGAGTAGGACCTCTGCTGAGGCTTTTGTTGGAAACACTTAAATAATCTCTTTCTTCTTTCTTTTTTTTTTTTTTTCTTTTCTTTAAACAAAGTGTTTACCAAATAAGATCGAGACTCTATGATCCTTTTGACACTGCAGCTAACAAAAGTTATTAATATTCTGTGGGCTTCATAGCAAGAATCTATTCAATGGTTTCAGGAATCATTCGAATCCCAGGCACAGCCTTAACTACAGCTTTTTATAGACAGCAAAGGATCTCCAGATCTATGTGCATGTGACATTGCAGAGGACACTGGAGGTTGATAAAAACTCACTGTATTATGTCTCTTTCCCCATTTCTTTATAGATGGCCAAAGAGAAGCTGGCTTTCTTGGACTTGGGAAGAGTCATTGAACTCCCAGTGCTTGTAAATGACTATCAGAAGAAAAGATGGTCTTCGTTTCATTTTATTTTACTGAAAATCGTGACATGTAAATAATGACATAAAATCTCTCTGTAGGCCTGGTAAGGGCTCTGTGGGTTTTCCGAAAGCTGCCTCCGCTTCCATAGGGTGCCAGGACCTCAGAGTTTGTAAGACATCCAGGGAGAGGACCCCAGCCCTAAGTGCACCTATAAACATACATAATAGCCGATTTACAACAGAGCTGAGTCAGAATGGAAATTCATGTGTCAGCTTGTAGTACAATTCAGCTCTCAATTCTGAGACAAATTAAATTCATCCTTGTGCATCCTAGTGGTAATGTACAATTAGCCTTCAGAAACGGTCATATATTTTCCTATCCTATAGCAGCCTTTGGAATTTCAAGGGTAACCTCTCCAGTCCCCTTAACAGTAATCTTAAGTGTATATCTCCAAAGTTACACAAATCAAACCATTTGGTAAACTGTGTTGTAACCTTTTTAAACATATCTCCCCGTTAGCTTTAACATCATTATATCCCATTGTGATGAAAATGGGACTCTCTGTATCCAGTGATAATGAAAATAGCTCCTTTATGCAGTTTCTGCATGCAATTATCCAGGCTTTTCTCAGACTCTAGAGAAATCTAAGCTAATTGCTCTGGGACTTTCCTACATTTCCATAAATTCTTTGTTAATTTTTCATGAGACACTGTTATTGCAGTTGCCCTTAAAGTTGCCACTGTATTCAATCACAGAAAGAAGTCATTATGGAAATGGGGTGATTTGCTGGTGTCCCCACCAGAGCTGGACTCCTTTTGATCCCTATGTATTCTCAGGTGAGGTGGGGCTTTTTTTTTTGGTATAAGATTTTCTTCATCTGAGTTTACTCACAGCTCATCTAAAAGCTGTTGTATGTGGTATATGACCTTGTCATTATAGGGCATGAATTGTGTTTGCATGAATTGTGTTTGCTATCTGACAGTTGGCTCTGGAATTGCTTTTATACCTACTCATCAACCCCAAAGACAAAGAGCTCTGTTTTAAGTGACAGAGGAGAAACCCAAGAAGCCAAGCTTCCCGGGGAACGCTCTGAAACTACCTCAGATGTTACATTTGATTTATTGATTGCTTCGAGCCCAGAGTCACAATTTCTGTAGCTCCCAATAAGCACTACCTAAGAACACGTCCAACACATTGAAGAGATTTCCAGGGATGTTTCAGCCTGATTCTCTCCTATGAGCTCCCCTGGGTTCCAGAGCATATTCTCTGGAACCACTAAGGGAAGACAATCTTCCCCCTCTTGTTTTTTTTTTTAATTAATTAATTTATTTATTTATTTTTATGTTTGGCTGCGTTGGGTCTTAGTTGCTGTGCGCAGGCTTTCTCTAGTTGCAGCGAGCGAGGGCTACTCTTTGTTGTGGTGCATGGGCTTCTCATTGCGGTGGCTTACTCTTGTTGCAGAGCGCGGGCTCTAGGCGTGCGAGCTTCAGTTGTTGTGGCTCACAGGCTTAGTTGCTCCGCGGTATGTGGCATCTTCCCAGACCAGGGCTCAAACCCGTGTCCCCTGCACTGGCAGGCGGATTCTTAACTACTGCGCCACCAGGGAAGTCCCTTCCCTCTCTTGTTGTTAGGAAGGGCTGGATTCAATATAATCAGATCAACCAGGTGCTCAAAACACCTGCAAAATAAGAGAACTAAAAGCAAAGACATGGAGAGCAAGAAAGAGAGAAAAGCTTAGCTTTGGTTAATTTATCCGGAATTAGCAATTGGAAAATCTAAAAAGAAGCTCTTTTAATTTCAAAATATATGCAAGGACTGTGTTCGACAGTTTTGCCTTAGATTTTTATTGCAAATTATGTGAGAGATGGGTAACAATTCATCAATCTATAGTCAAGATTTGGGCAGGTTATGGTATGTAGGCTCTACTTCAATTAAAATGATCTCAAAAAGTTGCTCTAGGGCTTCCCTGGTGGCTCAGTGGTTGAGAGTCCGCCTGCCGATGCAGGGGACGCGGGTTCGCGCCCCAGTCCGTGAAGATCCCACATGCCGCGGAGCGGCTGGGCCCGTGGGCCATGGCCGCTGAGCCTGCGCGTCTGGAGCCTGTGCTCCGCAACGGGAGAGGCCACAACAGTGAGAGGCCCGCGTACCACAAAAGAAAAAAAAAAAAGTTGCTCTAATCTTTGTTTTGTTTTGTTTATATATGGTTTTACTTGTTAAAGTGTTAGAATGCTACAGAAAAACTGAGTCAGCAGCTATACCAGTGAAAAGAGGAGAAAGAATGAATTGCCCTTTGATTAGAATGATGGTAGTATCAGGCATTATAACAAGTGTTTTTTTTTTAACTGAAGTATAGTTGATGTACAATGTTGTGTTAATTTCTGCTGTACAGCACAGTGATTCAGTTTTATATATATATATATATATATATATATATATATGTTCTTTTTTATATTCTTTTCTATTATGGTTTATCTCAGGATATTGAATATATTTCCCTGTGCCATACAGTAGGACCTTGTTGTTTATCCATTCTATATATAATAGTTTGCATCTACTAACCTCAAACTCCCAGTCCATCCCTCTCCCTCCCACACTCCCCCTTGGCAACCACAAGTCTGTCCTCTATGTCTGTGAGTCTGCTTCTTTTTCGTAGATATTCATTTATGTCATATTTTAGGTTCCACATATAAGTGATATCATATGGTATTTGTCTTTTTATGACTTACTTCACTTAGTATGATAATCTCTAGTTGCATCCATGTTGATGCAAATGACATTATTTCATTCTTTTTTATGGCTGTGTAGTATTCCATTGTGTCTATGTACCACATCTTCTTTATCCATTCATCTGTCGATGGACATTTAGGTTGTTTCCATGTCTTGGCTATTGTGAATAGTGCTGCTATGAACATACAGGTGCATGTATCTTTTTTAATTAGAGTTTTGTCCAGATATGTGCTCAGGAGTGGGATTGCTGGATCATATAGTAATTCTATTTTTAGTTTTTTGAGGCACCTCCATACTGTTTTCCATAGTGGCCACACCAACTTACATTATCACCAACAGAGGGTTCCCTTTTCTCCACACCCTCTCCAGCATTTGTTATTTGTAGAATTTTTGATGATGGCCATTCTGACCGGTGTGAGGTGGTACCTCACTGTAGTTTTGATTTGCATTTCTCTAATCATTAGTGATGTTGAGCATCTTTTCATGTACCTACTGGCCATCTGTATGTCTTCTTCAGAGATATGCCTCTTTAGGTCTTCTGTCCATGTTTTGATTGGGTTGTTTGTTTCTTAGTTGTTGAGTTGTATGATGCTCTAGCCTTGACATTCCTTTGGGCCTTTGTCTTTATGGGGAAGTTACTCTGCCACTTTCAGCCACCTTGAACTCTAGGTTGGAGGCTTTGGATAGCTGGCTTCTAAGAAAAGCTCCTACATTCCCTGCAGTTTCTAAAACTGTTCTTGAACATCATCAAAAGAACTTGGCTATACTTACGGCAAACCACACAGTGACTGGAATACACCCTTTATTTGGTCATGCTCGTGGTGAGTGTAGCCCTGGCCTCCCACCTGCAACCTCAGAGCTGACCTCCCAGAGTATACCGTGAACTAACTCTCCTGGATGTGGGCTCTTTGTGATCCTCAGGTCATTCTGGCAGCCCATGTGGGAAAACAGTCCATTTGCAAACACACTCACAGATCAGCAAATGACCAACTGGATGATCCCCAAGGACCAAAACCCACTGGGAGTTGCTCAGATGGTCTCTCTCAAGGCAAACAGAATAAACAAAATTCTGTGCAAGTGAGAATTAAACCCGTTGCCTTCCAAAGTCATAAAAGCAAAGTTCTCGCAGCCTGATGTCTCCCAGGAGCGCCCCCCCTGCAAGGGGTAAGTATTCATTTCAGTGGGCAGTTCAGTAAATATGTGTAAATTAAAGGAAACTGAAAGAGAAGCAGTATTTGGAATATTCTAAGCCTGTTTTCTCGGTATCTGAACATTTAACTTGGTATTGAGAAGTCAACTAGGTATCTTTGATGAAGACCACTGCTGTCACTGAAGTTGCTCTAGCATTTCACAGTTGCCAAGGTGCAGACATGGCTTCAATCACACGCCTCTCCAAATCACGATTTGTGTTCAGTCTTCTTTCATCTTCCCATTATATTGGCATTAAAGTATTTTTTTCCAATAGTTTTATAAACTTTTTTTCAGAAATTATTGTCTCTGACTGTAAATGTTCATCAGCTACACCATGTGACAATAAGAGCATTATGTCATGTGAAGATATTATCACAAGGCCAGGCTCTGAAGTCACTATTCATATTTTCATATTTGAAAACTCAAAATTGGATGAGTTTGGAAGTACTCTAATTCAGGTATAAGGGAAGCTGGTTATTGAATGGGAAGGTTTTTTCTTGACAGTGAAATTCAAATGGAGTAGTTACTTGCACATCAGCATTCCCTCATGTAATCCTCCTAACAATGTGATTTAAGAAGCATAATTCCACTTTTTCTTTCAACAAGGATGCAGAGATGCAGATCTGGGTGAAGACCCTGACAGGCAAGACCACCACCCTTGAGGTGGAGCCCAGTGATGCCATAAAGAGTGTCAAAGCCAAAATCCAAGACAAGGAGGGCATCCTGCCTGACCAGCAGCATCTGATTTTTATGGGCCAACAGTGGGAAGCTGGTAGAACTCTCAGACAACAAGATCCAGAAAGAGTCCCCCCTACACTTGGTGCTTCGCGTACAGACAGCATCGTCAGCCCTTCCCATAGCCACCTCACCCAGAAATAAAACTGCGACGAGATGATCAAGGGTCAGGCTGACCTACAACCTCCTCCTCCTTCCCCTGCAGGGTGGTCTCCAACTGGACCCCGTGGCTCTGGGAGCTCAAAAAAAGTTTCCCTTTCCTGGAAAAGATGGAGGAGGAGGAGGAGGAGAAGAGGGAAGTGGAAGGGGAGGGAAGGAAGGGGAGGGAAGGGAGAGGGGGAGGGGGGAAAGCAGAAGCAGCAAAAGCAGCAGCAGTAGCGTAATCCCCATCTGACAGGTAATGAAACTGAAACTCAGGGAGGTCAAAGAAATTGCCCAAGATAGCACAGTAAATAACAGAGTCAGGATCCCCATCTGCCTACCTCCAAAAGTCCTTTTATTCTACTAGGGCCACATTCAATATTAGCTCCTCCACACACTTGACCTGCGGCCTTGCCCCATCCTGGGAGAATTGCCCACGTGGCTCTTCGGACTCCCACAGTTTCCTATATGAGCTTCTTCCACAGTACCTATAATTCCTCACTGCAGTTTTTGTTTATGTGTCTGATAGACTGCAAGGTACCTGAAGCCAGGTGTCTTGCCCCGTTCATCTTTGTGTTCCTGGCACTTACCCCCAGAACTGTCACAGGGGCACATTTATTGCAAGATAATATTATTGCCCAATAAACAAAGATATTCAAATGCTCACATGAAGAAACACAAATTAAAGCAACAGTGAAATTTCATTTTTTTAGTTACCAGCGTGCTCAATAAGAGAACATTCTGTGTTTTCTAGGATGGAGGAAAAACAAGGACTCATATTGCGTTGAATGGTGTTAAAACAGTACAATTTTGAACAGCTTTTTGGTAATATCCACCAAAAGTTTAAGTGTACACTCCTTTTCTAGACATTTGTCCTTCAAATGTACCCACGAAAGGGAACAAATATAAGTGTACAAGAATGTGTATCATGGTATTGTTTGTGATGGGAAAAAAGTGAAAACTTGCTTAATGTCCTGAATAGGAAACTTTAAATGGTGTGATACATTCATATGTCCGAATACCATATATCTGAATAAGGGGCAGCCCAACTGCTTAAAAAAAAGGAAGACCTATGTGTACTAAAATAGGAAGATATCCACATGTGTGGAAATACCTAAAAAGGTATACAAGAAACTGGATACAGCTTCATTTTATATTTATCAATATGCAAATGAGATTACAAGTCATGTATATTTTATAATAATTATGCAAAACCACATGGAATTCAATGAATGACATTATTTTTTAAAGTCTGTAAAGTGTCTGGCTCAGGAAATGTCTATTCCTTGCCCCAATAACTTTTTAAGAGGCAGTGTGGTAACTTGAAGAGTTTTGTTGTCAGATCACTGCTTAAAATGAAGTTATGAAAATTACACCTAACCTATCAGCTCCTTATTTCATCACCTACAGAAAATTCCACCTACCTCATAGGACATTGAGGGCGTCAATAAATAATAAGCATGAAACATATAACAGCACCTGGCACATAGTAGGCCCCTAATCGTTAAAGTAGATTTCCCATCCTCTTTTCTCCCACAGACAGCCACTTCAACATTTATGACCCTTCTCCCCATGGGTGGAAACTTGGAGACTGAAAAAAGGAAAGAAAATTTCACTAGTTAATTTTGCTCCTTAGAGTAGACTACAGAAAAGATGTGAAGCTCAATGAAGGAGAGCGAAGAAACAAGTTATAAGGAGCTTCTGGGGTTCAAAAATTTCCTATTTATGGCAAGACAAGAAAAATTTAAACATAAAAATTCTTCTCTGCCCTTTGCCCTTCCCTCTCCCCCGCATTGTACATTGTGTGTCTACATTATGCATCGACCAAACCTCCCCCCATCAGCAGGAATACCTGCTCAACCATAAACAGCAACAACCTCCTAGCATTAACAAGACAACTCCTTAAAGGATAACATTCCTTCTTGATCTTGTAAAGGGTCACACAACCCACCACGGTGATGCTTAAATCTGGATGATGTAAACTGTCAATAATATGTCATTTAATGTACAGCCTTCTGTCTCAAAAAACTTTTATAAACTGTCTTGACTTCTAACGGGTGGAACAGTTCTCAGAGCTTTCTGAGATGCTCTTCCCGGGGTATAATCCTCAAATTTGGCTTGAATAAAAATTTCCAATTCTTTTTAGGTCGACTGACTAGTTTTTTGTCAAGTGGATTTCAGCGTTTCCACAGTGACAATGGTCCTGTTTGCTTTCTAGCTGAGAAAGTTAAGGGTAGCAAATCATTCTAATTTAGGGTGACCAACTCGCCCTTGCTTGAGCACTGAGGTCCCGTATGCGGGGAAGCCCTTTAAATCCCAGGCAAACCGGGACAACTGGTCACCCTATAACTGTGCCGATTTGCCTGATCCTCCCTAGGCTCCTCTCCCCATAACCCAGCTTCCCCTGGGCTAATTCTGGCTCTTCTCCCCAGGTGCTTTTCCCAGGAGAAGGCAGGCCTGGCCCATTTAGACCCCACCCAGTCGGACAGCCTTTCCCAGCCGGGAAGGCAAGCTTTTCTGCAGTCCCGCAGAGTGTGCAGGGCCTCATTTGCATGTCAGTGCCCTTTCAGTTTGCCTTGATTTTGCTGTTTGGCTGGTCGAGGAGTTCTGAGAACTAACAGAAAGGTTTGTGTTGCTGGTGAATGCATGCTATTCACTTTGCTTTGCTATCTGTCACCTTGAATGATGAGGTTAGACAAACAATCCCTTGAACTGGTTAAAGGAAAACTAACCCTGCCCAAACAAGGCAGATTTGGATCTTCTCATCCCGGGGCTAATGATAAAGAGACTGGACCTTGGCCTGTGTATCCCAAATCCAGTGCCTACTGAGAAATTGAAAGTGAATTCACTTTTCCTTAAAAGGGGCCACCAAATTAAATGGAGAAAAGGCTTGGTTGAGGTCGACGTTTGTTTTTTAGCTCCATCACCAGCCTCGCTATCCTGCTTTCTGACTGTCCAGGTCAGCGACCTGAAAGTGCCTCGCTCCACAGCTGGGCTCCGGCGTCGCTCTTCTGGCTGAATGCAGGCCTGCGCATTACCCCCTTCCAAACAGCAGTCAGCATTCAGAAAAGACAATTGGCTCTTTGAAAATCCACCGGGAAGCTAGCATCCCTGTGCCTCCAGCAGGGAGAAAGGAGGTGGAGAGAGAGAAGAGGGCAACTTTTCGGCTATTAAAACATCTATCACACAGTCTTTTTGCTATAATGGGCATCTCCCGGGAATGTCAAGCAGCCCAAGCAAAGGGTATAAACAACTCTTGCCCATTCAGGATCCTTGCAGCATCTCTAAAAACTCTTTGGCTCTCACACTCCAAACCTCAGCTGGGTGGAAACGGAGTGTCCTGTGCGTCCACGTTCATGACTCTCAGTCCTTTCTGGGTTGACTAGGAATTTTCTCTGCTGCCCGGCAAGAATGGGGCTTTACTTAAAGATAACTGCGTCATGTTAAGCAGACAGTCTGTCATTACTTAGTGGCCACAGAATACTGCGGATGCAGTCCTTTTGTTTTTATCAGAGGGGTTGTCAGGATCTGTAATTCACACATCATTAACCGCTTCATTAAGACAGCAGCCTGTGGGCCCTAAACTTGCAGCAGTTTGAAGTCCATACAAGTAAACACTCCTTGTCTGAGCCAAAGAGGTAGCCCCCCACCTCCCCGACCCGTGGGAGTGTCTCAAGAAGTGCTGTTTTGTAGGGAAAAAGCTTTGTTCTAATTCTGGAGCATAAATGTGTAAAACATATTCCCTTAAAACTGATTTGAGTTAAAAGCATCACTTTGCAATGAGCTGCGCAATCCCACGTCATCCATCAGAACTGAGCCATCACAGGCAGTAATGGGTAGTTACTTAAGCACTTTCATATGCCATAGCCTTTTTACTGGAAAAAAGCAAGACCATGAAACACACAGAAGGGAAAACATCCAAAACTTTGTACATGGCCCATGACATTGGTATTCCTCTAACACGGATTTCTCTAAGCATCGTTTATATAAACAATGGAGCCAAATCCTATTTTCTTTCATAACGCGTGTTTTCTCAGCAGTAGTCTGCAGATCTTGAAATGCAATATGGGGGCTCTGGTTTCCCAGTGAAATCATATGGCTGGTCTGTTTCCTCAAAATAAATGTACCATATGGAACCAGCCCCAGATCAACCTGAAAAATAGCTGAAGACCTCTTTGGACCAACAGAGCCGATGTATGGACCAGTATTTTCCAACTCAGCCCTGAAGGATTCTTCGGATCCTTTCCCTTTGGTTCTATATAGTGGGCTTCCTCTGAAATTTTGTTTGAAGAAAGGATTCTGTGACTAAAATAAGTTGGAAACACTGTGATTGGACTCTAATTTTTTGACCTCATCCAAACTTTCTTCTCCTTATTGCCATTTTCCTCGGAGCTCTGCTAAATATCTGGCTAAGTAATCTACACTACAAGAGAGCTAACACGCAGGGGGTTAAAACAGAATGTGTTTATGCTTTCTGGATAGCATTTGCATTTTCACTGAAGTCTCCAACCTCCTAACCAAGAAGAGTTTTAAGTACGAACTTCAGGCTTATCAGCCCATGGCAAGGCTACTTGGCAGAATATTTTTGCCATAGGAAAGGGGTATGGAAGAGGCCTGCCCAGTGCTTAAAATCCTACCAACTTATCAGTTGCTTAAGCAATAATTCTCCAGGTGAGGTGCCCAGACCAGACACATCAGCACCACTTGGGAATCTGGTAGAAATGCAAATTCTCAGGCCCCGCCCCAGACTCACTAAATCAGAAATTCTGAGATTGGGGCCCAGTGACCTGTGTCTTAACCAGCCCTGTAGGTGATTTTCATGCATGCACAAGTTTGAGAACCACTGACCTACCAGTGTTGTAAGTTGGATTTTCTAAAAACAGGGCCTGAGGTGGAGATTCTTTTGAGACCGGTGTTAAGAACATGCTCTCAGGAGAAACTTCAAGAAAGGGTGGAGCAAGATAAGGAAGGGGAAGGAGTCAGGCAAGCAGGTGGGCTCAGGGAAAGTCTTGTTTTGGCCAGATTCACAGGAAGAGGGCTCTGGAGCACAAGCCACACAACAGTTATCGCCCCTTAAGGCCAGGAGCCAAACTTTGTTTTAGCCTTTCCTTAGTCACTGACTGTGGGGAAAAGGAGGCCTCCCATTGGCTCAGGGTAGTTCTCTGGGGGAAGGGGAAGCTGGTTGTCATTAGCAGCTAATAGTCACAGTGGCTGGGGGATGGGGGGTCCGGGTGAGACACCAAACGTTTACTACTATTACGACTACTACTACCACCACCACTACTACTACCATCACTACTATTACTATTACTACTACCACTATTACTACTACTACCACCACTAGTATTACTACTACTACCACCACTAGTATTACTACTACCACTATTACTACTACTACCACCACTAGTATTACTACTACTACCACCACTACTATTACTACTACTATCACTACTATTGCTACTACCACTATTACTACGACTACGATCACCACCATCAATGTACAAAGTCAGCTTCAGACAGAGACAAGCTCTATTACCATCATCATGGATCAATCGCGTAAGAACTCCTACTCACTACGGACCCTCAGTACCCAATACAATATGGAGCACACAAATACAAAGCAAGGAAGATCTTCAACTCCAGGCTAGCCCTGAATAGCCACCAGAAACCTCACCCACTTCAGTCATCCTTGAGTAATAGGAATACTGGAATAAAGTTGGTGAGAACATGAAGGCAGAAGCCTCTAGGATATGTCAGAGAATCAATGGTTCCGTACAACGTGGGTTTGGATGCCCCACACCTACTCCTCCCTTTGTAAAGAAGTGTACCCTGATTTCCCTTGGGAGACTTACTCCTTCCCTGTTTTGTGCTGGTCTTGGTGAAGCTGCAGATCATTGGTCCTGTTCTGCTAGACAAGGTGTGGCCATGTGGCCCAGTTTGGGTTGACTGGTCAGTCATTGCATCAGAGTGACAGGACTGACTGAGCACGTTCAGAGCACATTCTTAGCAGTGACTGAATTTTGAAGAAACACTTTATCAGTTCCTGCTATCAAGGCCTCTGCATGGCCTTCCTGAATGAGACTATTTTTAATTCCTTTACATCTTTCCAGCTCCATATTCTGCCAATAAATTCTCTTTTCCTTAAGTGGGTCAGTCTTGGTTTTTGTTGCTTGCAACCAAAGAACCCTGAATGACACTCATTCTCAAATTCCTTGAGCTTGAAGGCCCATTTTAAAAAATGTTTTGGTTTTTGTACAGTTATTAAAGCTTGTTCCTGTTTGTATTCCTGCATAACAAACCACTCCGAAAATTGGTGGTACGAAATAGCCACTTTACTAAGTTCATAGATTCTGTGGGTCAGGACATAGCAGGGATGTCCAGCAGGGATAGCAGGACCATAGCCTCTGGTCCAAAATGTCTGGAACCTCAGCTCAGAAGACTCAAATACCAGGGTGGGTTGAGGGGTATAGGGGTGTCACTCAAGAGTTGGAGGCTGGAATCATCTAGAGGTATCTTCTCTTACGTGTCAGGTGTCTGAACTTGGGTGGCTTAGAGGATTAATTCAGTGGGGTTGTCAACTTGAGCACCTACATATGGCTTTTGCACGTGGCCAGGGTTTCCTCACAGCACGGCAGCCTCAGGGTATTCGAACTTCTTACACTGTGGCTCAGGGCTCCAAAGCAAATATGGCAACAAAATGGAAAATGACTGTGAAAAGGCAACTTTATAAACCCAGTTGCATTTTTGAAGAAATTTCTACTTTTTTGTTTCAATAGAATATACATGCATTTAAAATAGGATATATGTATGTGACATTATTCTTCCTACTAATAATATTTAGGGTCACGTGGATTGATGGACCCCTTTGCAATAACCTCTGCTCCCCCTACCCAACCTCTAGAGGTATATGGCTCTCAGATCAAGAGTAACTTCTATGCAGGATTTATTCACCTTTCGGATCTTTTAAATAAGAAATGAGCTAAAATTTGGATGCCCCTTTCCATTGCTCCAGTGTTACAAGCTATAGTAATCACACCAGAAAGCAGAGTTTGTAATCACCATTCTCCTGTTAACGCTTTCTAGCTTCCCACTGAAGCACAAGTTTTGCTTTTTGGTGTTTTTAATAGACCTTTATTGGAGTATGACTGCTTCACAATACTGTGCTAGTTTCTATTGCACAACAAAGTGAATCAGCCATATGCATACATATGTCCCCATATCCCATCCCTCTTGAGCCTCCCACCCACCCTCCCTATCCCACTGCTCTAGGTCATCACAAAGCACTGAGCCGATCTCCCTGTGCTATGCTGCTGCTTCCCACCAGCCAACTGTTTTACATTCGGTCGTATATATATTTTATATACGACCCACTTTGCCCCAGCTTCCCCCTCCCACCCCATGTCCTCAAGTTCATTCTCTGTGTCTTCCTCTTTATTCCTGCCCTGCAACTAGGTTCAGCAGTACCATTTTTTTTTTTTTTTAGATTCCATATATATGTGTTAGCATACGGTATTTGTTTTTCTCTGTCTGACTTACTTCACTCTGTATGACAGACTATAGGTCCATCTACCTCACCACAAATAACTCAACTGTGTTTCTTTTCATGGCTGAGTAATATTCCATTGTATATATGTGCCACATCTTCTTTATCCATTCATCTGTCAGTGGACATTTAGGTTGGTTCCATGTCCTGACTATTGTAAATAGTGCTGAAATGAACATTGTGGTACACGTCTCTTTTTGAACTATGGTTTTCTCAGGGTATATGCCCAGTAGTGGGATTGCTGGGTCATATGGTAGGTTCATTTTTAGTTTTTTAAGGAACCTCCATACTGTTCTCCATAGTGGCTGTATCAATTTACATTCCCACCAACAGTGCAACAGTGCCTTTTCACCACACCCTTTCCAGCATTTATTGTTTCTAGATTTTCTGATAATGGACATTCTGATTGGAGTAAGGTGATACCTCACTGTAGTTTGATTTGCATTTCTCTAATAATTAGAGATGCTGAGCATCTTTTTATGTGCCTCTTGACCATCTGTATGTCTTCCTTGGTAAAATGTCTATTTAGGCCTTCCACGCATTTTTTAACTGGATTGTTTGTTTATTTGATATTGAGCTCCATGAGCTGTTTGTATATTTTGGAGATTAATCCTTTGTTTGTTGGTTCATTTGAAAATATTTTCTCCCATTCTGAGGGTTTTCTTTTTGTCTTGTTTATTGTTTCCTTTGCTGTACAAAAGCTTTTAAGTTTAATTAAGTCCCATTTGTTTATTTTTGTTTTTATTTCCATTACTCTAAGAGGTGTGTCAAAAAAGATCTTGCTAGGGGCTTCCCTGGTGGCACAGTGGTTGAGAGTCCGCCTGCCGATGCAGGGGACGTGGGTTCATGCCCTGGTCCGGGAGGATCCCACGTGCCACGGAGCAGCTGGGCCCATGAGCCATGGCCGCTGAGCCTGCGCATCCCGAGCCTGTGCTCTGCAATGGGAGAGGCCACAACAGTGAGAGGCCCGCGTACCGCCAAAAAAAAAAAAAAGATCTTGCTGTGGTTTATGTCAAAGAGTGTTTTTTCTATGTTTTTCTCTAAGAGTTTTATGGTGTCTGGTCTTATTTTTAAGTCTTTAATCCATCTGGAGTTTATTTTTGTGGATGGTGTTAGGCAGTATTCTAATTTCATTCTTTTACATGTAGCTGTCCAGTTTTCCCAGCACCACTTATTGAAGAGGCTGCCTTCCCTCCATTGTATATTCTTGCCTCTTTTGTCGTAAATTAGGTGCCCATAGGTGTGTGGGTTTATCTCTGAGCATTCTATCCTGTACCATTGATCTATATTTGTTTTTGTGCCAGTACCATACTGTCTTGATTACTGTAGCTTTGTGGTATAGTTTGAAGTCAGGGAGCCTGATTCCTCCAGCTCCGTGTTTCTTTCTCAAGATTGCTTTGGCTATTCGGGGTCTTTTGTGTTTCCATACAAATTGTAAAATTTTTTGTTCTAATTCTGTGAAGAATGCCATTGGTAGTTTGATAGGAATTGCACTGAATCTGTAGATTGCTTTGGGTAGTACAGTCATTTTCACAATATTGATTCTTCCAATCCAAGAACATGGTATATTTCTCCATTTGTCTGTCATGTTTGATTTCTTTCATCAGTGTGTTATAGTTTTCTGAGTACAAGTCTTTAGCCTCCTTAGGCAGGTTTATTCCTAGGTATTTTATTCTTTTTGTTGCAGTGGTAAATGGGAGTGCTTGCTTAATTTCTCTTTCTGATATTTCATTGTTGGTGTACAGGAATGCCAGAGATTTCTGTGCATTAATTTTGTATCCTGCAACCTTACCAAATTCATTGATTAGTTCTAGTAGTTTCCTGGTGGCATCTTTAGGATTTTCTATGTATAGTATCATGTCATTGGCAAACAGTGACAGTTTTACTTCCTTTCCAATCTGTATTCCTTTCATTTCTTTTTCTTCTCTGATTACTGTGGCTAGGACTTCCAAAACTATGTTGAATAAGAGTGGTGAGAGTGAACATCCTTGTCTTGTTCCTGATCTTAGTGGAAATGCTTTCGGTTTTTCACCACTGAGTATAATGCTTGCTGTGGGTTTGTCATATATGGCCTTTATTATGTTGAGGCAGGTTCCCTCTATGTGCATTTTCTGGAGAGATTTTTATCATAAATGGGCATTGGATTTTGTCAAAAGTTTTTTCTGCATCTATTGAGATGATCATATGGTTTTTATTCCTTAATTTGTTAATGTGGTATATCACACTGATTGATTTGCGTATATTGAAGAATCCTTGCATACCTGGGATAAATCCCACTTGGTCACGGTGTATGATACTTTTAATGTACTGTAAGATTATGTTTGCTAGTATTTTGTTCAGGATTTATGCATCTATGTTCATCAGTGATAGTGATCTATAATTTTCTTTTTTTGTGTTATCTTTTGGTAGCAGGGTGATGGTGGCTTTGTAGGATGAATTTGGGAGTGTTTCTCCCTCTATTTTGGAAGAGGTTGAGAAGGATTGGTGTTAGCTCTTCTCTAAATGTTTGAGAGAATTCACGTGTGAAGCCATCTGGTCCTGCACTTTGGTTTGTTGGAGGATTTTTAATTATGGTTTCAATTTCGTTACTTGTGATAGGTCAGTTTATGTTTTCTAATTCTTCCTGGTTCAGTCTTGGAAAATTGTACCTTTCCAAGAATTTGTCCATTTCTTTGTGGTTGTCCATTTTATTGGCATATAGTTGTTTGTACTAGTCTCTTATAATCCTTTGTATTCTGCAGTGTCAGTTGTGATTTCTCCTTTCTCATTTTTAATTTTATTGATTAGTGTCCTCTCCCTTTTTTTCTTGATGAGTCTGGCTACAGGTTTATCAATTTTATCTTCTTAAAGAACCAGCTTTTAGTTTTATTGATCTTTGCTATTGTTTTCTTCATTTGTATTTTATTTATTTCTGCTCTGATCTTCATGATTTCTTTCCTTCTACTGACTTTGGGTATTCTTTGTTCTTCTTTCTCTACTTGTTTTAAGTGTAGGGTTAGATTGTTTGAGAATTTTCTTGTCTCTTGGGCTAAAACTGTATTGCTATAAACTTCCCTCTTAGAACTGCTTATGCTGAGCCCATAGGTTTGGGGTCATCGTGTTTTCACTGTCATTTGTTTCTATGTATTTTTTTATTTCTTCTTTGATTTCTTCAGTGATCTCTTGGTTATTTAGTTTAGCTTCCATGTATTTGTGTTTTTTTACAGTTTTTTTCCTGTAATTGATTTCCAATCTCATAGCATTGTGGTCAGAAAAGATGCTTGATATGATTTCAATTTTCTTAAAATCTCCGCGGCTTGATTTGTGACCCAAGATGTGATCTATCCCAGAGAATGTTCCATGTGCACTTGAGAAGAAAGTGTATTTTGCCACTTTTGGGTGGAATGTTCTATAAATATCAATTAGATCTATCTGTTCTATGGTGTCATTTTAGGCCTGTGTTTCCTTATTTACTTTCTGTTTGGATGATCTGTCCATTGGTGTAAGTGGGGTGTTAAAGTCCCCTACTATTATTGTGTTACTGTCAACTTCTCCTTTCATGGTTGTTAGCATTTGCGTTATTTATTGAGGCGCTCCTATGTTGGATGTGTAAGCATTTATGCTTGTTATATCTCTTCTTGGTTTGATCCCTTGATCATTATGTAGTGTCCCTCCTTATCAGTTGTAACAGTCTTTATTTTAAAGTCTATTTTATCTGATACGAGTATTGCTACTCCAGCTTTCTTTTGATTTCCATTTGCATGGAATATCTTTTTCCATCCCCTCACTTTCAGTCTGTATGTGTCCCTAGGTCTGAAGTGGGTCTCTTATAGACAGTATATATATGGGTCTTATTTTTGTATCCATTCAGCCAGTCTGTGTCCTTTGGTTGGGGCATTTAATCCATTTACATTCAAGGTGATTATAGATATGTATGTTCCTATTACCATTTTCTTAATTGTTTTGGGTTTGTTTTTGTAGGTCTTTTCCTTCTCTTGTATTTCCTGCCTAGAGAAGTTCCTTTAGCATTTGTTGTAAAGCTGGTTTGGTGGTGCTGAATTCTCTCAGCTTTTGCCTGTCTGAAAAGCTTTTGACTTTGTTGAATCTGAATGAGATCCTTGCTCATTCTGGAAGGGTAATCTTGGTTGTAGGTTTTTCTCTTTCATCACTTTAGGTATCTCCTGCCACTCCCTTCTGGCCTGCAGAGTTTCTGCTGAAAAATCAGCTGATAACCTCATAGGGACTCCTTTGGATGTTATTTTTTTGTTTTTCCCTTGTTGCTTTTAATATTTTTTCTTTGAATTTAATTTTTGTTAGTTTGATTAATATGTGTCTTGGTGTGTTTTTCCTAGGGTTTATCCTGTATGGGACTCTCTGTGCTTCCTGGGCTTGGGAGACTATTTCCTTTCCCATGTTAGGGAAGTTTTCAACTATAATCTCTTCAAATATTTTCTCAGACCCTTTCTTTTTCTCTTCTTCTTCTGGGACACCTATATTCAAATGCTGGTGCGTTTAGTGTTGTCCCAGAGGTCTCTGAGGTTGTCTTCAATTCTTTTCATTCTTTTTTCTTTATTCTGCTCCTCAGCAGTTATTTCCACCATTTTGTCTTCCAGCTCACTTATTCGTTCTTCTGCCTCAGTTACTGTTATTGATTCCTTCTAGCATATTTTTCATTTCAGTAACTGTGTTGTTCATCTGTTTGTTTGTTCTTTAATTCTTCTGGATCTTTATTAAACATTTATTATATTCTCTCAATCCGTGCCTCCATTCTATTTCCAAGATTCTGGATCATCTTTACTATCATTACTCTGAATTGTTTTTCAAGTACATTGCCTATTTCCTCTTCATTTATTTGGTCTTGTAGGTTTTTACCTTGCTCCTTCGCCTGTGACATATTTTTTTGCCATCTCTTTTTTTTTTTTTTAATGAGTGGGATTGTGTTCCTGTCTTACTGGTTGTTTGGCCTGAGGTGAAGCACAAGTTTTTATCCCAGTGTGCACATAAGCCCAGGCTCTTCTCTGCCAAATAGAATTGTGTGTGGCAAAATGGCTACTTCTGTAATTACGATAATGAGATTAATTTCCATCTTGAATGAAATTTGAATTTAATGCATCTGAGTGAAGAAAACCCAATCAGATAAATTGGAATCCATGTTGGAATTATTTTTTCAGAATGAACTTCCAGCCTTCAGAAATGCTATTGGAGTTAACCCCACCACATTTCTCTGCTCAATCTTTTATTGAGATTGAATCCAAGTGTTTTTATGTTTTTTCCCCTATAATTCATTTCTAATCTCATAGCATTGTGGTCAGAAAAGATGCTTGATATGATTTCAATTTTCTTAAATTTACTGAGGCTTGATTTGTGACCCAAGATGTGATCTATCCTGGAGAATGTTCCGTGCACACTTTAGAAGAAAGTGTAATCTGCTGTTTTTGGATGGAATATCCTATAAATATCAATTAAATCTATCTGGTCTATTGGGTCATTTAAAGCTTCTGTTTCCTTATTTATTTTCATTTTGGATGATCTGTCCATTGGTGTAAGTGAGGTGTTAAACACCCCCACTATTATTGTGTTACTGTCGATTTCCTCTTTTACAGCTGTTAGCAGTTGCCTTGTGTATTGAGGTGCTCTTATGTTGGGTGCATATATATTTATAATTGTTATATCTTCTTCTTGGATTGATCCCTCGATCATTATGTAGTCTCCTTCCTTGTCTCTTGTAATATTCTTTATTTTAAAGTCTATTTTATCTGATATGAGTATTGCTACTGCAGCTTTCTTTTGATTTCCATTTGCATGGAATATCTTTTTCCATCCCCTCACTTTCAGTTTGTATGCGTCCCTAGGCCTGAAGTGGGTCTCTTGTAGAGAGCATATATATGGGTCTTGTTTTTGTATCCATTCAGCAAGCTTATGTCTTTTGTTGGAGCATTTAATCCATTCATGTTTAAGGTAATTATCGATATGTATGTTCCTATGACCATTTTCTTAATTGTTTTGGGTTTGGTTTTGTAGTGCCTTTTCTTTCCTGTGTTTTCCACTTAGAGAAGTTCCTTTAGCATTTGTTGTAGAGCTGGTTTTGTGGTGCTGAATTCTCTTAGCTTTTGCCTGTCTGTAAAGCTTTTGATTTCTCCATCAAATCTGAATGAGATCCTTTCCAGGTAGGGTAATCTTCGTTGTACGTTCTTCCCTTTCATCACTTTAAGTATATCATGCCACTCCTTTCTGACCTGTACAGTTTCTGCTGAGAAATCAGCTGTTAACCTTATGGGAGTTCCCTTGTATGTTATTTGTTGTTTTTCCCTTGCTGCTTCCAATAATTTTTCTTTGTCTTTAATTTTTGCCAATTTGATTACTATGTGTCTCGCAGTGTTTCTCCTTGGGTTTATCCTGTATGTGACTCGCTGCGCTTCCTGGACTTGGGTGGCTATTTCCTTTCCCATGTTAGGTAAGTTTTCGACTATAATCTCTTCAAATATTTTCTTGGGTCCTTTCTCTCTCTCTTCTCCTTCTGGGACCCGTATAATGCGAATGTTTTTGCTTTTAATGTTGTCCCAGAGGTCTCTTAGTCTGTCTTCATTTTTCATTTTTTTTCTTTATTCTGTTCCGCAGCAGTGAATTCCACCATTCTGTCTTCCAGGTCACTTATCCGTTCTTCTGCCTCAGTAATTTTGCTATTGCTTCCTTCTAGTGTAGTTTTCATTTCAGTTATTGTATTGTTCATCTCTGTTTGTTTGTTCTTTAATTCTTCTAGGTCTTTGTTAAACATTTCTTGCATCTTCTCGATCTTTGCCTCCTTTGTTTTTCCGAGGTCCTGGATCATCTTCACTATCATTATTCTGAATTCTTTTTCTGGAAGGTTGCCTATCTCCACTTCATTTAGTTGTTTTTCTGGGGTTTTATCTTGTTCCTTCATCTGGTACATAGCCCTCTGCCTTTTCATCTTGTCTATCCTTCTGTGAATGTGGTTTTTGTTCCACAGGCTGCAGGATTGCAGTTCTTCTTGCTTCTGCTCTCTGTCCTCTGGTGGATGAGGCTACCTCTCTTTCTCTTTATTTGCTTTGTGGCTGGTCAATGTTATCATGGTCTTTGGGGGAACCATAACTCTGAATATTTCTTTTAAAGTCTAGTGATTTCTTGGCAGGGTGCAGGGGAGGGCTCTACTCAGGGGAAAAAAAATCTCTTGTGACAAGAAAATGCAGATAACTACTTCACTTTGACTCTTTTATATATAGGTCACAAATTTTTATACAGCCTAGCTATAATTCATCAAAATATTCAGGCTGAAAAATTGCAACTGGTGCAAAGATATCATTAATTTTCATTTACAAACAATGGCTGTGTTGCCTTCTCCCTGAATCACCTCAAGTCATTCTATTTTATTTTCATGAGTTGGCCTTTCATCTTCCATGGATACATTTCTGTTATGCAACATCTAACAAGAGGAGATTACTGAAAGTCTCCTTATTTTTCTTTTAAAGAGCATTCTGGATGATTACTGTATTTGCTCATCAGAAAATGGAGTATGAGAACATTCTAATATTTGCCTCTCTAAGGGCCTCATAAAAAGAGATTGAGCTATTCTCCAACTCCCCTACCTGACCCCCAAACACTCCTATCACTACCACACACATACAATCTTGCCACTATCCTCAGTCTTAACCTAGAAATATTCCTAGAAGGAAGAGATTTAATTAAGCCTAGTGACATTAGTTATGTGGCTCTTTGCCTGGGAGGAGTAGCCAGGGAGCATGTTAATTCTGATTTCTGATATAATACTGATTCAGCCACATTAACGTTGTGAACCAAAGCTTGGGCAATTTTTCAGAGTGTAAAAAATGTGACTTGATATCCCTAAATGTCAACTAGCAGCTCTGGGCTTAACTGCTGGTGCTTTGATGCTTGTACTGAATATCTAGTTATGTTGATTCTTAAGTATTTTTCAAGATGCTCAGCAATTGCACAAAGATAATTGCGAAAAATCAAGGAAGTATTCCAAAACTAAATGGAATAGTAAAATATAACATCTGTCTTGTACCAAAAAGGTAGAGATTACCTGAGCTAAGTTTGCAAATTTCAAAGAAGATTTATAGATCTTGAAACTTCAAAGATTTATTCTTTCAGTAGGGCCACTTTTATACTTGATGTAATATAACTTTACAGAGACTATAAGAAACAGAAAGCAGAAAATAGGAATACTTCCATCATTTTCCTGTGTGTTAGTTTTACTCCCTAACAAGCGAGCTCCTTGGCATCTGGAAGTTTGAATTTTAATATATATTTTTATGACATATAAACTGTTTTGCTCAAAGTTATATTTAAAATGAGTTCTCCAAAAGAAGTTCTTGTATGAGTGGATCCCGATTCTGACGCTTCCGAGACCAGATGACACTTAAACCTTTTCCTGCTTCTTTGCCTTCTTTATCTAGTTAATTTCAAATTCTTTAAAACTCAGCAGGGACAGTCCTGCGTAGCATGAATCTAGCAATATTTTCAACCGATGCACACAGAACAATTTCAATGACTTGGGAAAATGCTCATTAAATAATGTTATTCAATGATATCACAATGCAAAACTATTTCCTGACGAATCTGTTCATTTGCAAACCAGTCCAATTTTCCACCCCCTTGTTACTGCCCCATCAAACCTAGAGAAACAGCTTAGAGCTCTGTTTGCTGATGGATCATCAATGATTGGCCCAAGGTTAGAATCTGATCTAAGGGAGTCAATTATATTCTCTCTCTCACTGGAATATTTTTTTCTACTTCCTTTTTAAAAGTTTTAAAATTTACATACCATTTAGTATGTAAATTTGCATTCATTTTAGTGTACAATTCTATAAATTTTGACAAATGCAAAGAGCCCTGTCACTACCACCATAATCAGGATATGGAACATTTTCATCATCCCCACTGACCCTAAAAAATTCTCTTACACTACCTCTTGGTAGCCAAATAGTGTCACCACTAACTCCCGGCAATCATGGATATGTTCTTCATTCCTATAATTTTGCCTTTCTGAGAATACTACATAAATGGAATCATGTAGTATGTCACCTTTTGAATCTGGCTTTTTTACTTAGCTTAATGCATTCTAGATTCATTCCTCTTGTTGCACATATAAACAAGTATACTTTTATTACTAAGTAGTATTCCATTGTATGCATATACCACAATTTGCTTACGCATTCCCAGTTGAGGGACATTTGGATTGTTTCCAGTTTGAGGAAATTATGAATAAAGCTGCTATAAAAATTTTTTAGAAGTTTTTTTTCATTTCACTTGGGTAAATAGGTAGAACGAGAATTTCTACTTCATATGGGAAATATATATTTAACTTTATAAGAAACTGACAAACTATTTTCCAAAATAGCTGTACCATTTTGCATTCCAGTGGCAACATATGAAAGTTCCAGTTGCTCTAAATCTTTGCCAGTTTTTTTTAACCATTCTAATAGGTACGTAATAATATATCTCACTGTGGTTTTGATTTACGTTTCTCTAATAATTAATAATGCTGAGCAGCTTTTTATGTGTTTGTTTGTCATCTGTATGAATTGTTTGGTAAAGTATCTTCAAAACTTTGCCCATATTTTAATTAGGTTGTTGGTTTTCTTATTATTCAGTTATAAGAATTTTTTATATTTTCTCAGTACAAGTGTTTGTAGGTATGTGTTTTGCAAATATTTTCTCCCGGTGTGTGGCTTGTCTTTTCATTCTCTTAACAGTGTCTTGCACAGCAGACATTTTTAATATTGATGAAGTCCCAATTTATCAATTTGTTTTCTTTTATGGATTAGGTATGCTTTTGGTGTCATACCTAAAAAGTCTGCCTAACCCAAGACCACAAAGATTTTATCGTATGGTTTTTTCTAAAAGTTTCATAGTTTTCTATTTTACCTTTAGATCTATGATCCATTTCTAGTTACTTAATGTTAAAAGTGTCTCATTGGAATTTGAGCTCAGAGGCCCAGAATGAAGTCATCCGTTGATGAAAGACTTCTAAATAAATGGTTTTGATAAAGATTTGGGGATGGCTGCCATGCTGTACCAAGTACAAGCTTAATAAGCAAAGAGAAGCAAGAATGAGAGAGATCACGTGATCTCTGAGCAGTGATAAGTGTAAATTAGGATCTTGAATTTCCCATTCTATTTCCCCGGGGGCCTGTCTGAACTCCTTCAATTATCCCTTACCCCCACTGCCTGAGTTAGCCTCAGGGGGTTTCTGATCCTTGCCAACAAATGAACTTTGACAGGAACAGCCCTATACCCAGTGTGATGATTTTAATTGAGTGTGTGTGTTTGCGCATTTAAGTAATTTTAAATAACACAACTTGAATATGTAGAGAAAGTATGTAATTTCTTTCTTCTGTCTACAGATGCTCTGTTCCTCCTCTCTAGCACCCAGATGTCGTTGGTTAAGAAAACATTAACTACATTAACTGTCAGATTTAACATTTAGTTTGATCTTATAAATCAAACTCCTTCTTAAAGTGTTATTGGATAAAATGTTAATCTTTCAAATATCCTCCTACTCCCTCTGCTTCTCTGCAGAAAGTAGAAGTGGTTGTAAGAATATGGGGGAGGGGGAGGCTCACTGACCTCAGGGCAGAAGGGATAAGGCATGGTCTTCCAGCTCCTTGGCCTTCCTTGCCTCTGGAGCAATGACCTCACCACCTGGATGCTACTAGCGCCAATGCCATCATAGCATCTATCTGCAGCTGGTGAAGCTGGTCACTGGTCTCTCAAAGCTTAGACAAGCCTGGCAATCTAGATCCCTCTCAGGTCTTACAATTCTCACCAAGCCCCAAGTTTGAGCTCTCAACCTTGTGTGACAGAGACAGCCTGCCATCACTGTGGTAAGCCCATTTGACAGTCTCCACAGTCACGCTGAACTACTTCTGCTTTGCCATACGGGAACCAAGGACAGCTCCCAAGAGATGCACTTTAGGACCCCTCTCTGCCTGAGCAGGCTGTCTGGGCACGGCGGTAATTTTGCTGTGACTTCACCTCTGATCTGCGGTAGCCAGCCTTGTAGCCTCCTCCCGCACCCCCAGCAGACATCAGAAGGCGGGGGTGGGCAAGAACTCTGCTGCTGTGAGCCTCACTTTTCTAACCCATCTCAGGGCACACATCTGACCTCTCCCCTACTTCTCTTTCCTTCTTTCCCCTAAACAATCTGGGGATGGAAGAGAGTCATGGTCTTATGGTCTGGCCCTCCATTAGGCAATTTTTCTGATCTAGCTGATTAAGTATGGACTTTGATATACTCAAGTAAGGAGACAAAGAATTTAGACATTTCTTTCTCAAAGCAGTACCCTGGTTTTCAAGACTACTGACTTGCTGCAAATCCTATTTTTGAAGATCAGAAGTTGAGTACTATCTCATTTCTTCCTGTCTGCTTTCATGGTAGATGGATAGGTGGATACCTCGGACAGAGTTAAGACTAAGGTCAAGTGCTTAGAAAGACAAAAGAAACCACATCAAACCATTTTAAACTATTATCACCACCACATCCCTCTTTCAGACTATACACACACACACACACACACACACACACACACACACACACACAGAGTCTAAACAAACTGGTCCTTCTTCTTCCCAACTTAAAGCCCATCTCAGCACAGACTTCTATCCAAAACTACACATCCACTCCCACAAAGGCCTTGAAATGATTTGTCTTTATTGACAGTATCTTGAAAGGGAGACAAAAGGAGGATTGATTATATTCCATGACATATAAGAAAACATCCTCAATTTTTTTTCAGGGCCCTACCTCCCAAGTGTCGGCATGATAACTACTGCCCCGTTATCTCCCTTCTTCCTCACATTTCAGCCAATGCTACGTTGTTTCAGGGTCCTCTTCTCACTTTTACCCCCCTCAACTTTTTCTCACTCTCAGACCCCCCACTCTGGGTTCCAGACTGCTTACAGTGTAACTCAGTGTCCTCCCTCATGTAAACGCATACAGCTGCCCTTGGCTCCTCCCCATTCTCTTCTCCCACTAACCCGATTAGCACATTGAGGCCAGGAGCCAAACGTGGAATCATCTTTGATTCCATCAGGAAGGACAGAAAGCCCACACTTGACATGTTAAAATATCTGCCCAGCCATGCGCGTGTGCACGCACACACACACACATACACAGGACTGAATACATACATAGAAAATTCCTAAGGAAAACAAATCAAAATGTTGACTGTGGTCCTCTTTGGATGGAAGGATTATAGTTGATTATTTTCTTCTTTATACTTTTTGGAATTTTCAGAAAATTCAATGACGTGCATTGATTTCTTCCATACTTAAAAAAAATCACAGTTAAGATTTTTAAAACTTGGCTGAAATCTTACTTGCTTCAAGAAATGTGGTCTATTAACCTCCCCCACCTGAATCCCTAGTAATTAATTTTTTGATTAAACATTTAACTGTTTATTGATCACTACTATATGGCAGTCTCCGTGCTAGGTGTGTGGATACAATACAATGCCCCAAAAGTCCAATACACAGAGAGGATATGTAAGCCATCTTTATGGCAAGGTACCAATTATACAGAATGGATACAGGCTAAAGTGCTGGAGCAGGTCTAGAGGCCTCTATCCTGCCTTTAGTTGCTGACTCTGAGGGGACATCTAGGGTGGAAGGGACACCCTGAGGTCATTCACAACTAAATGGGAGTATTTTCAGTATTTTATCACACTTGTTCATATGTAATTTAGTCCTAGTCTCAAATCTCAAATTATTAAAAACAAATATGCACACACACATATATGTATACATATAATGTATTGATGTCTTCTAATCCTAAATATAAATATGCATGCACACATACACATATATGTTTTCTAACTCTAATTCAGACTTTTCTGTTTTATTTCTATTCCCCATAGTGCCTTGCATAAGTGCTACACATGATAGACATTCAATAAACCCATGTTGACCCCTTGAATCCACTGCCAGGTACTAGCTGGTCCAGACAAGGTATAAAAACAATGTTTCTCAACGTTTAAGACTCATCCTAGTGAAGGTGTGTAAGATGAAATAGTTCACAAACACGGCATTAAATAACACTTAACTCATAGAGTGATAGTTATTCTATTGTCAATTCTTTCTCAACCCTTCCAAAGAAATTGAGGAAACAGTTTTATTTTGACAGCAGAGTACCCTTCTCACCTCCCTAAAACTAAAATCTCCTTTTTAAGAAAAAGAGACCAGGCTTCAAGCTTGGATCCTTTTCAGCCTTGAGAGTCTGAAAACTGTTTTGTCTTCACAGTTTTTGTGTTGAGTCTTCTGTTTTTTGGCATGTGATAGCCTGTTTCCTTTTTATAAGAGATTTAGGTGAATAAAAAGGTAAGTCAGCAGCTTTTTTTTTTTTTTTTAAGATTTAGCAAATTTTGGAAAGGTGGATCCACAAATGACTCAATTGTGGGAAACTCTGCTCTAAAAGCCACTCCTGCTAAAATTCTTTATCTCCAAACCCTGGTGATTGCCTTTGGTCTGGAGTTGTGAACACAATCAGTGGCTCAAAAGTGGGCAAATTAGCACTAGTCCTAGGGGGGAGGTGGGGACCAGAAAGGAGATGGTCTGGATGCTGAGCCTGAAGAAAAAACCACCTGAGCTTCACAAACACACAGTCCTCCATGAATCACCTCCAGTACCAAGACAAGCCTCCCACACTGTTGCCTCACAGATGGTCTTTGTGTAGTTGCTTCAGATCATTACCCTGTTTTCTCCCAAGAAAAGACACTCAGTGGAAGGGGCAGGTCATACGATTCATTCTAGACCCAACAGCATCAAAAGCCTTGGACCTCACTTTTCCTGAACGTGATTCAACCTATCTAAGCTCGGCGGTATTTCTCTTTATCTTTGAGCTATGCAGAAAACAGAGATGACAGCCACAATTTGCTCTTAAATGTTAGCAGAAACTAATCTAAATTCTAATCTTAGGAATTCCAGGAGAAATCAAACCAGTGAAATTATATGATGCACTGCCAGGAATGTACCTAAGAAATAATTATAATGAAATTCCCTTGTTATCTGTTAATATTAATTGCCAGGCACTCTATCACCATGGGGATAAGCAAGTGACCCTGATCTTTCAATTCTTACGTGCTAAGGGATAAGATAAAACAATAGATCCCTATCTGGGGAGAAGCAGGCTCTTATTTTTGTGATAAACAAAATAGTGCATTGGTTAAGTCCTATTATCATTTGATAAAGATCCAGGAGAGACTGATGGTCGAGGGCAGAATTCCAAGAGATTTCTTCTAAACAGAATTGTTAGGAGGAAAAGAAATAACAGATATAGAGTGAAAGATTGTTCCAAACATTACTAATGACATCTACAAGGGAACAGGGTTAGGTCAAGAAGTAGAGGAAGAAGATTATGGCAGGAAGGTTAGGAATGAAGACATCTAGGCTGATTGTTGTCAGGTCAAGATTATAGGAGCTAAGACACAATACCATAAATCACTTAAACAATCACACAAGAAGTTGATTCTTTAACATTTTGATTATCTAATAACTATGTTCAGATGTATCGAAATTGGTACAGACTTAATTCTTCAAAGCAACCTCTTAGATTTTACATTAAAGCTTCCAGGTAGGGACTTCCCTGGTGGCGCAGTGGTTAAGAATCCACCTGTCAACGCACGGGACACAGGTTCGAGCCCTGGTCCGGGAAGATCCCACATGCTGCGGAGCAACTAAGCCTGTGCACCGCAACTGCTGAGCCTGCATTCTAGAGCTCGCGAGCCATAACTACTGAAGCCCACGCACCTAGAGCCCCTGCTGCAACAAGAGAAGCCACCGCCATGAGAAGCCCGTGCACCACAACGAAGACCCAACGCAGCCAAAAATTAAAAAAATTTTTTAAAAGACTCTAGGTGTTCTCTAAGAATAAGGCCAGTAGAACCCATGGTTGGAATCCTGTCTGGCCTCCCAAAGTCCTGACAGGTAATCCCACTGACATTGACAAAATAGGCAAAGCAGAAGTGGACTGCCGCCAGCTGCTCTGACATTTTGCATTTTATATTTTCAAAAAAACACTGTGTACTCACAACTTTTGGAAAATATATTCACATACCACATGTGAATATGTTAGGAATCAATCAAAATCTTGGGCAACGGAAAATTCCTTTGTTACTAATAAAGCTTCATTACAATAAATTTTAATTCAGATTGACTGCACTCAAATATCACCCATATTATAAAATAAAGTACTTATTAATAGTAAAAAACACAACAGAGTTAAATCGGCAGTTGCTTATATAACATAACAAGTATGTCCCAAAGTCCTATATTTTGAAATTCCTCTTCAGTAAAAAGTCAAAATCACACATACCAGAGTTTCATGCCCCCAAGATCTGATTTAGCAACTACTCCTTAATAAGAGTCCTAGATTTTCATAAAATTTATGATAAAAGAATTTTACATTAATATCTAAGGCAAACTATGCAACCAGGCAACAGACATAGATACCTACACATACCCATGATTATAACCAACCAAGGCTAAGTCTCGGTCTTTTTAAAATATATTTGTAGACACAGTAAAAGCCATGTCGATGTGTTCAGCTTTCGCAATTGTTGATTTCACAGCAAGAAGTTACCTTGAAGATCACGTTGCCTGAGGAAGCCGAAACCCCAACACTAGCCGGACCTGGGTTCAAACATCCCAGCTCGCGTGACTAAGTGACTGAGCCGAGCTCTTAGATTTTCTGAGATGCCACAGGAAACAGCACAGCTAACTGTACCCACCTTATCGGGCTCTTTGGAGGAGCAGACGAGGGACACTCTGTCAAGCCCGCAGCAGTGCCTGGCACGGAGGACGGGCTCAATAAACGTGGGCTGCCGTCATCAGTCTCATCAACAGCAGCTGCATGATCCTAAATGAGGTAAACCAGGACCTGACCAAGATCAAACAGCTAGTAAGTGGGAGAGTTAGGGCCTGAATCAGGTTTCCTGAATTTTCATCCCGCGCTATTGCCACTTAACCACAGCTGCCCCTGATGTTTCATCCAGTTAAAGATCACGTTTGTAAGAGATTGATGAACGTGGTCACGCAGTTTCTGCTCAGCGGCATTTCGACTTTGCAGTGAAGCCCCAGGAACTGCGTGTGATGTGAGATGAAATCACATTGCAACGGGGTCTTTAAGCCAGTTAGAGAAATTCCTCTTGTGTTCCATTAGTTTAATTATGACACAGTTAAACAGACTCTGAGAAATTTCAAACCTGGGAACATGTGCCCACAGAGACACCCAGGCCCTGGCAGTGGTTCTTAATTGCATTCCTCAGTCAGGTGTCAAGCAGAGCTCAGGCACCAGCACACAAGCCAGTTTTGTTTAGAATACCTCAAAAAGCCAGCCAAGTGGCAAATGTGGACATCTGTGCTAGACTGTGGCTGTCCTGTTTTTTCAGTCTAATCTGTCAAGATAACCATTTCCCCATTCTCTTAAACAAACACAGACTTCCTTGTTTAAACACCATAACAGTTCTAACAGAACACACAGCTTTTAATCATTCTGCGTTAAGTACACTGGCAAGAGCCTGAGAAAAGAATCAAAACATCTTAAACGTAAACTGGCTGATTCTGCTGCTTTGCAAATCCCAAGAAACAGGAGAGAGAAACCTGGAATCCTAGGTAAAGGAATATAGCATTGTAGATGAAACTGGAGTGAGTTTTTAAATTATCATTGAATTAGAAAATGCCATGGGCAGTAACCCAGTTCAGCTTCTAAAGAAGAAAAAGAAAGAAAAAGAAATTGGGTCCTGGTTTGTTTGTTTTTTTCCCGCTGCAAAATGATTTAAGTTTAGCAAATTTAAGTCCACTGCTTCAATTGTTTTGTATTATTTATAAAAGCAACAGTAATGCTTGAACTGAGAGCTGTGCTTGGGAAAGCTATTTAAACGGGAGCAAGGTTGCTTCACTCATTTAACTCCCTCTTGAAAGCCCTTTAGTATAAAGCTGTCACAGCATGGTACATATTCTTTTTCATTGATGAGGTGTTCTGGGTCATTTCCTAATATTTGAGAATAGACATGGAAGGGTTAGGGGAGAGACTTTCACAGTGGAACGAGCAGGAATATTGACAACGCGAAAGTTCAGTTTGTGCTTCCTCAGCCTCACCACTCCTGATTTCACTTGCAAAATATCCAAATGCACTCTGAAGTGTGAAGAAGTTAATACTTACATAAAACCCTGATATGTTTTCTACTTTTTTTTTTAAAGAGAAAAATGGTGGTTAAATAATACAAACTCTACATTGCCCATGCTTGAGCCTGGTGCATGTAAAGGCTTGGAGATCTGACCGACTTGGGTTCACATTCTGGTTCAATGACTCAGTCGTGAGACTTTAGACAAGTTAATACACCTTTCTGAGCCTTAGTTTCTTTATCTGTGAAATGGGGATAAAAACAGCTTATTCACAGAGTATCTGTGAAGAGGAGATATATATATATATATATATATATGTGTATATATATATATATATATATTTTTTTTTTTTTTCCGGTACGCAGACCTCTCACTGTTGTGGCCTCTCCCGTTGCGGAGCACAGGCTCCGGACACGCAGGCTCAGTGGCCATGGCTCACGGGCCCAGCCGTTCCGCGGCATGTGGGATCCTCCCAGACCGGGGCACAAACCCACGTCCCCTGCATCGGCAGGCGGACTCTCAACCACTGCGCCACCAGGGAAGCCCGAGGAGATATATTTGCAATGGTAAGTGCCTCATAAAGTTAGCAATAATTAAGTAAAATATCATAATTAGAAAATGTTCTAACATAAGATTCAAGTGAATAGAGTTTACATATAGCATATGGGTTATCAACTTTACAAAATGAGAAAATAATTTATCATCGAAATACCAAACCCATTTAAGAGAGATAATGCTCTGTCAATCACGCATATAATTCCTTATGGAGAAAGGAGTCAGAATTTACACAGTTGTCATAGTCATCCCAACACAGTTGGCTGGGCCACGTTCCCTGGACACAGGTAGGACCCCAGTCTATAGGCTCTTGCATGTGGTCTCCTCCTTGCAGACTGTGGTCCGACCCACAGAAGGCTGGAGGACACAAGTAGGGTGGGGTCGGCTGACCATTCAAATCTTCCACTTGAATGACAAAGTCATTCTTGTAAGGCAGCTGTGCTCACCCTTATACCACCAAGGCGACCAAGTCATCCTTATTGAGAGCAGTAGCAGCAAAGACCAACAGAAGCTGACCGACCATTATTTGACCTCAATGGAAAAATTCAGGAGTTGGAGAGGCCTTGCGGAGGAGACAAGGAAACTAAGCCACAGAGCTGAAAATTCTTGTTCTCTGGGACACCTAACTGTGTGGTAAATGAGATTATTTCGAATCATTATTTTCTTATGAATCCTCACAATAAATACCCTAATTGAAGTAACCTGAATATATATTGGTTGCTTTTCAACCTGAAAGAGCTAAACAGCATCATTTTATCTTTGATGATTCAGGAGGAACTTACGGATCTCAAAACACTGGAGGGTCAGGATTATTCACATCAGTTACCGTAAGGGTATAGATGTCTAGCTACTTCCTCTTGAGATTTATATCTGCATTCTGATGGCTGCTACTAAATAGTGGGTAACACTCATGAGGGGCTCTTGAGCTCAGTGTAATACTTTAATTAAACAAATATTTATTAATACTCTATGTGCACTAGATGTCTACTGTATAAAAACACATCGCTAAATATTATGAATAATTAACAAATGAATACGAAGTTTTCCTCTCCTCAAAAATATTGCAACTTAATGGGATTTGACAAGTTCATAAGCACTGACTATGAGAGAGAAGATGACAAATGCTTTAAGAGTGAGAAGTAAAACTTTTACCACAGTCCAGGTAACTATGTGAGGTGACGGATGCGTGAATTAGCGTCAATGTGGTAATCATTTCACCATGTATATATATGACTATCAAATCATCACATTGTACATCTTAAATATATACAATTTTTATTGGCCAATTATAGCACAATAAAGCTGGGGTTGGTGGGGGGAACTGCAAAAATACAGCTCAATAGGTGAAGTAAATCACTGTTTGAAATAAATTTTGAAAAGCAACAACAACAAAAGTTTGACCATGATCCAGAGTTGGAAGAAATTACAGGCATTTGGAAGAAGAAGTCTGCCCAGGAATCAGGGAAGATCATGGTGGGGCTTGACTCTCAGCATCTTGAAATCCCAGTAGAATTTCAGCGGGAGGATGAAGCAGGGGGAGGGGGAGGGGGAGGGGGAGGGGGAGGGAGCCAGACAGAATGTGAGCGAGGACAGTGGAGAATATTTGGGGATCACGTCAGTATCACTGATTGACTGGCGTCTAGAGAATTTGTAGTAAAATATAAGGATGGAAGGAGGTTTGGGGCCAGGGAATGAAGGCCTTGAAATGTCACAATAAAGAACTCAGAATTTACTTTGTAAGTAATGGAGTCTAGAGAGGTTTTTGAGCAGGGAATGATATAATCAGCTGAGTTGGAGTCTGACACATGCTTCCACACTTGAATACCTTTTCTATAAAAATATGACTTTATCAAAATATCTTTATGACTAAAATAGCACATACTTATAAAATGTGAAAAAGCAATAGAAACACAATAAAGACTAAGAATTTAAATAGTGTAACATTGACGTACAATGTGGTCTCCAATTTGCTTTATCAGTGAAAGACGTCAATTTTCTCTCCTAATACTCACTTGAAGCTGATTCCTGCAACCAATATTCTTCTCTTCACAGAGCATGGAACCAACTAGTACTATTTGTCTCTTTCCTGAGGCTACAGCATAGAGTAGACATAAAGAGTGTGAGATAGACTGCACCAAAACTGGAACTTTCATCCGTAATTCCTGTAGTATAAATTGGCACTGCCTGGGGAAGGGAGGGACGAGGATTTTGGGGTTGGCAGTTGCAAACTATTTCACATAGAATGGATGGACAACAAGGTCCTACTGTACAGCACAGGGAACCATAGTCAATATCCTGTAGTAAACCATAATGGAAAAGAATATGAAAGAGAATGTATATACAGGCATAACTGAGTCACTGTGCTGTGCAGCTGAAATTAACACAACACTGTAGATCAACTTCACTTCCATAAAAACAAATGATAAAAAAGAAGAATAAATTGGCACAGCCCCTTTGGAGATCAATTTGGCATGTGTAGTAAGAGCTATAGAGTTCATATCCACTGATCCAGTATACCCCCTCTGGGTCTCTAGTCCAAGGACATTTTAAAAAATGAGAAAGTTTTAGAAACTGGTAGGATTATTATAGAGTTACACATATAAGTGAAAGGAAATAAACAAACAAATTTTTTAAAAAATAGGAGGAATCCTTAAATGATGGACCATCTCCTTCATGAACTATTATACAGCTATTTTAAATCATAATGATGAAGGAGACTGTAGGAACATGCAACAATGTTTCTGTGCTAAGTGTAAAACAATTAGACCCAACACATGCACCATGATTATAAACTATGTAAAAAAACAATCATATAGAAGAGATTGGATGACAATAGATAAAAAACAATGATACCAATTTGTGTTGGGATAATTTTATGAAAGGAAATGGGTTTTTCCTCTATTCTGTCTTCCAAAATGCTGTCATGTTGTTACAATTAACAAAGAGTAAAGGAAAAAAAAAAAGATTAAAAACAGAGCCGTAGGAGGAAGCTAGCAGTGCCTTTAAGATAAGATGTGAAGAAAGCAGCAAGTGGCCTTGAGTGGCTTCTTTCCTGGCAGACCCCACGGGGGCACAGAGGGCTGTGCAGGTTCCCGGGAGACCCGAGGCTGCCAAAGTCACATAGCATAGAGTGAAAAATGAGTTCCATGAGGATTTTGTCCTCTTTGGTTCCTGTATGATGAAGCATTAAAAAGATTGGGAAAGGGAAAACGGAGGTATGTGCGACACTTCATTGAGCTGTAGTTCTAATATACAGATCATCAAACAACACCCTCTATATTCTCTTCTCAAATGCTTATATAGAGTATGGTTTCCTTCTTTTTCCTCCCTTGGGAATGAGAATTAGGAAGTTCAGAAATAGAACACCTTGAATAAAGTCACTGTTTACCAGCTGACCTTAGCACCATACATTTAGAAATAGAGCTCTTTCATTCTTCTCTTAAGTAAACCAGTAAAAACAGAACGTTTTCTGGTCACAACTGAGACCGAGATAAAGACCTACCTAAACGTCTTGTGTGGCATCATAGAATGTGTATTTAATTGTTGGCTACAAATAGCCAACCTTTTATCTCTACATTTCTCAGAACAATCTTATCTATAGAATTATTCATAATTCTACAAAATGTACAGCAACCAAAAGAATAAAAAAAATAGAGCACCACCATATACAATGAGGCAAGTTAAATTCTTACAAGGATTTAAATATTATTCAATAATTTATGTGCTGCTTCGATTAAAACAGTTTTAAAGGGAAAAACTGATTCAAAGGCAATTAGTACTGTTAAATAAAAGTTTTGCTTTTCAGGACTTTCATTATTTACAAGATATTTTTATCATTAATTTAAATTAGACAACATTTAACTAGCTTGTTACCACGTATGTTGTATAAGACAGAAACCAATGTTTTTCTCTGCACCCATTTTTACGTGGAACCTCTTCCCATTGGTAGGTGGCTGCTCTGATCTGGCCCTGGGCGCTGGAGTTATTTTTGGGGTGTGCAAACATCTTTAACCCTGTTCCTCCTGACTGTTGTGAGGGAGATACACAGAAAATGCAGAGTCTTGGCAGTATTTCACACTTCATTCCAAGGAGAAGGCAAAGGTTAAGAATGAAGAAAATGAAGCAGACAGCCATGTGTGGCTTGCTGTTCTGCAGAGGCGGATTCCCTGACACAAACAGAAGAAAGGCCCATGAATGAGATCGTGTCAACTTCCTCTGCTTACATAGTAATGCTGGCCTCCTTTCCTTTCAGAAAAACAAGTCATCCGTGCACCCGAGTTCAGGGCTGCATTGTCAAATGTTTCCGAAGTCCCAGTGACAGCACAGTGACACAGGTCCAAGGGAAAGGGCCAAGCCAGCTTTTCGGAGCCTGGTCTGAGGGTCCAACAAGAATATACAGAGTCCACTCTGCATGTCAATGAAATCTGAACCTCACATTGTCTAATAGGCAATAAACCTCTGGAAACGTGCTGAGTAAGTGGCTTGATTTGGGAAGGGGAGCACTTTTTCAAGAATCTCAAGATGGTGTTTGGCTGGCTTTGGGGCTTAGTGATACATTTTTAAATGTTCAAGGGGAATGATTCTGGGTTTGGGCAATGCCACTCTTCACAGCAAATGAGACTCAGTCAAATCACTTCACAGATGAACTCTAAGTCAGAAAGAGTTTTCTAAATTATATTTTAATCCATGGATTAGTACACTTGATTTCTTTTATGATTTTTTTCTCATAAATTATTTTTGCTCTCCAGAAGCGATTCTAATTAGGGAATATGCCATCAATTCCCAGAGTAGGCATTAACTCATGGTAGATGGAAAGGCTCAAGATCATAATATTTTATAAATGAATGAGGTTCCTATAATCCGGATCTGACATTACCCAATTGTTTTATGGGAAAATCAGCCTCTAAGTTACTGAACATTAAACAATGAGTAATATGTTGCTATGGAAACTCTATATTAAAATCAGATGTGTATAAATGTCTTCATTTTGATTTTTTTTTTTTGGTTGTTGTTGCATATGTGAATTTTTTTTAAGTCTCTTTGAAAAGACCCCTAGCTGGATGGCAGACCATTAGCCATCTCTGCCGATGGCAGAAGGTATCGATAAGGTATTATTCCAGCAACATTCTCCCACCTCAAAGTAAGGTCCTCAGGAGGTCAGGTATCTCTATGGACTGTTAGTGGTATTCTTTAGAATTTCAGAAACAAAGATATCTCACTCCAGGTAATTTGACAATACAGTGCTTGTTCTGCTAGCAGCCCCCCAGATAGCCAAATTCCCAGAGTAGCTGATCTTTCCTGGTCCTGATTCTTGGCACCGCACACAGATGGCCAGCGTAGCTCATCACTAATGGGCTCCTCTCTAGACAGAATATCTGAGCACTTCTGCTCCCATCAGTTGTCCTGTATACTAACCAAGAGTAACTTGTGTTTGCTCGTCAACCAGTTTATACAAGCTGCCCTCGTTATTATGATTATGTCATTTATTTACTATTTAAAACACACTGATAAAATAAAAGTGCCCGAAGAAAGAGATTTGTACTTTCTTTGAGTTTTTTTTTGTTTTTGTTTTGTTTAACGTCCTCAAATTAGGTGTAGGTGAAAAAATTGTAAATGACTGGTGAGATAATATAAAAATTTAGGAAGATTTTGTTTTCAGATTTCTTCAAAAATGTTAAGTTCCTTTTCCTCTAAAAAAACAAAAAACAAAGAAAACATGCAGTTGAGACGCTCATGCAGAAAAGATTATGCAGGACATGAATCACTGGCCCAGAAAAGTGTTAGATTAACGCACGTTTATATGCTGTAAGTTAAAACAAAACGTTTAAAGTATGTGTCCATCATCACTCATGACTCCCTGTTTTAACTGATGTTCGTTTTACAAACCCACGAGCTACCAATCCCTGATGATTTCGAATAGGAGGATCTCTACTGTAGTATACAGAGAAATATTCTGTACTCTATAGGTTTCTCCTGTAGTATATAGAGTGCCCTGGAGGAGAGAACCAAGAATCAGAGACATGATTCAGGAAGTTATTTTAGTAAACACAAGAAGGAATGAAAACCTGAACTATGCTGATGACAAAAAAGTTAGAGATGTATATAAGAGAAACTGCAGAATAGAAGTAACAAAGTCCTGACCATTTAGGAGGAATTAATGAGACTCCAAGGTTTGAGCACAAGTGGTAGGTCACACTTGGAAAGACACAGGGGGATCGGAAAAAGAAGCTGGTGTAGGGGGAGGACAGGGGTTTAGGTTTCAGATTTATTAAGGTGAAGACAGACAAAGACATCTAGGTGGAGTTACCTGAAGGTCATTAGGAGGTAGTTAGAAATATAGGAGGAACATTTCTATTTCACTAACAGAAATACAGGTTTGGAAGTGGTAATGTAGACAGTAGCAGTTAAAGTTCTGAAGACGGAAGAAAAGACAAAAGAGAACAGTGACCTGAGGGGGGAAAAAAGATCTAAGTTTGAGGGCAAAAGAAGGGAGAAGAGCCACAAAAGAGACAGAATAGTTCAAAAAACAAAGATAAGATTACAGCGGGACAAGTCTCAGACTCCAAGGGAGGAAAAAGTTGGGGACGTTGGCAGACATCAAGGACAGATGCTTCAGAGAAATGCCATTTCAATCTATCAATCACCAGGCCCCGCTCAAGGAAGCACTCTCATTGGAAAGGTGAGGGTTTCGACTGAGAGTTCTACACAAGGATTCAAAACGTGAAGGACTGAGCTCCTGGTGAGGAAGAAGGGGCAAGGGCAATAGAGAGCTCAAGAAGTTTGACGGTGAAAAGGAGGGAGACAGCATTATGCATTAGGGGCTAAGATGGTTGAGCAGTTGAAATTTTTTTAGCTGATCGTGTTTATGTGAGAAGGGAAGGCCGCATTAAAGACGATAGAGGTGGCAACATAAACCCGAGGGGAAGGGCCCCAAAGAGGTGGAAAGGGAGGAGGGGAGTAAGAGAGCAAAAAAGGGCAAACTTGGCAAAAAGGAAAATGACCTTCTTTCTTAAAGACAGGAGTGAGGAAAGAGAGAGGGTGAGGAGAGGATGAAAATTGAAAATGAGGACTCACCAGAGAAAGAAAATCCCACAAAAACATTATTTTGGTTGGTTTTTTCTTTTAACCTGGAGAAACATTACACAGACAATCATGGCATCTGGTAGAACCAAAGAAAGACTGAATTAATTTCTGAATTTCTCTTCATGCTCTCCAGTCATGGCTGGATAGAACAGACACCTAAAGGCCCGAGTCAGCGTCCTGGCATAGGTAACAGCACAGTCTTTCTGGGGAATCCACTTTTCTGAGTAATTCCTCCTTCTAATGCTCACAGCATCAGCATGAACCCTTCAGCACAGAGAATTTCTATAGGTGTGGTTGGTATTTCTAACTGAAGCCCCATCACATTACTTGATTATTTGCTTCTCAAAAGCAAAGCCTTGTGAAGACAGGGATGACAATTCCCAGCTCCCCCTGTCAGAGGGGTTCACCCGCAGGCCTTCCCTACCTGTTCACAGCCTCTTAAAAAGGTGCCAGATTGAAACATGAAGAAGTTGGGCTGGCTTTTTCTTTCTAGAAACTTTGAACAGCTGAGGCATTGAGAAGTTAACGTGATAGGAATCAGCCTTTCCTGGGTTATTTCAATCTTAGGCTAAAGCATTTCAATTGCACTGAGTAATCATGTAAGAGGAGAGAGACATTCTCTGTCTGGTGAACATGAATGCTTGTACACACTAATCTTACTAACAGGTGGAAGGTAAATACCCTGTATGATTAGAAGGGAGGGCCTCCCAAATGCCTCGCTATCCCAAGATACGTCCGCCATGAGGTTGCTCAACTCCTAGATAGATAGGCCCATTTCATTTCTGCTGATGAGGCCACTGTAGTTTTACAAGTCACCTTTGGGCTGAAAATAATCCCAAGAGAGGAGATAATCATTAACACTTTATACATTAGTATGTCAAATCTGTCCGCCTGTCCAGAACAATGAAGGACAGAAAGGCAAGGGCGGCAAATGGTCTAGACTCCAGATCGGCCAAAGGGGAGTGCAAGCCTGGGCAGAAGCTTCTGTAGATGGAGAAGTCTGAGCAGCCAGCCTGGTCCCCTGGAGCAGGCACAGGAAAATAAGTGCGCAGGACAAGTGGGGGAACGCTTCCTCAACTTACCAAGGACCCCAAAGGCTTGTAGATGGGGCCCATTCCAGAAGAAACAAACTTAACAAGGTCATATGGGTTACAGCCCACCGTGCTGCTCCACAGGTGAAACTCCAGTCTGGTGACACCTTCCCCCCGACCCCTGCCAGCAGTCCGCTCTCTGTGTCTGTTCAGACAGGACCAAGTTGTAAGATAAAGGGGGTTAGAACACTAGGTAGACAATCAGACCAGATGATGCTTAAAATCTCTTCTATAATAATATCAAGATTCTGTGAGTCTATAAAATACTGCTGAATGTTGTCCAAAGCTCAGAATTTCAAAGGGGTTTGGTTAGATAAAGACTCCCTTACAATAAAGATTTTGTCTTTTTAAATAATGAATCCCAGTTCAATTTTTAAATTTATTTATTTCAAAAAAAATTTATTTGATGGATTTTGAGCGCAGAGAAGTCGGAAAGTTTGTAAATACATTTCATTTAGCAGTTGAGGAATCCTGGCTACCTCATGCACCACCTGATGTTATTTTGAGATAGCAAAGGGAATGGGAAAGAAAAATCATGTTTAGTGTGCAACTATTAGGCACTTTGCAATTCATTATTTAGTTCTCTTTAATACACATCCATTTTGTTTTGTTATCCCCACCTTATAGATGAGGGAATTGATGCCCCTTGAGGTTAAATAACTTGCCCAGGGACATAAAATCAAAGGGTACAGATTCAGGGTCTAACCAGAGTGTTTCTGATAACAAAACTCATGCTCCTTCTACTATGCCTATGACCTATCTCATACTTCGAGTTAAATATAGACACTTCTTGACTGATTCCACCAACTCATCCATGTTCAGTGGAGAAAGTCCTGTTTTAAGCGTAGCTATAACCCAAGGACATTCCTGATCTGAGTACAGCCCTTAGTAAATAATCTTTTATCAAAGGACATTTTTATGCCCATTCTATTCATAGTAAGAATTTCAATTGATTGAAATGTGGTAAATCCTTAAAGCATTTTGAGTAGCAAATATTGAAATACAGTACTGTGTGGTTTATGATATATGTTAAAGCAGATTTAAAAGCAAAAATACAATGGGGTCCTTAAAAAAAGAATTTGTTACTCTAAAATATGACCAATACAATTAATCTTGCATATTCAAATAGGATGCTTAAAAAAATTTTAACTCTAGAATTGTTAGAATTCCTGTTCATATCACCATTGCAGATCTTTTTTTTACCCCGGTGTTTAATTTAAATGTTTATGAAAGTAATAAATAGAGTCCCTTGAAATATGGTGACAGACTTGCTAGCAATTAGACATATGATCATATATGCTTTTTAACAAAACCATATTCTCTGATCCAGAGCAAACTATGTAGGCTATGCCTTTCCTTAGAGTAAGTGAAAAATAAAAGTAGATTTTACCCCTACACAATTTGAAACTATTTATAAGAAATCTACAGAAAAAAGTTGAACTTCATGAAACTATTTGGCTATTCTCTTCATGAGGTTTGAATCCCACAAGCATGCTTCTCCAAATGTATGATTCTCCCTGCAAGAAGAATCAAGCAGAGGCTAATTATGAGTTATTTGAGGTTTTAATGGCTCCTCTGTAGGAACTGCTACGAATAACAAGGCTCTGGCCTTTCTTTAGTCCTTGGATCACGTCCTACTCTGGAACTTCACAGACCATCAGTGCCTTGGACTGTGGCTATGGCATTCAGACCGGACCACCTAATGTACCACACTGGTGGTGTCCAGCTCTATCTAGCCTTTAATAAATAAGCTCAATATGCTGAAGTTTTAGATTAAGAAAGTGATAAAACACAGAATCCATCGACTTATTACCTCCTCCAAAATTTAAGGGACGGTACTGCTTTGCATGCTAAGCTACACCATCTATTAGCAGCACATATCATTATAACCCGGGTCCAGAGACTATGTAAGCATCTAGACCAGAGGAGGAGGGCAGCTTAGTACCAAGAGCTGTTGATTTCTTTTAGTTATTAACCAAACTCTTCTGCAAAGATAGGTTCCAGGATGAATCCCAGAGTTGGGAAAATCATGCCAAACACTTCAAAATTCTCAACATACTTACTTCAAAGTAACTACTGCTGTCCTGTGACAATTTTTGACTTAGTATCTTGGGAAATGCTTTTCCACGGATATATATTTGATTTTATAATAGACATCAATAGGGAAATGGGATTTGCTTTGCAGAAATTCACTTTATAGCCAAATCTGCCAGCATGCATCTATTTTATAAACTGAGAGCTGAATTTATTTATGTTCATATCTATCACCTCTATATCTGCTTACCTCTCTGGGGCTTCCTTCATGCAGAATCTGACAGGAGAAAATTGAGTAGAGAAGAATCTGGTTAATTCAACAAATATGATAGAACTTGTGGGGCAGTGCTCAATGTAACATTTGTAACCATCTCACAGAACCTTCCTGATAGACTGAATCACTTAGTTGCCTCCCGGCTCCTAACCTTTTCCACCTAAAAACTAAAACTACCTAATGAAGAAAGTGTTATTCTCACTGTGTTATTCTCATCCCTATTTCACAGATTAGGAGACAAGGGTTCTGCGATGTTATTTGACTTCCACAAGATCACAAAGTTAACAAGTGTGGTGTGATGAGCTTAAAAGAAAAGTTCTTTCATGCCTTTTGATCCCAAATTCCTTTCTTTTTTTCTTTCACTAAACCACACTGTCTTGTTTGCTCCGTCTGAGGATACAGTGATCATTTTTCTTTTCTTTCTTGTGGTTCTATTTTTCTTCCTACAGAATTTCTTTTCTCACTTCTTCACCCAACTGAACAAAACATAGTTTAATGAATTCCAAATCTTCAAAATCAAGGTATCTTTTCTATAATTGTCTCTGAATTTTCTGATTAGAAGTAAGATGCTGACCCAGCTTTATTTCAGGTCAGATCAGTCCTTGAGCCAAATTGCAAAATTCAGACTGTGTGTGTGGTGGGAGGCGGAGGGACCAGTCCAGACATCCAGGTGGAATCTTTACGTCGGACTCAGTACTAACACCTCCTTGTGAGGGGCAGGAAGGAGACCCCAAGTGGCAGAGTCATCTATTTGAGCTTCAGATTATTCACCTTCCTAACTAATCAATAATTGTTATAATTAAAATTGATAGCTGCAACTAACATGACAGAGGGCTGCTGCCAGAATGCTGATTGCGTCTTTGGCTTCGAAAGATAGGCAGCAGCGTGGAACACTTATTTTCCAATTTGCTTTTAGCTGTGTGCAAATTGCTTTCGCTGTATCCAGCTGATTTAGACCTTGCCTGGAGGTGCACTAGATTAATTGGGAGACTCACATTCATTGCTTACAGAATGGACTCTGTAATTGGCGAAATTTGTTAGTGCCAGTTATAAAATAACTATATAGTAATGCTTTTAGCCGTCCTCTGTTACTCTTTCCATGAGAGGGGAGGGGAAACAATTAGAACCCGTCTGACGATTAAGACGGGCGTTTTTACATAAGGACTAAAAGGCAGGGAGCTACAGTCAATATTTTACACAAGTAAACATTAATGTGAATATGGTATTGATTTTTTCCAAAACCTGAAAAAGTACTTGAGTGTATGAAAGTATTTTTTTATCTTTATCTTTGTTGTGTCTGAACCTTAGATAAGAGAACCCACTTTGTTCAAACTACGAGCAGATTTTTCAAAATGCTCTCTCTCCTTACTTCACTGAGTTAAAGAGAGCAAGCACTCTTTCTTACTTATTGCCAAATGGAAGAAACAGGAAAAATCCTGAGGCCCCAGTTGGGTGCCCTCCAGGTTGTCTCGTTTCTTCTGCTCTCCTCTTTGGGTCCCAGGGTACCACGAGGGCATTCCCGATGCCCAGTTCAAATATCAGACAAAGCTCAATGCACATGAGAGTCATTTTCAGCAGGAAGGCATTATTATTATTAGTTTTTTTTCAGGAGCAAAACTTGGTAGGCCAAGAACATAATATAAACTATAATACCTGTTAGAAAAACAAAGAGTTATTTGCCTTCTTAGCCCTTAAAAAAGTATCTTATGTCACCAGACTTAAATATGCAAAACTGTCCCTTCCATTTTTTAAATGATGCTCGGTTTATTGCTATGCAGACCAAATTGTACAGAGACCATTCTCTCACATACTCCAAAACCACACATATCCATAGAGCAGAGATGTCAGCCAAGGCTGTCACCTAGGTAACGAAATCGCAGCTCAAACGGATTTATGTAAACAAACAAAGGAGTGGGGAACGGGTGTTCATGGGTTCAGATAAATGAAGAAGTACACAAGAAGGCTGCTTTAGACACCACTAGATTCAGGGGCTCAAAAAGGTATCACAACTGTTTCCCTCCATCCCCTGGCTCAACTTTATTTCACGTTAGCCGCACTTTCAGGAAAACCCTCACCACACGGAGGCCCCCGTTAGACTCAGATTTATATTCTCTCTTCAGCAACACCACTGAAAAGAAAGTGCTTCTGTCCCAGTAGGTCCAGCAAATTGTCAGACCTAAATTTCACAGTGAGTCACTTGCTCACTCCTCAACCAAGCACTGTGGGCAGGAGGGCAGGATATGCTCATCAGCCACACCCGAGCCCCGGGCTCCACCTGGAGAGCGAGTCCCCCAAAGGAACACTGAGGTGAAGTGACCAAAGGCGGGGAGATGGATGCCAGGCAGAAACAACAAATGGGGCTTCCCTGGTGGCGCAGTGGTTGAGAGTCCGCCTGCTGATGCAAGGGACGCGGGTTCGTGCCCCGGTCCGGGAAGATCCCACATGCCGCGGAGCGGCTGGGCCCGTGAGCCATGGCCGCTGAGCCTGCGCGTCCGGAGCCTGTGCTCCGCAACGGGAGAGGCCACAACAGTGAGAGGCCCGCGTACCGCAAAACAACAACAACAACAACAACAACAAAAAGAAACAACAAATGACCACAACACTCAGAAACGAAGTGGTAGTGAACTATGAGTGTTTCTAGTAATACTTCTTAAATTTCATTCATTTATATCTTTGGGATCTAGTTAAAACTAAAGATCTTTCCCTCCAGAAAAACGTCTATGTGACCATGTCACGCAAAATGCTGCCTGCTATTTCAGGAGGATTCATGCATCCCCGGAGCCTAGCTGATAACATGGAAACAAGAATATCTTTCTGAGGTAACCAACACTGTGAGAAGTATCTGCATCTCACAGATAAGTACAATTTTAGGTTTTCTTTTCCTTCCAAGTCTGTTGTTGTTTTTCTTTCCAAGCAATTTTGTTTGTGCAGAATTCCCCTTATGCAGCTATTCGTTATCTTTGTTGTGAATAAACTCTGAAAATCTAAACTGTGCCAAATGACTATTTTGTCCAGATGATAGATTGTCAAGGACCAAGCTTTCAATCAGATGACTCACACAGTGGCCACAAGAGTGATGGCAGCCCTTCTTTATTTGGCACAAGAAAATGAGTGTTCTGAGCTAAGGCTGTGCAGTGAGTCTAATTTAAGGACTCAGCATGAAGACATAGACGGCCAAAAATAAAAACGTTCTTTCATCTTCTTATATCATGGAGGACTATATGTGACTACTAACGAGAAAGAATTATACATAATAAGGCAACTTTTTTCATTGCTACGATTAGAAAGAGAAATTGTTTAAACATTGAAGTGACTGCTCAAAACAAAGTATTTCATAAAGTTCACCTCAGAAATGTAAATTTGAATATTTAAATTAAAATAATTCTCACAATTAAAAAGTTTAGTTAACTACACATCAGAGGGGAAAAAAGACAATTTTAGCAAAAGAAAAAAAAAAAGAGTATTGCTTCAAAACAGTCTTCACAGAAAGAGGTTTTATCCTGTGTTTGCAAGACAGGATCTTAGAATCTGCTAGGAATAAAAAAGAAAGATGGAGAGAGAAAGAAAGGGAGATGGGGGGAGGGAAGATAACTTCAGTTCTTGTGTTTGGATTTTGGAAAAAAGAAGGGTTAACATGAAAGCTCAGATAAAAGAAATGGAAGAATCGCCACAATCATCACGTTCAACTTTTACTGAACATTTTGCCCTTGAAGATAGAAGGAACTGCTGTATTTCAAGACCAATAATTCCTAAATCAATTTATCAGCAAGTTCTGTAGCTGTTGAATAAAAACAAAGTTAATGGTAGGATGGGGTAAGGGAACTGAAAGCAGAAAAAACCTGAGTATTAAAAAGGACAAGATTACAGATACAAATTTCAAAATATGTAATATAAACTTCATATACACACACAGAGAAACATCTGGAAGGATATGCACCAACCAATGAGAAATGGTTATTCTTTAGGAGTTGGGGGGAGGACTAAGAGGGGAGACTTTTATTTCTTTTATTATTCCTTTTTGCTTAAATTAATTCTTAAAATAATCATTTAGTTATATATGATTTGTGCAATGAAAAAATTATATAACAGAAATAAAAATGTTTAAAACATGAGAATAAGGATTTCTGGTATAAACAATGAGATAGTTTGACTCAGGATTTCTCTTTTCTTCCTGGAAACTGTTCTGAACAGCCAGGACCATGCAAAAAAAAATTTTGTGTAACACTTGGATACCAAGAACACTACAAATGTATTGTTATTATTATTATTAATAATGCTGTCTCAGACAGCTGAGATCAAGCAGATCCCCAAAAGAAGCTGTCCTGAAGTGAGAGAGTGGCATGGACATATATATACTACCAAATGTAAAACAGATAGCTAGTGGGAAGCAGCCGCATAGCACAGGGAGATCAGCTCGGTGCTTTGTGACCACCTAGAGGGGTGGGCTAGGGAGGGTGGGAGAGAGACGCAAGAGGGTAGAGGTATGGGGATATATGTATATGTATAGCTGATTCACTCTGTTATAAAGCAGAAACTAACACACCACTGTAAAGCAATTATACTCCAACAAAGATGTTAAAAAAAAAAAAAGAAGCTGTCCTGGAAGCAGCAGAGAGCAGCCTGGGAAGGCTTGAAGGGATTCAAGAGGGCTGCAGGTCCCAACAAGTATAAGTACAAATACTCTTAGAATGAAAGGGATACTCTAAGTGAAAGATTAAAGAGCATGTCACTCTGGAACAGCAGAGATGAAACAGAGCTAAGATCATGCTATTAGGTCAGAGAAGCAAAGGAAGCATGACTGCACAGCACAGAGATACCATATTGAAGCACAATGTCCCTCAGGCAGCAAAGGAAAGCATCTTGAGTGACAAAGCCTAGAATTTCATCTTGTCCTTATCCCCACCCCTAACAAACCATCCTATAAATAGATGGTCCAGGAAAATCAAACCCAATCAATCATGCATAGCATAATTACCACAATATTTTTTTAAAGAATTTTTTGAAAGCATCAAAGCTTAGCAACAGCTTAAAAATACACTCAGAAAAATACTGCCATAGAGTAGATGAGCTTATAATCACAAATTTTACCATGATATTAAAAAAAAATGAAACAATTATCTCCATAAAGGAAGACCACAAAATAAAAATGCAAGAATGCAGAGCAGAGGAGGGAGGGTAAAACAGGTGCTGGCAGAACTCTGGGAAAAAAATACAAGGAAAAAAATTTAGAGAACCGAGTTTTTCTTTTTTTAAATGTAAGGAGCAAAGGGGAAAATAGAAACTGTGGAAAACCAAAAAGGAATATTAAATATAGAAATAAGCTAATAAAATGAAATAGAAATAAAGTAAAAAATCTTAATTAGAGAGACAATAATAATTATAAAAGATAAATTTTATCTAATAGATACATAAGTCAAAGGATATCCAACATATACATAATTGGAATCCTCCAGAAGGGAAAATAAAACAGAGCAAGGATTCTTAAATGATCGGTAACAAAACTTTCCTGAAATAAATGAAGACTTGTATCTACACATTCAAAAGGCATATCATGTACTACAAAAAGTTAAAACAGAACAACCAACATTGAGACATACTCTAATTAAAGCCATGGGAATTTTAAGATGAAAAAAATAATCCTCTGGATATTTAAGGACCCAGTCATTTACAATTTTTTTAAGTATGAAAAATGTTTTTATGTAACATGTTTTTTAAAAAATCATAAAATAAAAATTGATAGAAGAACATAGGAGGTAGAAAATAGGTGAGGACAAAAGAATATATTATAATACTGACAAAACAAAGGGTGGAAGTGAAAACATAATTAGCACACAAAAGTGACAACAAAAAAGACAACACTACAGTTGAGACAGGGAGACTATATAGAGAAAGGAGAGAACATAAGCTAATTTTTTACTGGGGACTGTAATTGGGATTATACCTTTGTAGTGTATAAAGTAGCCTTTGTATGAGGTGACTATGGCTTTATATAATCCAAGAGAGTTAGATAAAATATTTATACAAAAATACAAAATATTTGTCAAAAATACAAACATTCTCAAATATCAAAAGTAAATCACCATGTTAAAATAAACAAAGGGAAAACATAAAATAATATGACAGAAGAGAAACAAACATATCATTCATAGCCATAAAAAAAATGGGCTAAAGTTAACTACTAAAAGAAAGAGATTTTCATTTTGGATTTCATAGAGAAACTAATCTCTATTCTGCATAAAAGAGATACATCTAAAACAAATGATTTAGAAAGCTTGAAACGAAAGGACAGGCAAAGACTTTCCAGGCAAATGCAAAATTTTAAAAATGCAAGCTTACCTCTATTGACATAGACATGTACGAGTATATGAGATGGAAAGATGACATGATTACTTTGCTTTAAGAGCTATTCTAAGCCTTCTTGTAGCTTCTGGTTCCATCAGGTACTGCTAAGGTACCAGGTACTAGATGCTAAGCAGGGGGGAAAAAAAAAAAAAGGAAACCTTTCTGTTCCTCTGGGGATTAACTAATCTTAACTCCTCACTAAACTCATTTCTTGCTAAACACGTAAGCCACTGTATGTCCTTCGTCTCCGAGGGTTCTAGGCTACCTTTCAAAAATGGCAGCCATAATGCCGAGGAGTCCATTGTTTAACTCCTAAATGCCTATCACAACTGGGTTTCTTAAAATGATGAAACTCTTATTTCAAAATGAGATAAAACCTCTATTTAAAGAGCTTTATATCACAATTGATATGTTCTATTTTTAACTCTGAAATATTAAGTACCATAAGAGGGTACTTGACCTTATCATTAATAAAGACATTTATTTGTTTGAGCACTCTCCTCATTAAACATGTAAGAGGATGCACATGTTATGCTAAAATAAACTATTATACACAAATAAATAAGGACAAAATTTGTACAATAAATTTCAAAGCAGTTAACATCACTGTGAAATACTTTATAACTAGCTAATAAACATTCTCCCTTAAAGTTATATATATTAAATTAACTAAACAGAGATGAGTCAAGTAGAGACAGTGAAGAGAGGCAAGAGAAATGGAAATAGGACAGAGATAGAGACAGATACCATGCCACAAATTCTCGGTGAGAGAAATGACAGCTTATTTTTAAAGTGATTCACGTCCATCATTTAAAAAAGTCGCAGTTCACAATTACATTAATTAAAAATACAGTCCTTCCTCCTCTAGGCCCCTTCACCCCACTTCCCATTCATCACAGGTGACCACTGTTAACGACGTGAGAGGCTTGCTTTCCAGGTTTTCTATCCAAATGCAAATACACTGCACAAATATGCACATATACATACACACAAACATACGGCACACACGTATATAAATACGTACTCATTTATTTACAGAAGAGATTGTACTCCCACACCCTATATGTAACATCCGGCAAATCCATTTAACGACACGCTGTGCCTATGACAGCATGTGAATACACAGACTTACTTCATCCTTTCCCAGGGAACTGATGGTGGCTCTGCCGTTACCAGACCATGTTGATGGATGTGTAAGTAGTTCTTGGTTGCTTAAAACGATGCAGTGAACACGTCTGTCTTTGTGCAATTGAGTGAGAATAGCTGTAGGCTAAATTCCCCAAAAGGAAATTACTATGTGCATTTACATTTTTGACAACAAGTGCCAAATTTGCCCCTGACAACATTTCTCACTACAGTATAGGAACTCTGACCCACACCTTCACCAACATTTAACCTTTGCTGTACTAATAGTAAAAAAGAATCCATTGTCCCTGTAACGTGCCATCTGACCATCTTCCGGTATTTCTATTAGTCATTGTGTTCCTTTTCTGTCAACTAGTTGTTCATACCCTTTGTCCACCTTTTCTATGAGGTTGCTGGCTCAATGCTTTTAAAAATAATCTGAGTATAAAAATTGGTCCTTTTATATATAAAATAGACAATCAACAAGGACCTACTGTACAGCACAGGGAACTTTACTCAATATTCTGTAATAACCTCTATGGGAAAAGAGTCTGAAAAGAATGTATCCATGTATATGTATAACTGAATCACTTTGCTGTACACCTGAAACTAACACAACATTGTAAATCAACTATACTCCAATATAAAACAAAACGTAAATTTAAAAAATAAAATAAAACAAAATCAAGATAAGTGCTATAGGACCCTAAAAAGTATTGGCCCTTTTCCTGAGGTATTACATATTGCAAATATTTCCCCCAGTCTCTTTTTTGTTATTTGCCTTTATTAATGATGTTATTCCCCAAATGCAACTTAAATTTTTTAATGTAATCAAACTATCAACCTTTCCTTTTATGGCTTCTGAATTTGATGATATATACAGAAGCATCACTCCCACTCTGAGCATATAACTAAATTATCCATGTTTTCTTCTAGTATCATGATAGTTTCACTAAATGTTTGATCCTTCTGGAACTTATTTTGTTATAAAAAGTTATGTTGGGGGCTTCCCTGGTGGCACAGTGGTTGAGAGTCCGCCTGCCGATGCAGGGGATACGGGTTCATGTCCCAGTCTGGGAGGATCCCACGTGCCGCGGAGCAGCTGGGCTCGTGAGCCATGGCCCATGGGCCTGCGCGTCCGGAGCCTGTGCTCTGCAACGGGAGAGGCCCCAGCAGTGAGAGGCCCGCGTACCACCAAAAAAAAAAAGTTTTGTTGGATTCCAGGCTATTTTTTTCCATACAGCCAACCAGTGAGTCGAGGTATATTTAAGGCAATAACATAGCATGTTTGCTGGTCAAGCAATGTTTGACTACAAATTAAGATGAAATTACTTTTATGCTTTCAGGTATTAATCTTACTTTTCAAAAATATTAATCGTATACTACAGTAATTTCATAAGTTTTATAATATATGTTTAAGAAACATTCTGCAATTTACAAATAAACAACATTCTGCATTACAGGAACATGAAAAAGGAATAATCTCCAAATTCTTTTCAGCAAGACAGACTCCTTAAAAAGTGAAACCAATGATATTCCACAAAAACATTTTTAAATGACTTTCTCAGTAGAGCTAAAATTGACTTTTTAGGATTATATACCAGTTGAAACTGCTATACCCTTTTGCTTTATGAACAAACACTGCAATATTTTTATCCAAGTGGTAAATAAATGAGTATTCTGCCCCAGCTAACCCAAATCACAGAAATGGTGTAATTAAAGTGCATTATATGTCACCCCAAATTCATTCAAACAGGCAGGAGGAAATATATAAAGAATAACTGGAGTAGGACATCTTAGGGAGTTAAGTCAAGCTTATGGCAAAGACTGAATGATGAGTTAAAAGCAGCAATGCCTCTCAATCCTAAAGGTACTACTTTATCTCCTACCTTGCAAACTTGTCCCATTCAACTTTCGTCTAGAGCTTGGCTGTATCTGGTCTCTAGGACAATTCTTGTCCACTCTGTGCCCAGCACCTCCCTTTGCATCCTGGGGTGACTGTCTTATCCTGTATGCTCTTGTCCCCTTGCCACCATGACAAGATTGAAACAGCTGGTAGACAAACAAGTAAAATTAATATCTATGATCCACCCCACCTTCCAATAACCCGATTCTCAGCACGTTTTTTTCTTTTTTTTTTTTTTTTTGCGGTACTTGGGCCTCTCACTGTTGTGGCCTCTCCCGTTGCAGAGCACAGGCTCCGGACGTGCAGGCTAAGTGGCCATGGCTCACGGGCCCAGCCGCTCCGCGGCATGTGGGATCTTCCCGGACCGGGGCACGAACCCGTGTCCCCTGCATCGGCAGGCGGACTCTCAACCACTGCGCCACCAGGGAAGCCCTCAGCACTTTTATACTACACTCATCTACAAGGAGTCTGCTGATCCCTGCTTCTATAATGTTTCCTACCTCCTGCCTTTCTTAAAATCTTCCGTGCACGTGATGAAGTTGTAAGCTCATCTAAACAGACAGCTCCTCCATCCTCTTCAGAGTAAAAATCACGTCCTTACAATAGCTTATAAGACCGTAATAGTAAGCCTCCTCCCCACCCAAACACACACAGCCATCTCTTGGCCTTCACGGGATGTGCATTTGCCACACTGAAAATATTCAGTTCTGTGACAGAAGACAAGAAATCAAATGAGATGGATGCAAATCATTAGATGTGTTAAGCATAGATAATTAAATTATTTCCCTGGGAGATATGTTAGATAAAGCAAGTAGAGCATATATGTGAACCTAGATAGAAAGAAATGGAAGAACCAAGTAAATAATAAATATTCATGACATGCTAAATATACAAGAGGCACAGGAAGCACTGAATATTCATGAACATACATGAGGTCATAAAGCACTCAGTATCGGTGAGGTCCTACTTTAGCCACTTGTTGGTGACACCTGTGCAAAGCCCCACCTGCCCTCTGTCCTGGACATGCAAATAAAGTCCATAAGTGCTCCTCAGGCTAACGCCACAGCTCCTGACCAGGCTCTCCAATAAAGAAAGCTGTGCTGACTCCAGGCATCGTCTTCCTCACCCTCACCTGTGGTCCTCATAACCACACCATCAGCGGGGGAGACCGATGCAACACAGAGAGAAACAGGACAAAGGAACATTTGGTAACAGAATTCAGGGGACATGGCCCTTCCCTTTGCTTGTATCCCAGCCTAAGCATGTCAATCCACTCCATTTTCTTCCACTTGCTTCTAACAGTATGCTTTGGTTTAAATTGCTCCAATAAACGGTGTGATTTGTGTGTCTTAAATCTGTGAGTTTTCTGTCCCACGGCTAGGGGATAGCTTGCCTAGCTGTGTACTAGGAGGCTACCGCTGCAAGGTTGGGTCCATACACGCGTGATTGACCACCCTGCTCTAGCCACACTGTTCTCCTTGCTTTCCCTTAAATTTTCCAAGCACATTCAACCTCAGCAGCTTTGTACTTCTTCCCGCTACATGAAACACTATTCTACAGACAACTACAAGACTTGCTCCCTCGTTTCCTTTAGGTGTCTCTTCCCTGAAACTCCCGTATAAAATCATGTCATTTTCCAGCAACAATTCTCCAACACCAGCTGGGTCCTACAATTCAATTCTGACACTCCCTGGGTTAGTGCAAACCCAGCAGGTTAAGGGTTCAGTCCCACACAACATCAGATGCTGACCACAAATGGGGTCCCCAGGCTACCTGCAGAAGCCCAGTCAACTATAAATTTGGGAGTTCCTGCAATCTTCCTCCCCACAAGCGGGTTCAATAATTTGCTAGAATGACTCACAGAACTTGGGAAAGCATTATACTTCTGATTACAGTTTTATCATAAAGAATAGAACTCAGGAACAGCCAAACGGAAGAGATGCAAAGAACAAGATATGGGGGGCGGGGGACGGTCCAGAGGGTCCATCCCTCTCCAGGCACAGCGAAGTGTTCACCCACCCAGAGCCTCCCTGGGCCTCCTGTTGAAGAGTTTTTTAATTGAAATTTATTACATAGTCATGATTTATCAAATCACTGGCCACTGTGATTGAACGTAATCTCTGGTCCTTCTTCCCTCGAAAGATTCCAACCCTCTAATCCCCCAGTTGGGTCCCCTGGTGAGCAGCCCCCATCCTGAAGCTAACTTGGACCTGCCAAGAGTCATCTCGTGAGTGTAAATTCAGGTATAGTCAAAGGGGGCTCTTCATGAATAGCGAGACACTTCTATCACTTAGGAAATTCCAAGGGTTTTAGGAGCTCTGTGCCAGGAACTGGGACAAAACAAAAAAACTTCTATTTTTATTATACCACAAAAACAGACATTTCTTCTCCTCCCCGTTCTCGCTGCCCAACTTACCGTTTACCGGCACCTGACGTGCGATATATTCGTTTGTGTATTTGTATACGGTCATGTCCTCCCACTAGAATGTAAACTCCGTGAGGGCAGGATTTGATCTCTTTTCTTTACTGTTCTATCTCCAGCATCCAGAACAGCTTTTAGGCTAAAACAGGCGCTCAGTAAATAATTTGTCACTTGAGTGAGTGGATGTCACGTCAGGACAGAGCTGCCATCACCTCACCTCCTTTCTTTGAGAATCTGCTTTACCCACAGTAAAGCTGGAAAGAACAGTCCTGGGTTCTACATGACTCTGCCCTACCTCTCCCAAGTCTGGCCAGCCACATTTGGCCATGACAGGGACAGAAATCCATTGCGCCTGGCATAGGAATTTGGAGTGGGAACTGAAAGACTGAATCCATTAAATTATGGTGAAAAATGGGCCAGTGAAGTCCATAGCAGTCCCGAGTCACATTTAGTAACAGGAGCAGGGAAAGCCATAAGGAGATGGAAACAGTCAGTCTGTCAACAGAAGCACGAGAATGGGACAGCTGCACCAAAAGCAGCAGAGGTAAGAGATTATGCGACACTGGAGAGAGATTTAGGGGCCTTCTAAAAACCATCACTGTGACCTGCCAGTTCCCTTCCTATGCTTGGGTATTATGAGACTAACTCGTCAGCTTTCGATAAACCCTCTTTGTAACTAAGCTGGGTTGAATGGTTCTTGGCCACAGAGCTCAGATGGTAGAGGTACAGGGCCGGTCCGAAGAAGCCACACCCAGGAGCCAGCTTAGCGATCTGTTCCCACCCCTGACCCCTCAGCCTCTGTTCCCTCAGCAAGGCAGTTTATTCTAACTGCAGTACCCTCCTGGCTCACTGGACCCAATTGGGCCACTTTGATCCTCTCTCCTGGGAATCTGGAATTAGAACAGAGATGCCAGATCGTTCTGCCAGCCAGGCAAGCCACGTGTTTGGAGAATCACAGGTAGCCAGTGAGCAGCATGAGAAACAATGAGACGGGAAAGAAAGAGCAGAGAGAAAAGTCGTGATGAGAGACAGAGAGAGACTGGGGGCGGGAGGAGAGGGAAAGGGAGAGGCTGCCCAGGTGCCTGAAGACATCCCAGGTCCCAGTGTCCCAAGCCCCCTTGACGCCTGTACACACCTCCTACCCCTGCTCCCTTAAGACCTCTCTGCCCTACATTAAATTTGCCTATATTGCTTCAGTTAGCTTGAACAGGTTTGTGTTATTTATGGCTGACAAGTCCTTGACTAAGGCAAGGTAGCATGAGCAAGCAGAGGTCCACAGGTGAGCCTGCCAAGCATTCAGAGGAAGCCTCAGAGGCCCTCGGAGCCGCTGGCAAGGAGTGGGACAAAGTTAGACACGTGGCCTTCTGGGAGGATGACGCATTCGTATTCCGCACAAGTTCCTCGGTTTCCACCACCAGACAATGAAAGGGAAGTCCCTTGAGCTGACCCTGGGGATGCTGTTTGGTCACCTGCATGACTTGAGCCCGCCTCACCGGCCAGAGTCAGTCACAGGAACATTCCGGGGCCCAGAGACTGTCACACCGGGTTTCCAGAAACTGCTCTGCCACAGCGCGAGGCCTCTCGACACAGTAACCACTTACTGGCTGGCCTCCAATAGGCATCAGGGCTCCCCTGGGCTGGGGGCACTTTCTGCCTCCGATTCTGCCACTCACTGACTAGACAACCAACAGACTCCAGGCAAGGGGCAGAAATGAGTCACCCAAATGCCCCACCTCTGGGCACATCTGGCCATGCCGTCAGGGGGCCTCCTGGAGCTGCCTGCTGGGGACCTCTCTGGACTCATCCTGCTTCAGCCCCCGCGTGGGGGGCCTGGACCAGGAGACGGTCTGGTTCCCCAACTACTATCATAAAATCCATCATTTATTGTCTGTCCCTTTATCTTATCACCGAGGGGACAGTGGGGGTTTCCGGGTGGGCAGCAGACGCAAAGGCACCTGGGGATTTCTGAGGCTGAGCGTATCACACGGGAAGGTTTACGAGCTTTGGTTGCAGAGTCCCCAAAGCGAGTGCTCATCTGCGCATCAGATCTTTGCAGTCAGCAAAAGATCTGCTGGGGTCCGCTGTGCCCAGCTCTGCAGAGACACCCGGCTGATGCACAGAAGGCAGGGCCGTGCCACGCTACTGGAAGGGCTGTGAGCCCGGGGGTCTGAGCTTTCAGCCCCCGGGAAACACCGGGCCCTTAGGAGGTTAGGAGGCACTCACATGGTTCCCGAATGAATTCTGCCTCCCATGCTGTTCACTTTCAAAATTCCTTCTTTGGAAGGCATTTAGTCACTAGACCTGCTAGTGGAGCCCCAGCCCATCCCTCATCAAGCGAGGGAGTCCATCCTCCGAGGGTAAGCACGTTAGCTTACGTACACTGGAGCCCGGGGAGGGTTGGTGGAGGGGAAAGAAATTCGGGCCACTCCTCTGTCTTCTTCCTTACCAAGTGCTCTGCTCTCTGCCAGGGGAGAGCAGGGTTGAGGCAAAGAGGATCACGCCCCACCCAGTACCGGGCTACCTAGGAGTTAACACCTACTCCTGCCCTTCCAGCAACCACAAGACTCTCTTCAGAACCAGAGAAGGCTCTTTCTCAACCTAAAGTCTTCAGTAACCCTAAGTCAAATGACCCCAGGCTCCAGCTTGGTTTCTCTTCCCCAAGGAATCTTCCTTGTTCTTGAAAGGGTAAGAGTCGCCCTCTGTCAGGGGGCTAAATGAGCACATAACTCCGCGCGCGCACGCATGTGTGTGTGTTACGGGTGGCAGTGGCGACAGGCATCTTTTTTTCCACCAGTAGAGCCCTACTCAGCAGGTTTCTGAATCCCTTTGTCTCCTTCTGGATGTTCATTGTAGCCCATGACCTGAGGGCCTCACTACCCTAATTCTGCCCCGTCACCAGACTGTCTAGGGGAGAATCAGTTACTACTGAGTGTGCCTCTGAATTCTGCTTAAGTGCAAACAACTGCCTGCCTCCCCCCACCCCTCTGTCTCGTATAGACCCGCACCTCAGGAGAGCCGGAGAGGACGCCAGGAGAATTTACTAAATCCCACTGGCCTCAAGGAAAGGTTCATTCCCAGACAACAAAACATTCGCCTCCGCCTTCGTTTCCCTTCACAGAACACTGGTTCTAAGCCATGATCCCCCGCTGTCCCCCTGCATGATCCAGGGGCCCGTTCTCACCCTTCTTAGCCTGAGAAGGTCCTGACAATCTCATCTTCTTGTCCATGATGATTTAGGAGTGAGTATGTGACCCAGTTCTGGCCAAGGAGACGTGACAGGGTATGTTCCAGAGGTGTCCAAGAAACGTTTCTTCCCTCCTAAGAGAGACGCAGACTCAGTCCTGTCCCCTGGACGGGGCTCCTGGAACTCTCGTGGCCATAACAGGAGGGATAAAGGAGGACAAAGCAGGGCTTCTCTGTTGGCGCAGTGGTTGAGAGTCCGCCTGCCGATGCAGGGAACATGGGTTCGTGCCCCGGTGCGGGAAGATCCCACATGCCGCGGAGCGGCTGGGCCCGTGAGCCATGGCCGCGGTGAGAGGCCCGCGTACCGCAAAAAAAAAAAAAAAAAGAGGACAAAGCAGAGAGTGTTGCAGAGAAGCAGAACTAGTGGCACAGAAGGCTGTGCCTGGAGCTCACCCTGCTCTCTGCCTCACGTTATGGAAGAAAACGCATTTCCTTGTGGTTTAAGGCAGTCTGAGCCACAGTTTCTGTTCCACACAGCTGCAAATATCCAGGTCTACAACCACCCTGCTAGAGATGCCCTCCTCTCCATGATCGTGCCAAGAGGTCAACCCTGCTAGGCTGGGGACTGCACCCCTCTTCCACCTGCCAATAACCAGGCTAGAAACAGACCCCGCAAAATTCGGGATCTGATCTAGAACGAGGGGGTGGGTGGTTGGACTACCTTCCCTGGAGAGTGATAGGGAGATGGGACCACCTTCTGTGTCCAACCTACACTCCTTTAATGATTGCATGGTGCCCAGGATGCCTTGAGCCCCTGCCCCCTGCCACCCTTATTAGGAAGAATTTTTGAATCAAATAGCATATCCTGCCCCCAGCATATACCATCTGGAACAAAGGCCTGCTGAGGCCAAGAAAAATCTAGGCCATTTCGTGTTTTTAGGCTCCCACTACATTAAAATAAAGAAGTAGGGCTTCCCTGGTGGTGCAGTGGTTGAGAGTCCGCCTGCCAATGCAGGGGACACAGGTTCGTGCCCCAGTCCGGGAAGATCCCACGTGCCGCGGAGCAGTTGGGCCCGTCAGCCATGGCCGCTGAGCCTGCGCGTCTGGAGCCTGTGCTCCGCAACAGGAGAGGCCACAGCAGTGAGAGGCCCGCTACCGCAAAAAAATAAAAATAAATAAAGAAGTAATTCCAATACAAGAAATCAGTATAGTTTAAATGTTTACATTCTGCAAATGTTAAGTATGTTTCCCATATCCCCTCCTCCCACTTCAGTGTACATAAAATGCTCTAGAAAAGGATCTGGTTATGGAAAATGAATTTAAAGCTGTGGTTTGAAGGTCTTCCTTTTCTCATCTTTTCAGAAGCCCTCTGGGACAGTAAGTATAACATCATTTGGAGCTGATCAAAGGTCTGAATTGGAGATCCTTTGTCAGACTCCCTGATGGTCTCCTCCAGAATCACAAAGGCATCAGCTTTTCCCGGTAACCGGACACCCAAGCACCCATTCCCACCAAGCCTCACTCTTGAATTCTGAGCTTTTAATTATCCAGTGTAGGGGGCAGAGGATTAAAGGCGGCAAGGACCACCACGACAGCCAGAAAAAAAGTAAAAATTTTGGCAACTTCTGCCGGCAATGTGCTGAGGCCCCTCCGGGCTTCCAGGGTCCGGGTCTGGGTTGCCACCCAGCTCCTGAAAGACTCTACAGGGCTTTGTCTCATGAAAACTAGAGACAAAGGCTATGTTTCCCTCACTGGCCCCTCTGAAAGTAATACATACCTCAGAAAAGGAAAACGCTGGCTAGCTTTTGTTAATTACCTAGGGAGTTTAGGATCCTTTTTCTGAAGCAGCAGAGCACAGTGGTCATGAAGCCAGACCATCACTTACATGGCGGCATGAACTCAGACAAAGTACTTTACCTCTGTGCCTCAGTTTTCTCAACTCTAAAGGGGAATAGTAGTTGGGTCGTTACATGTATTAAGTGAATTGTTTTATGTGATGTGTTTAAGAACAGTGTCTAGGGCACAGTAAATCCTATGTAATTATTTATTGTGTTCCGATTACTACCCAGGCAGAAAGGAACTTGTGTTGGGTGGATGGCAGGCAGAACAATGACCTCTCACAGAGGTCTACTTCCTAATCCCTAGAACCCATGAATATGTTGAGTTACATGGCAAAGGGAAATGCAGATTGCAAACGGAATTAAGATTGCTAATCCACTGACCTGACCTTGAAATGAGCATATTATCCTGGATTATCTGGTGGACCCAATCTAATCAAGGATCCTTATAAGACGGAGCAGGAGAGGAAGCAGAGCTGTGATGACAAAGTTAAAAACAAAACAAAACAAAAAGAGCACCTCCATAAATCCGTGGAAAGATGAGTCAATAAGTAATGATTCTGGTGCCCCAACTTTTCTGACTAAAGGAATAATGGTTGCTTTAAAACACTGAAGGTAAATAAAATAACTTTCAAGTTTTCTAATAACGGAAAGCATAGTGCCATGTTAAGTCTCCTGGCTTGAAAATGAGGGGCTTCTGATGCCCTTGAAAGATACAAGGTCATTGATTCCATCCCTCAAGAGCTCAGTTTCTTGGAGGGATGTGAAACTGGCTTTATTTTGTATGTTAACTTTGATCCACTTTCAGTAGCTGCCCGGAGAGCTGAGCTGAAAAGATGGTGAGGTCTCACCCACACATAGCTGGAGAGCCGCAATGATTAGCCATTTCTGCTATAAACTCAGGCAAGGAGTTTCGTCCCACCTGCATGCACCTACTTGAAATTCCATGAGGAGTCAGAATGACCACAGACGGGCCAGGGCCATACACCTGACCAGACCATAAACTTGGACTCTGAACTGGCCCACATTCATGGGCATCATCAGTGTCTTGTATTCATGATGGCCCTGGAGAGCTTTATTTCCTCTCAATTTCCAGGTCTGTCCTGTTTCCTTTCATTTTATTTTCACATGTCTAAGTTAAAAAATAAAAATCTTCACAGGAATGTATAGTGCATCTGAGAAGCTTCCAAAGTTTATTCCTGTACATGAATCGAATGGCACTACCTGTGGGAAGGAAAAAATCCCAGCACCTACTGGAAAGTCTTCACACTGGGGAAAAAATAATACGTATTTTAGAGAGCTAGTGTGAGGATTTTTAACAACATACGTAAAGTGTATTTTGCTAACTGATGTGCTATGAGTCAAATTCAGCCCTCAGACGTGGTTTTTAGACTGAATTTTCAACCTATAAAAACTATTAATTATTAGGTTAAAATCTAGATCATCCAACTCTCTTTAAAAAGATCTGGTCCAACTTCATCCATGTTGGTCAAATGAGCATCCCCCATTATATTTTCATGGGTTCACCAGGCACCACTGATGCCTTTTATATCTTCTAAAGCAACAAAAAACAAGAAAATGCACCAGTCTATCTGTGGGCCAGGGGCTAGGCAGGAGATCTGAATTTCATGACCAGCTGACTGTCACAACTTGGGCTGGGGGTGGGGGTGGGGGGGTGTGCTTAGAAACTGCTAGGGACAACTGGTGGGTAGAGGTAGTTCAACATCCTATACGATAAACAGGACAGCCCCCTACTCCCATCGCCCAGCACAGACTTTTCCCGTCCAAAATGTCCACGGTGCCAAGGCTGGGAACCCCTGCTTTAGAGAGTGATTTTGTTAAAAAATAAAAAAGAAACCACAACGGAGGAACTGCTAATAGTGGGTTTCACTCTGTTTTCTCTCCTAAAGTTAACTGAAAGCAAACAACATTTATGACTCAAGCTTTTGCAGGAAGCAGGGGATGGACGACTGTGGTTAGTGACAAAAAAACAGTAATAAATGGCTTTGCCTGTCTTGTCTCTTTTTCAGAGTCAGGGAGGGAATGAAATGACCAGTAATTATCATTTAAACTGCTGTTTTATCCTCTATCAATCAGAGCTATTCATTCTGGTTACTCTCAGACCCTTGGGCTGAAACCACACTAAATCAGGGTCAAGGCCAGGGTGAATATATAAGGCCAGTCTTTTCATTCTGTAAGTGCTAATGACCTGGGCTGAACATCAATGGCAAGTTTCCATGAAAAAGCCATCTGAGATCCTAATCTAGGAACAAACGGTTCTATACACGGAGCCTATTACCTTGTTTTTAATATTCTGTATTCGCTGGGACCACAGCTGTAAACAACTCTTCAGTCTCATTTCTCCATGAAGTTAATTTGCACTGTGTCAGCACTGCAGGCTTTTTGCATATGTTCAGGGCAAGCTGATATGAGCAGGCCTGGAATGAATAATGTTTAGTAAAATCAATAAACCCTATTATTAGTCACTAAGGGGACTGATTTTATGTCTATAAAGGTAAAACAATTAGAACCGTATTAATGGCAGATTCATCATAGTAATATAATGGAGCCAAGTAGGCTTGTCTTCTGGGAATCTTTAATTTACCATTCAGTACTGACTATGTACTCAGCCAGAGAAATGGCACACATAATATAAACAAGCTCTGGCCTTTGGCAATTCATGTTGTCATCAGCAGAGACAACACTGTAACAGTAAGGGGAAGAAACAAAACTTCATTCAGTGATTAATGGAAACCAGTCATGAATAATGTTCCAGTAAGAACCTGGAGGGAGAGCCTATTCTAATTGCATTCTGCTTTCGGTCATATATCTCTTTGTATCTATCAGCACTCCTGTTTACTACAGTAGCAGAGTTAAGCACGGTCTGATGCCCATATTTATACTCTACCTATTTAGGCACCTAACTAGAAGTAATTAAAAGCCTGGTGCGTAATAAGCATATATCTAGGTGCGTAATAAGCATATATCTAATCATTGTGCAGCTCAGGCGAGATTGGCTTCCCTATGATTTTTTAAAATATTTATTACTAAAGGCAGGAAAATCATCAGGAATCCACAGTATCCCCCAGCCACCACCAGGAACGTGATAACATGGCTGGTGAAGATGTAAATTGACCTTAGTTCTGGTCCTGTGTTTCGACGCTGAATTGTTTAGTCAGTTCTAGAACTGGAGCAGCACATAGGCAACCAAATGTCATACTTTAAACAGTATTCTGAACAGAGGAAACATACTTGTTTAACTGGTATAAGACAAATTACATCAGGTCTTCAAAGACACATCAAGACATGGTCTAAGAACTGAAAAAATGTGATAACTTTAAAAAGTGATGAAAAATAGGTGAAATACGCTGACGTGTAGCTAACACCATAAACAATGTTAGACAAAAGTCATAAGAAAAGCCGCTTTCAGGTGGCTTCCAAAAGTAGAGGAAGTATTTTTGATTGCAACTATCTATTCACTTGTGAAGCAAAGGCCCCCAAGTAGGAAAACTAACCAAATTATACCAAGACAAATTCTGTCAACTTAAAGAACCGTCTTAGGAAAAACCAAGGGGGTAGAACTCTTATTAGTAGTTATAGTAAAATCATTAAAACTTACAGCTGGGATAAAGCATCAACCAGTCCAAACACATGACACACACCCCAACTCTAGGGCTTTGGCTCTGCTTTTGCATCTCACTGCAATGTTCCCCCCACCGGATATGTGCATGACTGCTTCCTCATCTCCGTGAGTGAGGCCTTTCCTGATCACTCTAGCTGTATTGGGTTGGCCAAAAAGTTCCTTCGGCTTTTAAGTAAAAATAAATAAATTGTCACCAAGAACTTTATTGAACAACATATTCACCGTTTTGTTCCACTATCTTCTGCCATTTTTCAGGCAACTTCATAATTCCATCTTCCCAAAATTTTTTACCTTTTTGAGCAAAGAACTCTTCCAGGTGCCTTTTACAGTCTTCCAGGGAATTGAAATTTTTCCCATTAAGAGAATTTTGTAAAGATCGAAATAAATGGAAATCCAAAGGTGCAGGGCTTCCCTGGTGGCGCAGTGGTTGAGAGTCCGCCTGCCGATGCAGGGGACACGGGTTCATGCCCCGGTCCGGGGAGATCCCACATGCTACGGAGCGGCTGGGCCCATGAGCCGTGGCCACTGAGCCTGCGCGTCCGGAGCCTGTGCTCCGCAACGGGAGAGGCCACAACAGTGAGAGGCCCGCGTACCGCAAAAACAAAAACAAAAACAAAGGTGCAATGTCTGGTGAATATGGGGGATGAATCAGAACCTCCCAGCCAAGCTGTAACAGTGTTTGCCTGGTCATCGAAGAAACATGTGGCCTTCAGTTATCCTGGCAGAAGATTATGCATTTTCTGTTGACTAATTCTGGATGCGTTTCATCAAGTGCTGCTTTCTGTTGGTCTAAGTGGGAGCAGTGCTTGTTGGAATTAATGGTTTGGTTTTCTGGAAGGAGCTCATAATAGAGAACTCCCTTCCAATCCCACCAAATACACAACATCACCGTCTTTGGATGAAGACCGGCCTCTGGTGTGGTTGGTGGTGGTTCATTTCGCTTGCCCCACGATCTCTTCCGTTCCACGTTACTGTACAGTATCCACTTTTCATCGTCCGTCACAATTTGTTTTAAGAACGGAACATTTTCGTTACGTTTGAGAATCGCGTGCGGAAATAGTCAAGAAGGTTTTTTTCTCGCTTAACTTAATGTGGAACCCAAACATCAAAGCGATTAACATAACCAGGCTGGTGCAAATGATTTTCAGCGTTTGATTTGGACGTTTTGAGTATGTTGGTTATATCCTGGGTGGTATAATGTTGATTGTTCTCAATTAATGTCTCGATTTGATCGCCATCAACTTCAACTGGTCTACCTGACCGTGGAGCATTGCCCAAAGAGAAGTCTCCAGCATGAAACTTTGCAAACTACTTTTAACACGTTCGATCAGTCACAGCACCTTCTCCACGAATCGTTTTTTGTGATTCAGTTGTCTTTTTTACCTTTCTTGAAATAATAAAGCATAATATGCCGAAAATGTTGTTTTTCTTCCATGTTCAATATTAGAATGGCTACACAAAAATTCACCAGGTCTGATAAGGTTTTTTTTTAATGCACGCTAATATGACAGCTGTCACAATACAATCTAACAAAACTGTTTCGAATGAAGTTAAAGACAACTAAGCGCTACTTACTAGAGCCATCTTACAGGAAAAAACCGAATGAACCTTTTGGCCAACCCAATAGTTAAAACACCCACACATCCCTCATGCCCACTCCCAGACTTTATTTTTCTCCGGGGCATTTATCAACCATCTAACATACTCCACATAGCACTTACATATTTTATTATGCTTACCCCACCTACTAGAAGATGCAAACTCTATGAGGACAGGAATTTTTGTCTGCTTTGTTCATGGCTATATCCCAGCACATGTACAGTGCCTGGGATAAAGCAGGTGCTCAGAAAGTACTTGCTGGGAAGGAGGGAGAAAGGGAGGGAAAAAGGGAAGCAAGGAAAAGGAAAAACAGTGAGAAAGCAGTTAATTCCGTATGTTCGGCATAACATATGCTAGTAAAACAATTTAATGACAAGTCAAGTTTTCACACATTTTACCTACTGTCCACACGTCACAAGCCTGACATCTTTGGAATATCATTCCATACCACAGAAACCTGTATGTATCAATTTGTAGTGATATTATACTCTGTATTTGAGTAAATACCCAATAAAGATACATATATCCACTGGATTCTATCCACTTATTTGGTTGTTAAACCTGGGTGTAAACCTGGGTGTCATATAAGAAAAGTCAGTATTTCTGTACTGTATCTTATGCAATGGACATTCATAATATTAAGGAACCTTTCTTTGGGAATTAGAAATACTATCAGCCAGCTAGAAATAACATGAGACAGACAAGAAGCCATTATATATATTAAAAAAAAAAACCTTTTTAATTCTGATTGCCAAATTATTTAAGGCAGGTATAAAAAAGGAAAGCATTCAATATACATTTTACATAAAATAAACTAGATTACAGCATAAAACAAGTAACCAGGCAATGGCGTTAAAGTCTCTCTCTTCTAAAACTGGATAATTGTAAACATTAAAAAAAAAAAAAAAAAAAGGACTGCAGGACTATTCAAGTAATAGAACAATCACAGATGTCTCTGGTATGCAGGCTATTGGGTTATTTGCCATTCAAGATTATCAAAAATGACACCTCATTATTCACAGATGCTCATTATTTCCCCGTTTTAATCTTTACATTATATACAACACAGTTTTTGTGGTACTGGCAACCCCATGCCTTCCAAAAGTATTTTTTCCACAATACACAAGTACAAACAGTGACTACAGGAACATTTTACACTGATGCATCGTAACAGGGGCCACCAAACAGACATCTAAATTGTACCCAAGTGTCGTCATCACAGTTAGCCTTTCTGAGGGGCTTACGGGAAATATATGAAGGATACGCAAGGTTCAGGCACACTGATACATAACATTATTTATTTACAATTGAAAAGCAAAAGGAAAAGAAAGTAAGCAGCCTTCCGTGGCTAACACTTCTCAATTTGACAAGCACATCTTTTATCTCCTTTACTGGGCAGTTTGCGACCCGGCAGCAGACCCTGTGTGTGCGAGCCTGGTTACTGATACAAAAAGTATAGAATATATATGTGTATGTGTGTGTGCGTGTGTGTGTGTGTGTGTGCGTGCGTGTGCGTGTATATACATATATGTATACGTATATATATATATATATATATAAAACAGAAGTTTAATTACAGCAACATTTGTTACTCTCTGATAAAATCTGTAATTTACAAAAATGAAATGACTGGTTTTTGCCTGCCATTAAGGCATTTCAAATTAACACCATGGAACTGATGTCTGTATAAAGCGCTTCCCCATGTGATCCAGTCACATGACAACGTACATTTCCAATCTTGTTATTCTCTGCAAGAGAAAAGAAAACCTTAGCAGAGGGGTTCCAGCCACATTTGACACTGAAAATATGAAAACTGTAAGACCAACAGACATTTTAATTCTATTCAGTCAATGGAACTCAATTCCATAGAAAGTGAATGAACACAAGGGTAATGACAGACAACGTGAAAAATAAATTATTTTCCTTTTTAACACAACTTGAGGGGTAATTGAAAATATCAAAGAACAAACATTACCTTTAGCACTATGGAAATACATTCCTCCATTTGCAACTTCATTTTTAAACATAATAAAACAAAGGGAGTCATGGTGAATTATTTTAACAAAGCAGTGAAGACAACCTAAGAAAGTTTCAACCGTTTAAGACACAGGTCAGTTAATCACTAACGTACATTACAGCTATAAGAACGGAATAGAAGTTGCATGTGAAGCATAGTGGTAAAATAAGCACATTCACTCCAATATCAAACCCTTAGGAGCTAAGTGTTTGGTCTAAAAAGCCTACACTTGCTTCCTCCCACCATTAAGATGTCTCTACCTAGAAAACTGATTCAAAACATACAGGCTCTTTACCTTCTTTGTGCAGGAAACATTCCTGATGCAGATGCCTGGGCAGCCACCTGCTGAGAGGCAACGAGGGCAGCAGAGGTCAAGCCTAATGGGGAAAAAATGCAGGGTTTCTGTGACTTTCAGAAATGTAAAAGTAGATGCAGGCCCAATGGTGAAAGGCTGCAGACCCCGTGAGTAGCCATCTGTCCTTTCAACACACACACATGAAACGTTTCATGCATCGAGGACAGACTACAAACTGCTCGGTCTAACCAGTACCCATCCCTTCAGTGAATACTCGGCGGTTTTCTTAATAGCTATTCAAAGTGAATACAGCATTCCATCTCTCTGGCTCTGCGTGGTGCTAAATGGTTTGCACGCATTCCTGAATAGGAAGCTCAGGAGGAATGACAGGTACCAGGTCACAACAGGAATCAAAAGTCACAGTGAATTATAGAAGCGACATTCTATTTGCTTAGAATACAATACTTTCATAATAACTTTTACCACTTTAACGTTTTCCCCAGTGATTGAACACCAATGTATCCCATAAGGTACATGGAATCACTGAATTGAACTTAGAAATAGTCTTAACTTTTACCCTGCAAGAGAAAGGGAGCAGTAAGAGAATGTAATAGCTCCAAATGGCAAGAAGTTGCCTAACAGAAAATTCTTTAGAAAACCATCCCGGAAAAAAATAGAGGAAACAGATGTAAACTTCGGGAAGATGACTCTCTCCTTCTATGTCCTCTATGGTCTCTTTTAACACCACTATTTGACACCAAGTAACATGAGCTGAATAAATTAAAATGACCCCTTCACGTGGGATAGCGCTTCCTACTTTTGGAAGTACCTTCAAACATATTATTGTTGTTATTATTGTTTTCAGACAGCAGAGTAAGAGGCAACTTGGCAAGCACTGCAGACCAAATTGTGTCCTTCCAAAATTCCTATGTGGAAGCCTTAACCCCCCAACGTGACTGTGTTTGGAGATAGGACCTATAAGGAGGTAATTAAGGTTAAATGAGGTCCTATAGGTAGGGCCCCGAACCAACAGGATTAGTGTCCCTATAAGAAGAGATACGAGAGAGTAACTCTCTTCCCCGCCGTGGCCCCCCAGCTCTCCCCATTCACAAAGAGGTCACAGGAGCACACAGCAAGACGGCGTCCGTCCACAAGCTGGGAGGAGAGCTCTCACCAGAAACCAACCATGCTGGCATCCTGATCTCAGACTATAAGCCTCCAGAACTATGAACAGAAATACATTTCTGTTGTTTAAAGCCATAAAAACTGTGGTATTTTGTTATGACAGCCAAAGCTAAGACAGCAGATCCTAGCAAGTGATCTGCTGGTAAAGACGGTGCCACTCCCCCGCCCCTGCCATGAGGTGACAGAGCTAGGACAAATGCTCAACTAAAACATCACAAACTGAAGGTTCCTCACGTCAGTTGCTGTGACTCTTTAAAAATGTTTCTCCTCTTTACTGAAAGGGTCCCAGGAGTGAAGGGCTGGAAGAGTCCCTGGATTAGGTTATAAAAAATGTTGAGCTTGATTACGTGACTCCCATTACTTCCACGGGAAAAAG